>NC_058403.1:113473331-113503485 GCF_002201575.2 Neomonachus schauinslandi
CCCTCTGCCTCAGAGCAGAGAGACCTCAGTCTGTTCTTCAGTGAGCTCTCCAGGCCACACTGTCTCCGTTTCTGTCCGTGCTGCTGTAAACTGCAGCGCCCTGGGTTGTGAGCCCCTCCGCAGCGCTCCCAGTCCTGCCTCCAGGTCGGGACACTCTCTGCCCTTTGTGCTTCTAAAACTGCCAGCCACTCCCAGTGCACGCGTGACTCCGCCGCTTGGGGTTCTGACCCGGGGACTGCAGTTTGCGGGCACGCGACTCCACCGCTTGGGCTTTCCACCCCTGGGGGTTGCAGTTCCCCGGCGTGACCCTGGCGTACCGGGTTTCTGTTTCGGAGGCTGCAGTTCGCGTGCGCGACGTCGCTCTGGTTTCTGTCGGGGGGGGGGGGGGGGGCTGCGGTTCACGTGCGCGTGACCCTGCCGGTCTGGTTTTCCACCCTGGGGGCTGCCCTAAAGTTCTTCACAATTGCTAGCCTGAATTCCATCGACGCTACTGGTCTGTGAGTCTGTGCCCCATCTGCAGCGCGCGAGGCTGTCACTCACTGGCGGTGTAGGATCCCCACGGCCAGGCACCCTCCCGCCGCCGTTTATCCTCTGATATCTGCCCGCAGGATCATGGCTCTCTGCTTCATACCTCACAACCAACCGCCTGCGATATTCTGTTTGTAGAGATCCAGATCTTCTTACATCTCAGGCTGGTTTCGTGGGTGCTCAGAGTGGTCCGGTAGATATCCAGCTCAATTCCGGGGACCAATTGAAATAGGGTCCCCTACTCCTCCGCCATCTTTCCCCCCTCCTCCTCCTTCTTTTTTTAAGGCTGCATAATATTCCATTGTAGATATAAACCACATTTTATTTATCCGTTCATCTGTCAGTGGACATGTGGGTTGTTTCCACATGTTGGCTATTGGGAATAATGCTGGAATGAACATGGAAGTGCAGATATCTCTTTGAGGTCCTGATTTCAATTGTTTTGGATATACACTTAGAAGTGGGATTGCTGAATTAAACATTGACTCTTGAGATGAATTTGCCTTCCATACCCATCATGCTTCTGTCAGTACTGCCACCTATGGACTTAGAGAATTCCCTATGCATCATGACATTATCTTATATAACATTGTTTCTTACTAAGGAATATATTTGCTACCAGAAAAATGCAACACCCGGCTCACACCCAGGGACTTCTCTGATCTAATCACAAACCTCATCACTCAGAAGCAGCAGGCCTAAAAGAAAGGTGGATAGCCTACGGAAGACAGTTATGATATTTGACAGACGAGGTGAAGTTGATATGTTTTCCTACAGCATGCAGTATATGCTTTGAATCAGCCACAGTTAGGTGATGCTAGTTCTCTCATAGCCAGCAATCATAGGTCCTGAATCCAAGAAGTAGAAGTTGGAAGGGTCGCTCTCACTATTATACATAACTCATCACACAGACATTTTTCTTTCAGTTTCTGCAACCTTGTCTAAATGTCCATTATAGGACAAAGAAATAGGCCCATTAAACTGGAAGTTAAAACTACCGCCCGATTGTTTTCAGGGGCATGACTGAAAGAGATTATAGTGAAGGCAGTGAAGAGATTATAGTATTAGTAGGGGTGACTTTTCCAAGTTATCAAGAAAAAAATTGGGTTTCTGCTAAAAACAAGAGTAAAAAATACTATATTTGGAATTCAGAGGATTCCCTGGGCCCCATTACTTTCCTGGCTGCTAATAAGTACCATTCCAATAAAAACAAAGCCATTAAGGATTCAGACCCTATTGGAATTAAGGTTTGGGACTCTTCTCATTGTAAAGAATCCTGCTTCACTGATCTGAAAGCCAGGTAACATGGAATGAGTAGTGAGAAGAGGAAGTGATAAATATTGATAAATATCAATGACATCCTCATAAGCACTTCCAGAACTGAGTGCTCTAGCAGCTGCACACAAATGTGATATATATACATATCATATATATATATATATATATATATATGATATATATATATATATAATTAGTTTATTAGGCAGCTAGAGGTAATTACCCCAACTAATACAAGTAAGAACAGTGAGTATATCCTAACACAAAGTTTGTAAGGAATTGTCTTCAGAGACAAATCAAGTTCAGTTAAGGAAGGGAATGGAAAGTGTACATGAGGAAAAAGTTAAATTGGAAAGGAAATAATGTAGGAAATAAGACCATGCACTTTGAATATGGCAGACTAAGTTTGAGTAACCATTCCACCATTTACTAACTGTACAACCATGGGCAAGCTACTTTCTGAAGTCCAGCTTTCTAATCTCCAATCTTAAGATGATAATAATAATAATATCTACCTCATGAAATTTTTATAGGAATGAAATATAGCTAAAGAAACAATGGCAATGATATTTGGGGAAATAATAACTAGTGCCTGTAGGGATTATGGCAGATAGATTGTAGAGAGAGAAAAAAAAAGAAAGATAATACAGAATGGGATGTCTTGGTTAAGGCGATGAGTCCCAGTGAGAAAGAAGAACTAAGTTGGGAAGAACTTGTTTGATAAAAGGGAATGCCAAGTAGGCTGTAACTTTTTATGGAAGAGTATGGGAGCAAGATTATATTCAAAATATCATTTTGTCAGTGTGGATCACCGTAGAATTATCTCATGCTGGGGAATTTGGCGATTTCTTCCTAATTTCAACCCACTGGATGAGGCCAGTGACAGGGAAAGTTGAGTACATTGATTGATATGTTTACACAGCAGCTATATTTATATTGCATAGGTCTTCACCTTCATCCCTAACCAATGGAGGCATAACAAAAGACCAACCAGCCAGTCAGTAAACCAAAAAGTCATTCAGGCATAAGACATCTAATGGGACAAGAGGAAATGAGAATTTGGGTCACTTGAATTTTGGAAATAGTCAATTGATTCTGTACATATAAAACTTGGAAATAGAGATATTTATGAGATATTTATATTAGTATTTAGAAACATGGTAATATTATATTCTGTGTTAAAGCTATAGATCTTTTCCTCTACTTTCCCCAACAATGCAACATTGCATTTACATTAATAAAATTGATTAGGTACTTTCATTGTTTAGGTTTTTTGCAAACTCCATATGCCCTTAGAAAGATTAAGAAGGCCATCTCAGGGGTGACTGGCAGTCTCCTTTGGCTACATTAGCTCAAGCTCTCTTCCTTTCCTCCCTCTTCTTCCTCTTTCCCAGTATGCTTCACTTTCTCTTTGATTGCGGGAGGAGTCATTTTCTCCATTCTGTCCTCTTCTGGGTATGAAAACGTAAATGCTGAATTACTCCAACTTAGGTAACCCTTAGGATAATTTTTTAAGCAGCAGGAAACAGGGCTATCTGGCTGCGCAGATAATGATATCAGCTGCTTCCTTCCAAAACAACAGGTGCTTTGGCATAAAAATGTATATCATCATACTGAGATGATGACATCAGTTCATACTTCAGCTTAATTATAAACTACCTCCATTAATCCTCAAATAATTAAACATTTTGTGTGTGCTGCAAGGTGAAATGTAAAGTTAAAGGTGCCTGGCTGTTTATGACAGGGTTTTGAAAATGTATTTTCTCCCCAATGCCTTTCTTTGTATACCAATAGAATAGAATTCGAAGTGTATTTCAAATATCAAATTTTGCTTCTATCAGAGAAACATAAAGCATAAAATCATTAATGAAACATAATATTTTCATATGTTTGTACGTACTTAGAACCACCACAAGAGATGCTAATAGCTATGCAAGCTATATATGATTAGGAATTAATAGCAAAATAATTTCAATTAAAATATTAAATATTTGGGGGTGCCTGGGTGGCTCAGTCGTTGGGCATCTGCCTTCCGCTCAGGTCAGAATCCCGGGGTCCTGGGATCGAGCCCCGCGTCGGGCTCCCTGCTCCGCAGGAGGCCTGCTTCTCCCTCTCCCACTCCCCCTGCTTGTGTTTCCTCTCTCGCTGTGTCTCTCTCTGTCAAATAAATAAATAAAATCTTTAAAAATATATTAAATATTTGAAATACCCTTATTAATATTTCAATTATGTATTTTTAATTATAGATGTCAAATACTTGCATTTACATTTCATTAACAACAAATATTCAACCTAGTAGAATCTGATGCATATCATAAAAATTTGGTATATTAGATGTTTTTGGTAAAAATGAAACAATTCCTTATGGTAATATTTGACTCATTGATTATATATTCAATATTTAGAAATTTCAGTGAAAGATTTTTGTTATATTATTTATACCATCACACCCAAAATAGAATTACATAACTTAAAACTTGTCTTGATTCAGTATAGAAGTATAACAAATAAGATTACTGTATTCTTCTTTAACTTTAAAACATAGAGCTGGCCTTCTTTAAAACAGTTGTTACCTTCATGAGCCAGACGTATTTCTAAACAAATTACTTATATGGAATATATCCAAGGACATAGCCATTTAAGACTCAATAAATTATGGATTTGTCATTTGTTATTGGGTAAGACTTAAGCTGACACCTTTGACATGCATACAAGTGTCCCAGCACTCAGTAATTACATTAACAATTTAGCAGAGGTGATTTTCTGGGGGAATGAGAGAACAGTGGTTTATAAAATTGTTTTTATCACAGAAGTAGGTATTTCTACAGATTTTAATTATTCACTATACGTCCATTAAAAAATCCACCTTTCTTAGGTTATATCGCTATTGATATAAATTCTGTGGAGTTCCCAGGAGGGCATCATTATCTGTTCATAATGAGGACAGAACAGCTGTACAAAATTGTTCTTTTTAAAAGGATTATTTTTTCCCATTTTTAAAAATGTAACCAGTTAACAAGACTTTTTCTCCTGGTAGGCACGTAGTGATAAATTCATACAAGAAGAGTTTTATTCTTTACAAGTAAAAGTCAGACTGGAAATTTTCAGTGGATTTAACTGGAACATTTGGGTGACCATATGGAGCTCTCCGTGGCGCCACGGGACCACGCAGCTATGAAATCTGATCACTATCTCCCCAGTGACAGCTGGGCCTTTACACCATCAGAAAATTTTCAGACTTCTAATTTGTCATAACTACCTCCTGTGGAAAGGAAATATGTTATGTAGCCAGATACAAAAATTCTTGGTACCCAGCACTATAAACGGTTAATTCCTTAACCGCATTTTGCGATTCACTGATGCAACTCCTACACCAAAAACATATGGAGTCTTGTTCAGTTAGGGTTAGCCAATTGCTCCACCCATTCAAAAAGCCATTTTCACGGAATTGTATCCAGAGAAAGATTCTGTCACAGAGCTTAGCATTTTAAGTACATTTAACTTTGAGTTGCTCTCAAAAAGTCAGCGATGCCACTCAGAGGTTTCATCTTAGTTCCACTGGCCCTTATTGGTCTATTTAAGCCTAATGACTCTTCATTTGAATAGTTGAATATTATGCTATGGCTCCCAGTCCCTGCTTCTTTCTACTTCTCGAGGTCGAAACTGTTCTCCTGCTGTGATTCTTTCAATCCATCAGGAGCTCATGGGCTCATTAAGTATTCCTCCAGCTACTCAAAGAGATAGAGCTGTTTTGCTCCTCTCCCTTTCTGACCACTTAACCTGAGTTTCTGCTTGGGAATTCCCTCATAACCATCCCCATCATAGAAAGAACGCGTAGGATGTAATTTGTATTTTTCCTCGACTCAGCTGTCATTGAAGATGCCAATTTAAGTGACTTCAGCTTCTACATCTGCTGACCAAATCCTGGTTTGGTAGCTTTTTTAATGGCAACTCATTATTAGTTTTTCTAAAAAAAACTACCTGTTGTATTTGACTTTCTAAATGGATGCTCTACTACAATCTTTAATTCAGTGTAATGAAGAAAGACTTTGTGCTGGTCCTTTCTTCCCCTTCCTGTTTATACATCTTCATATTAGCTCTGCAGAGATTAGGACAGTACTTTAAATTCATCACCAGATGCTCCATATCTTTTGTGACTTAAAAATCCAAAATTTATCCATGGTAATTTTATAGCACAGTTTATAAAATAATAATAGCTAACATCTACTCAGCTCTTACCATGCCTCTGGCACTAGTCTAAATACTTTAAATGAACAAACTCATTTATACTCTACAACATTCCTGTGAGATTGACAAAGTTGTTGTCACTCGCATTTTAGAGATGGGGAAGCCCAAGGTACCATTTGACTAATGTCACACGACTTAATTAGTATCAGATTCAGTATTTAAAGCCAGGTTCTCAGGTTTGAGAGCCAACTACACACCATGTTTGTTAACAAATACACACCATGTTATCTCTTAAACTAGGAATGCGGAGAATTACCTTGGCAGTGAGATAAACGGAAAGTAAACAAACACAAATTTTATTAGTTCTACTACTTTGAACTGGCTCTGTGACACTAACAAGGACTTCCACTCTGGGAGTCTTCCCTTAATTTTAAGAGACAAGATGAGACTAGTTTTGTTTTTTGTTTTTTTTTTTTTTTTGTAGTTATTGTTTGTTTGCAGCAATAAAATGCTAAGATACGAATTTCTTTATGGGTGACTATAGTTCACAGCTCTTCACTTGGCATTTCACTTGGTTATGTTACAGACACCATTTTAATGCCATTTTCTTTAATCTCCCCATTGCTGGTACTACTATTCTATACACAGGTGTTTGGGGTTTTGTGTTGTTTTGTTTTGTTTTGTTTTTGAGAGGGAAGAGATCATCAGCAAGTGTGAGCAGGGGGCAGTGGTGGGGGGGCAGAGGGAGAGGGAGAAAGAGACTCAAGCAGGCTCCATGACCAGCATGGAGCCGGTTGTGGGGCTCAATCTCATGACCCTGAGATCATGACCTGAGCAGAAATCAAGAGTTAGATGCTTAACTGACTGAGCCACCCTGGCGTCCCTATACAAGGGTTTTAACCCAGCCAGCCCCATGCTTTCTATTACTTATTCCTCAGGACTCTATTCTTCAGTATTTTTTCTTCATGCTCTATATCAGCATCAATTCCAAGCAAAATCTTGCTTTTAATTCCATGCATCTACTATCCTCACATCCCAAACCACTCCTTCTGATTTATCTATGTTACTCTTCTTTCTCTGACCTCAACCAATTTTTTGTCATACCAATCATTATACCTTATGATATACATTAGCCTTTCTCTATTTCCCTTATTCAAATGAACATTATATTTACTCATGAAGTACTAACTCAGGGTTGAATGGAATTACTCAAGGCACCTCAGCTTGTCTTTCAGCACTGCCTTTAAATTGCATTTCAAAAATCCCATATAATTTCTCCATTTATAGAAAATACCCAGCTTTGCAGCTTTACTTAAACCTTCCAGAATGTCTGCTCTTGACCGATTATGGACTTTACACACATTTGCAACATACCTTCATTGCAATACTTAGATTAGTATTTGACTGAATAACTAGGGACAGTAGACTAGCCAAGTGGACACATGAAATAGACCATCACAATCCAGCCCTTGTCAAAGCATCTATCTCTTTGGATCACATCTTAAATCTTATTTAATATCCAAATAAAAGCAACAACAAATCATATTTCTACTGAACATAATACAACTATCTTGGGTTCAACCAAAACTAAACTAGTCCTTT
The DNA here is from genome assembly GCF_002201575.2 of Neomonachus schauinslandi. Lineage (NCBI taxonomy): Eukaryota > Metazoa > Chordata > Mammalia > Carnivora > Phocidae > Neomonachus > Neomonachus schauinslandi. The sequence continues at coordinate 113,480,928 of NC_058403.1, forward strand.
CCTTAGAAGAGAATGAAAAGTTCTTGGGTGATGTTCACTCTCTTCCCTCGATATCCTGCAGCTTAAATACTGTGAGGTAAAGTTAACTGTTGTTAATGCATTTTATGTTAGATGATATACTAGAGGGAAGAAAGAAAAGAAGTTTGGTTAATATATATCCCAATATTCATAATGAAATAAAGAAGACATATTCATAATGATTATAATTTTTGTTTCTATAGTGATCATTTGGTCACAGGTGGTATTTATAATTACCTTCTTCCATTACTCATTCCATATTTCTTTTGCCCACAGGTGGTCACAGTTTTCACTTGGTGGCATTACTTAAAATTTTCATTCCTGAGGGGTTTAAGCCAATAGTGGTCCTTCCTGAATTGGTTATCATAGTCTTCTATTAACTTTAATCACAGTATATGGTGATACTAAAAGATACCATAAAGAATCTCTGTATTCCATACATATTCTTCCTTAACTCCACTGTGTAGTAGCAAACAGTTTACCCTGCACCCTAGCCAGCACAGTAACTGCTTCTTTGCCTGTCAATTCAGAGGTGTGAGCCAATGCAAATTGGTTCTCTGACAGTCTCAATTTTCAGTTCAGTGAAAATTGGGATTACTATGGGAAATAGTAAGTGGTGCCCTTCTATCCCTGATCCTGAACCTGTGAATCCTGCCTATGGGAGAAAGAGCTTCATATATTGGATGTTAATTAAGAACACGTACAATATTCTGAAGCTTTTCCGAGGCCTCAAGGTATTACCCCCTAGCTGGCACCGTAAGTGAGTCTTCAAAAAGCCATTCTGTTATTCTGGCGGGCCAGCTGCTTCAGGGTGATGGGGAACCTGGTAAGACCAGTGAATTCCATGAGGAGAGGCCTACTGATGTACTTGATTTGCTGTGAAGTGAATCCCTTGATCAGAGCAATGATATGTGCAATGATATGGATAAGGTATTCTGTAAGTCCATGGGTGGTACTTTTGGCAGGAGCAATGTGTTCATGGAAGGTAAATCAGTATTTAGTGTCTATTTTAATAAAGAACAAAGTGCAGCTTCTCCCATGATGGACATGGCCCAATATAATCGTGACCTATCACCAGCTGGCTGATCACCCTGGGGAATGGGTGCCATACCGGAGACTCAGTGTTGGTCTCTGATTCTGGCTGATTGAGCACCTGATAGTGGCTGTAGCCAAGTCAGCACTGGTGAGTGAAGTTTATGTTGCTGAGCCCATGCAAACTATGTTGCTGAGCCCATGCATAATCTCCATCCCTGCAATCACGGCCACTTTATTCACAAACCCATTGGACAATGAGAAGAATGGCTGGGGAAAGAGACTCATTTCAGAGCCATCCTTAGCAATTGTTTAATAAAATCGTCCTTTGCTGAGGTTACCCTTTGGTGAGCATTCACATGGGACATAAATATCTTCATACTCTTTGCTCAAAGAGTCTATTCACATACCCCTCTCTCCCAGAGGTTACCAAATTTTGAATTGTGTTCCTTCCTAAGTACCTGATTATTCAGTCAAGCCAAACCATTAACCAAGAACCATAAATCAGTATAGACTCTCACCACGTTTAAACAGCACAAGTTTATTATCTTACAGTTCTGTAGGTCAAAAGGCTAACACTATCTCAACAGGATAAAATAAAGATTTTAAAGCAGAACAGCATTCTTTCCTGTACTCTCTGGATAGGCTCTGTTTCCTCGCCTTTTTCAAGGTCTGGAGGTTGTTTGTATTCCTTAATTTATAGACCTCTTCCTCTGTCTTCAAAACTAGCAGAGGTGAGTTGAATCTTTCTCACATCACTCACATGGCATCATTCAGTCCTCTTCCATAGTCATATTTCCCGTGACTCTCTTCTCCCTGTCTTTTCTACTTTTAAGGACCCATGTGATTATAATGGGCCCACCCAGATAATCCAAGATTATCATGAAGGATCAGCAGGTCCTTCATTTAATTACATCTGCAAAGTTCACTTTCCTGTGTAAGGTACCATATTTATATCTTCCACAGATTAAGATGTGGACATCTTTGGAGAGCTATTATTTTGCCTATCACAACTTATCCTTTGTACCCTAAAGATTCAAATTCATCCTACATACAAAATATATTCATCCCATTCCTTGGAAGGTCCACAATATCTCGAACCATTATAGGATCAACCTAAAGTCCAAAATCTCATCAGCATGAAAGTCCCAAAACTAATATCATTGAAATAATCTAAATTAAGTATAAGTAAATGCATACTGGTGTAAAATTCCTCACCATTGTGGATCTGTGAAAGTAAAAAACAAGTTATCTGCTCCCAAAATGCAATAGTGGGACTGGCATGGGATAACAGTTACAGACATTCCTTCTCATAATGGGAGAAAATAAAAGGAAAAAAAGAGTCACTAATCCTAACCAATTTCAAAACTCAGAGAGGCAAACACTATTTATTAGGTTTCAAGGTCTGGGAATAGTGGTTCCATCTTCTTGACCCCATGCTCTATCATCTGAGTTTGAGGTTCCGCCCTTTTGCCTAGAGGCACCACCTTGTGAGTCATCTTTCCTTTTTTATAAATGACAGCATGTGTTAACTGCTGAGGAGTTTTATCAGCCTGTTTCCTTCCTGGAAAATTTTGGGGATCAAAAGCTTTCTTTTATTTTCTTTTCTCTGTTCCTTTCAGTGCAAACCAGCAGAATTTCTCCTGGAATAACATTCTTAAGAACTTTATGAGTTTCCTGTATATGTCCTGGAGATTCACTCCAGTAGATAAGAATCTCCTCCACAGATCTTTCCTAGATAATCTCATTCCCACCTCATTGACTGAGGGAATGTATGAGTCACACACCTCATGTGCTCCCTTCAAAGAACATTCATGTTACTAAATAATCTGACTTTTTAAAATCTTCCTGAGGTATTAGCTTAAGGTTGTATAGCCAGACTCTTGATTTTTTCATTAGAGCCTGTTTTTCTTATGGGGAATCTCTTAATTACAGGGTCTTTAGCAATTTTGGGATAAGCTGGTATTTTCTCAAATCATCAAGTCCTAGTTTCTGTGTTTAACAATTCTTTCTCAGTTTATTTCTTTCTTTTCCATCTTACCATAAGCAGCAAGAAGAAACAATGCCACAATTTCAACACTTTGCTTAGAGATTTCCTCAACTAAATGTCAAATTCCCCCATCCACATAACTTCAGAACATAATTGCGCTAAGGTTTCTGCTACTACATAGCAAGATTGTCCCCTTTCTTTAGTTTCTAATACCATATTTCTCATTTCCTCCTGAGCCTTCACCAACAGCACCATTAACATCCATACATCTACTAAGAGTTTCTTCATCAGAATTTAGGCATTTGCTAAGATAATTTAGGTTTTGTCTTTTATGGTCCCCCTTTCCTTCAGAATCCTTAATAGTAGAGTTATTAACACACATATTTCTACATAGTATGTTCAAGGCAATCTACTTTTAAAAAATATGTTCCTCAGAATTCTAGCTTTTTCTCATTGCCCACTTCCACATTTTTAGGTATTTGTTAAAGCAGTGTCATATTTCCAGGTACCAAAATCTGTGTCAATCAGGGTTCAACCAGAAAAGTAGAGCCAAGAGGAGGTACATATCAAGAGATTTATTATAAGGACTTGGCTTATGTGGTTATGGGGACTGGATAAGCAAGTCTGAAACTACAGAATAGGCCATCAGGAAGGACTAGCTAGAGCTTGGGTATGACTAGAGGCATCGTCCACATGTGGAATTTCTTCCTCAGAGTAGCCTCAGGTCTGATTTTAAGACCTTTCAGCTAACTGAATGGAGCACATCCTTATTATTCAGAATAATCTTAAAGTTAAGTGCCATGGTCTTTTATCACATTTACAAAATACCTTCACAGCAACATGTATATTAATGTTTTATTGAATAACTGTGGACTGTAACCTAGCCACCACAGTATGTTAAGTGTTAATATGACCTTTCTTGTTTGAATCCTTGCTCAGGCACTTACTAACTCAAGCACCAAAGAACTTAATAAAAGATTCTAGCAACAAATTTCAAACATTTAAAAAGGAATAGTAACCTCTATCTGATATAGTATAGGGATGAACATTATAAATTATTGATTATGGTAGCAAGCATATAGTATATTTTTAATAAAGATTAATTTTCTGGTCTCTATGCTTCTCAAAAATATACAGATCCTGTGAAACTTGTTGTGGCTACTTCCAGAATAAATTGAAAATTAGTCATGAACATTTAATTAGGACCCACAACATAATACTGCAATTATTTGTTTACTTCTGACTCTCTGATCAGTCTGCAAAGTTGTAGGGTTCTTAAGCCATTTCTCGTCTTTGTTCCTCCTATTTCTAGTCTACCTCTAGTAAGTGTGAATCTTAGTGGCTAGGGACTATGTCTCTTTTACTTCCTTTTTAGTATTACTATTAAAGCATCATCTAAATAGCAATAATAGTGCAGTGTTTTTCATGATGACAATAATGATGATGATGTTGATGATTATTTGCTATAGGGTGACAAACATGATTGAACACAACATATTTGTCAGGCACTGAGACTACAAATCAACAGGGCAAGTGACTACAAATAGATCAGAGTCTAAGTGTGAGACAAATATTAAATATGTAAACTAACAGTGAGTAGCTAAAATAACAGCAAAAGCTAACAGTTCTTGAGTGTATATCATGTTCTCGGCACAATTTGAAGCACTTTAAACTATATTAACCCAATTAAAGAAAGAATATGAGGTCCTATGTTTAAAGCAAGATTAATGGAGGAACAAAAACTTTATAGACTACATGAAAAGGAGCAAAAAATTCTAATCTATTTCAGAATAATGAGTTTTTTAACCTCTATTTTAAAATTCTGTTAAAGGGTAACTTATGGTTCAAACAGAAACAGCTGTATTATTTTATAGTTTCTGAAAATTAAACAAAGTTGAACCTGTCCAACCTCATCTTTGAACTTTAGAAAGGAACAAAAATGACAGAAAAAAAAATTAAAAGTAAAGGATATTCATCGAAAACTGTTTATTGGCAGTATAACCAAAGTGCAACCTGAGTGCTTTTGTTGAACATGGCAACGGAGTGCAGAGTATTGCTGCCACACTGGAACTTGGTATGAAATGGGATAAATCAAGTAAACCCTATGTATGGTGATTAAAATGAGATCCATTTACTGGTATATGTTTCCTGGCTTCTGCCACTGCCAGGATAATTGCCACTGCCAAGGCTTTATGTTCAATGAACTCAGTCAGCCAGTCCAAAAAGTCACGTGATGACACTGCATGATGCCAAACGAAGGGGAAAGTTGCTGGGGAGCCTGGGAGGAGGGAAATCTCAGACAAATGAGCTTTTTGGCAAGATATAATCCCCTTTGGAAGGACCCCTACCTTTCAAAGAGCATACTGCATTTTGCTAGGAACAGATCTCAACTGTGTTCCTTTACAGAAATCCCAGTAAGCTTTACTATCACTGATAATAGCTCTAATGGTGGCAAAAACTCTACTGATGAGTGCCTACTATCTCTAAAATGAGTTTGCAAGATGATCACTTATTCTCAAAACATTTTTTGTTGCTATTTCTCTCTTCAAATTAAAACTTTCCAAATTCTCTACTATCTTGTCATAGCTAACTATTCCCATAATTTTTCTCCAACCTCAAAGTTAGAATTTATAAAGTGTGTAAAAAAGAGTATATAAAAAAAGAGTGTATAATAAATAACAATGGACAGATAAAATGAAGACTTTTTATAATCGGATTTAAGTTTATTTTAGGCTGCATACTTCTTTTGTCTCTTGTATGTTGATGATTTGTTCCCTTGATTTTAATCCAGGGCATCTAGGGGCATTTTATTCACCTTGTACCTTTCCATAAAAATGCACACAAGAGTCTTTTATCTTCTTATTCCAACTTTCCCAGAATAGATATATTTTTTCTACCAATTTTTTATTACTCTATTACTTTGGCATGTTGTTATATATTGCTGTACTTGGTTTCTTGAGATCATGAGAATATGGTTACTACAGACATTACTAAATATTTCTTTCATTTGTTTAGTTGGTAAAAGATGGAGAATAAGAGTTGAGATTTAGCAAAGTAGACTTTGTAATGACAAAACTGTTTATAGTTTATATTGGAACATGAGCCCTGAATCCTTTGTATGATTTTTATAAATAGTTGTGTTTCAATTTAATTTTCTTGCTAAAATATTTTCCTTGAAATTATAAATAGATATGGAAGGCCACATATTAGAAAATGTCAATATCTCCATCTAAGGAATTAATGTTTAAATTTTAAGCTCACATAAATATAAAGTAAAAGCTATTAAATGGCTCATTCTATAATTACAAAAATGCAGCCTAGAACTGTCCTCTGTGTGTGTGTTATAGAAGGGTGGTGTGATTTTCTCTTCTATATTGTTTAGAGAAATTGTGTTTACTCAAATAAAAAAAAGACAAAGCCTACAGATACTGATTAGTTGTATAAAAATTCATCTCTAAAATCAATACTCCTTAATATTTTATACTTTTACAAGGAGAATTAATAAAAATTTATAAACTACTTAATTAAGAACATCATTATTTCCAAAAAAAATGTAGCTCCATGTGCTTCTTGGCTGTTTTATATCCATCTCTCTTCCCTTCTTTATCATCATCATCCTACAATCAACATTTGACAAAAAATTGGCAAGACTTTCTAGGATCTATGGAAGGCTTTTTTTTTTTTTTTTTTTGAGAGAGAGAGAGCACATATGCACATGGGAGGGGGCAGAGGGAGAAGGAGAGAGAGAGAGAATCTTTTTTTTTTTCCTTTTTTTTTTCCTATAACTTTATTTTTATTATTATTTTTTTTTATTTTTTATTCTTATGTTAATCCCCATACATTACATCATTAGTTTTAGATGAAGTGTTCCATGATTCATTGTTTGTGCATAACACCCAGTGCTCCATGCAGAATGTGCCCTCCTCAATACCCATCACCAGGCTAACCCATCCTCCCACCCCCCTCCCCTCTAGAACCCTCAGTTTGTTTTTCAGAGTCCATCGTCTCTCATGGTTCGTCTACTTCTAGTAGTTTTTAAAGTTAAGGAGAAAGAGGTTCAACCTAGGGGCACCTGGGTGGCTCAGATGGTTAAGCGTCTGCCTTCGGCTCAGGTCATGATCCCAGGGTCCTGGGATCGAGTCCCACATCGGGCTCCCTGCTCCTTGGGAGCCTGCTTCTCCCTCTGCCTCTCTCTCTGTCTCTCATGAATAAATAAATAAAATCTTAAAAAAAAAAAGAGGTTCAACCTAGTAGAGTGGTCATCTTACTGAGGTATTAATCCCAAAGACCCAAGCAAGATTCACACCAGCTTTCTAAGCATTTTCCCCTTTAATTCCCAAGTGAGGACATGGATTGAATCTGTGAGGGAGATTTTCTTTCCCTCATTCTCTCTTCCCCAAACTACCTACACCCAGGGACCTGTGTCCACTCCACACTTAAATTGCTATCCCTTTCCTCCTTCTTTGTATATAAGCCATTGTTTGAGAGAGCCTGAAAAAACTATGTTCTTATAAAGAAATGTTTCTTCAGTGTTTTGTGTTTATCCCAGATCATTGAAATTCCTGGGGTGCTCTCTCTTATTGTTGTTAGTTAGCCTTTGCTGTTCCTCTTGCTTGTACTCTTTTTATTGATTATTTCTTGATATCGGTTTGAATAAATGTGCTTATTAGGAACAAATAATTCTTCTATTCTCTAACTTTATTACCCTACTACTTTATATCTTAAAAAATGGAATATATTTGTTCCTTCTACTTAAATAGCCTGCTTTCTGTTTTGCTAACCATATCCTTTTGTCTTCCCTGAGGTGATGCCCAGACACTAAAACACAATTTCTAACCATAACTTCGCAAGATTTTTATGTAATTAAAATGTTCATATTTTTCCTTTGTTTTATTAATTGCAAGAGCAAATTAATTTTACCTTTTGCTCAAGGTTAGGTAGACAAATACAGAAAGTATGTACATAAAAGATTGAGCCCATAAACATCTATTTGTGTAATAGTTTTTACATAAAGATCTCCAAAGATTGAGGCACCTCAGCTCCTCCATCCAATTGGTCATTAAATCTTACTGGCTCTCCCTCTAGGAGGCACCTCATCCATTTTCACTACTGCCCTCAACTCAGTACAAGTTTCCAATACTGAGCACCTAGCCTCCTAATTGCCCTCACCTTCCATGCTTTGGATGGATGTTTAAATTTTTATTGAAACCTTTGCAATCCATTCTGCACATGCATTCAGGGAGAAAAGTTAGATCATGTCATATGTGAACATAGAATCCATCAGTAAGTAACCAGCCAATTTTTAATTTCAGACCTAAAAGCTCTGCATAATCTTGCCGTGATCTTCCTATCTCTCTGATTTAATCTCATACCAGGTTCTCCTGTGCTCTCTGCACTTAGCAGCCACCTGTCCACCCCTAAGACACACTAAGCATAAAACATCCCTAGGGTTTCTCCATGATCTTCCTTTTGCTTGACCCCATCTTAGCCAGATCAGCCCATGACTACCTCCCCATCATCATTCAGAAATCACCTCATTTCTGCATTCCAGAGAAATCTAAATTATCCATACTAAAGAAGGAACCCCTCCCCTTCAACCCAGTTGCTCTCTATGCTAAAAGGTATCACCCAATTTTATTGCCTTTATAGCTTGTATCACCAGATCTTTCTTTATCCATTTACTTATGTTTTCTGTCTCCTCCTCTAGTCTACAAACTCTATGAGAGTACAGCCTACATTCTCACTATTCTCTCTATCCCCATATCTGACACAAAGTAGGTTCATTACAAACGGGACCTGAGGTTAGTATGAAGCCAAGAAGTAAGATCAGAGAAATTACAGTAAGAAGCTATATATTATGATTATGGCTACAGTTATGATAATGATTACTATTCTAATTCAGTACTAATAAAACTTGCCCTGTAACTGACACTTAAAAAATCCACAACACATAATGTTTAAAATTATGTACATATGTAAAACTTACTTAAAAAGAACTAGAAATTTGTGCTAGCTAATAAGTAACTATACCTTATAATGCCTTTTTGTAGTCCCCTTAGAACTGATGGAGCCTAGAGGAGGAGAAAGGTAGAGGGAAGGTGAGGCCCTGCTGAGTGTAGAGCTGGACAGAGGGTTCTCCTGATGCATGGGACAGGGTAGGAGAGGGCCTTCCCTCAAGATTTGCTCACTGGCTAGAGATTAGTTTGCCTTATGTTCATCCATCTGGGATGTGTGACAGCTAATTCATTTTCTCTTTTAAAGAAATTACAGTTTTGGCACAGGTCTTAATGCTTTGCTCCTAAATCTTCTATTTTCAGTCTTGTTGAACACTGATTTTTCAATCCACTCTGAAAAACTATGGCAAATATTTTCAAACCTAGCTTTTTTCCCTTTTATTTAAACTTAGAGTTGTAAACTCTAGAACTGTTGTTACACTTGGGCTAGAGTAGCCCTAATTTCAATTCATGGCCTCTCTGAGAAATTGGGTGTACATTCAGGATGTTCAGCAAGTCATCTTCACTCTAGTTTGTCAGAACTTCAACATTTCTCAGCACAGGATGATCTGTGGAATCTCTATTCAGCTCAAAACCCAACAGTGACTATTCTTTTTAGCCTCTCATTTCCCCTCTAAAAGCAGGCACATGTCTTTCACTTTACCTGTCTTCACCTCTCTCTTCTTCAATAACCACACACTTATAGGTCTACCCTTTTTCTTCAGCCTTCTCTACTTCTCTACAAATCTAACCTTGATTTTCTAAGATGCACGTTAGGCCATATAATTCTATCCAGGCCTCTGGTTATTCCTTTAAGGGGGTGAGAGAAGGAACTAGGGTAATATCATATTAGATAACAAGCATCTGTTCTTCATGGAATTTTGGAGAGTAGAAGTCTAGTGATCCTCTCCTGATAAGCAACTAAAATAAGAGTTCATGGTAGACTTTTCCCCTTTGTGGCAGGATGCCATAAGCATTCTTCCATGGGATTTAGATCATTAAGTTCATCTTAGAAAATCTGTTATCAGCAGGAGAGTGGAGGAATATGGTTCATCTGAAACTCACATAAGGTTTCAATAAAAATCATTTTGGTAGTGTATCTGATAGGCCAGATTAATTTATACTTGAATCTGGAAGAATGGCCCAAAATCTCCATATTATATTATCTTTACCTTCATGATGGATAGAGAATGTTATGTTTTTTATATTATTTTATTTACTTTGTTTTCTTCTATTTTAAGTTATATAGAATGTGTATATAATTATGCAGTTCATCATCCTTAAAACCTCTTCACACTATCCCTGATTTTAATCACGTTTTTTATCATGGAAAAAAAAATTAAAAATTCCTCTAATATATCTAACTAACTAACTAACTATATATATATATATATGTATATATATATATATATATATACAAACACATACACCTCTCATCTGGATGCGATGTAAGAATATATATCTGTTTTCAAGTTTTAGTTAAAATATCCTGCATCTTCAGACTCTGTACTCTGTCCCAAATCCATCTCTTACACTGCATTAATACCCAGAAAGTTACCATTGCCAGTCCTAGCTGAGGGCACACTGAATGTGAAGACTATACAATTATACTTAGAAGCCACCTGGAGAACAAGGGCTAGTCCTGAAGCAAGCTTGCTATGATGAACATCACTCCAAATACAAGTTATTTTGTGCAAAATGGCTTTTTTGAGTTGTTCTGTATTGTTGCAAATGTTTTGATGGCCCAGATGGTAAGACAATGTCCAATACCTTCCAAATAAACCTAGAGAAGGTAAGCCTTCCAAAACACTCACTACCATTAAAGACACTTTAATCTCAAAGTCTTAGGCTTATAAAGATCAAGGTTCCTATTCGTGTCTTAGTAACTTTTATCCTTCAAGATATTCTGAGAAGTAAGACCTGACACATTTCAACAATTGATTCACTGGGTAAGAATACTAGATGGCACTTTTATATTGGATAGCCATGCTTTTTCTAAATAACAAATAAATTTTAAACATTATTTTTTAATCAGTTGAGCAATGAAGATACCATTCTAATGCACTTGTTTCACTGTTTGGAACTTTTGCAAAGCTCAGAAAATGATTTATGATAAAAATCACATTCAAAACAAAAGTTTTCCTATTTAAGCACCTAAAATGGTGGAAAGTCACTGCCCCAAATCGAAAGTCACCTAATTCATTAACAGTTAAATTTTCAAAAAGGTCCCTCCTTTTTGACTGAATATATTTAAAATGTTTGCATTTCATGTGGACGTTGATATGACTATAGTTTTGGCTTCAAAACACTGATGCTTTCTATTCTCACTTAGTGTGTGTGTGTGTGTGTGTGTGTGTGTGTGTGAAGCTCCCAGTGACTTCAAGGCTTCTGAAGAGGAAGAAAAAATATTTGTCTTTACTAATCTACTATTGTGGGATTTTTAAAAACATGCACCTATTAAAGCAGGGCAAGTAAAGGGCAACATAATGGCTTTCATTTTCCAGGTCTCTTTCTGCTTCTCTTTGTTTTTTTGCCTTTGTTTTTTTTTAATGGACAAATGCAACATTTACCTTTTAGTATCACATGGTTCTGCTAAGTTTATGGAATTATCAGATTGTTCTATCATAGGATTGATCACTAAGGAAAAACTTGCTTTTATTATTTTCCAAAATAATGAAATTTTGCAGCTACTGACTAATAAAAACATTCATTTTCATATAATGTTGATGTTTCCTGGACAAAAAAGGAAACTCCTTTTATTCTTCCTTTAAAAACACTTTCCATTACCTATTCCTTTGCTTGCTTTGTGATTGTGTTTTTTCTTTAAATTGTAAATGGTTAGGTTATTCATCAGGTTGTTTTCTCAAGCTGTTATAATTTTACTAAAAAAAATTAATGGAGTAGTTTAAACATCATCATTACCAAATATAATGGGCTTCATTTAGTAATTCTTTTAAATCTTACCATGAAGAGAACAATCTACAAGTCGTCTACTCTGTGAAACTTGTCAGATCTCTCCTCCCTGGTACACATATGTGTAGTTCACTGCTTTCTGTCAAATACTGAACAAATGCACCTATTGTAGCACTCACATGCTGATCATAATGGTTTATTTTCATGTCTGTCTTCTCCATAACTCTGACCTCTGAATATTATGGGTCTTGTTTGTTTTTTTAATATATTTACATGTTGGGGGCGCCTGGGTGGCTCAGTTGGTTAAACGACTGCCTTCGGCTCAGGTCATGATCCTGGAGTCCCAGGATCGAGTCTCACGTCGGGCTGCCTGCTCAGCTGGGGGTCTGCTTCTCCCTCTCCCCTCTTCCTTCTCGTGCTCTCTGTCTCTCATTCTCTCTCTCTCAAATAAATAAATAAAATCTTTAAAAAAAAAATATTTACATGTTGGAACCAGAGCAATGCTTTGCATATACTAGACCATAATTAAATATTTGTTAAAATAAGTGTTTGGATTTCCTTATTTTCAAATTTTTCTGATTATAAAATAATAAACCTTACTGTAGATTATTTTAAAATTAGCTAAAAATACAAAAAAAAAAATGATCTAACTCTATCACCCTAAAATAGCGACTGCTATATTCACGTCTTAAGTTTTCTTAATTGAATTTGATATGTGGTATAAGATGAATAAACAAGAGCTTCCAAAACCCTGAAATGCCCCCCTTTCCTGCCCTTGACTGTGTATGTTACAACTTACTTAACAGATTATGCACTCTTTTGAAGTTTCTCTTATCTGCTGGCTCTTTTGAGTTATTTAAAATCAATTTTGTCTGCATTTATTTATTTATTTATTTATTTATTTATGTGCAACGAGTATCCATTGACCTCCTGCTGTGTTTTAGGTAATACCTAGCTCTGAAAAAAATAATACTGAGCAAACATACCCATCTTTGCCTTTGTGGAACTTATAGATAGGAGAGCAGACGGTAACACAATTTATAAAAGAAAAGATAAAGATTTCAGCTTTAAAAGTGTGAGTCATCTTCTACGTGGTTAAAGAAAAAGAAAACATGGATAATCTGTAATGTTCATAATGTGGACATTCAGGAATTGTCTGTCCTTGAACATCTGCCAAGGTGACTACACTAAACAACAGATTTTCAATGCAGGTGAAACAGCCTTCTATTAGAAGAAGATACCATCTAGGCCTTTTATAGCTAGAGAGGAAAAGTCAGTGGCTGGCATCAGAATTTCAAAGGATAGGCTAAATTTCTTGTTAGGGGCTAAGGCAGCTGGTGATTTTAAGTTGAAGCCAATGCTCATTTACCATTCCAAAAATTCCAGGGTCCTTAATTAAGAATCAAGTAAAAAAAAAAAAATAATGTAAAAAAATGATTACTTTTTACATTTAATAATTTAATTTTTGAAGAATATATAGTAATCCAGCGTCAAGTTTAATAGCATCTGTCTTCTATATAAAATTTTGTTTAAAATATAAAGAAATAATAAAAAAGAGAGAAATGGAAGTAATATTGTACATATATTTTCTTCTCATGTATTTGCAAAAAAAAACCTGGTCCATTGCATTACTTTAAAATATACTTTCATGTAAAGGTGCTCATTTTAGTAAATTTATTTGATGAATTTTAATATTGACAGTATACATCAGAGTTGTCACTGTTACTGCCTCAGAGAGCAAACCTATTCTTTTAAAAATAAAGTCAATTTTGTATTTTAAAAAAAAAAAGAACTAAGTCAAATCTACTCTGCCTGTTCTCTATAAATGGAACAACAAAGCCTGAATGACAGCACATTTATTTACAACATGGTTTATCTGGTGAGAGATCTATGGTCCAGGAAAAAGTAAAAGATTTCTTTCAAAATATTACTGCTCATTGACACTGCACCTGGTCACCAAGAGCTCTGATGGAGATGTACAATGAGATGAATGTTGTTTTCCTACCTGCTAACACAACATCCATTGCACAGACCAGGAATCATAGAATAATTTCTACCTTCAAGTTTTAGTATTTAAGAAATACATTTTGTGGGGCGCCTGGGTGGCTCAGTCGTTAAGCGTCCGCCTTCGGCTCAGGTCATGATCCCAGGGTCCTGGGATCGAGCTCCACATCGGGCTCCCTGCTCGGCGGGAAGCCTGCTTCTCCCTGTCTCACTCCCCCTGCTTGTGTTCCCTCTCTCGCTGTGCCTCTCTCTGTCAAATAAATAAATAAAATCTTAAAAAAAAAAAGAAATACATTTTGTAAGATAGATAGTGATTCTTCTGATGGATCTGGTAGAGTAAACTGAAAACCTTCTGGAAAGGATTCACCATTCTAGATGCCATTAAGACCATTTCTAATTCATGGGAAGAGGTCAAAATATAAACATTAATAGGAGTTTGGAAGAAGTTCATTCCATCCCTCATGGATGACTTTGAGGGGTTCAACACTTTAATGGAGGAAGTAACTGCAGATTTGGTATAAATAGCAAGAGAACTAGAGTGAAAAGTAAAGCCTGAAGATGGGACTAAATTGCTGCACTCTCATGATCAAACTTTAACAGAAGAGGAATTGCTTTTTATGGATGAACGAAGAGAGTGGCTTCTTGAGAAGGAAAATACCCCTAGTGAAGATGCTACAAAGACTGTGGAAATTAATACAAAGGATTGAGTATATTACATAAATTTAGTTGACAGTGCAGTAGCAGGGTTTGAGAGGATTGACTCCAATACTGAAAGAAATTCTACTACTGGTAAAATGCTGTCAAATATAATCACATGCTACAGAGAAATTGTTCGAGAAAGAGTCAACGGTTGGGCAAAATTCATTGTTGTCTTATTTTAAGACAACAGCCACAGCACCCCAATCTTCAGCAACCAGCACCCTGATTAGTCAGCAGCCATCAATATCAAGGCAAGACCTGACACCAGCCAAAAGATCATGACTTGCTGAAAGCTCAGACGAAGGCTAGCATTTTTTATCAGTATTTTTAAATTAAGGTATGTACATTCTTTTTAGACATAATGCTATTTCACACTTAATTAGACTATGTATAGTATAAATATAGCTCTTATATGCACTGGAAAACCAAAAAATCAATTTGCCTTGCTTTATAGGAATATTCACTTTTTTGCAACAGCAGTCTACACAGAACCAGCAATATCTCTGAGGCCTGCCTGTACTACCAAACAGCTTTCCAAATTTACACCCATCAGCAATGTGTGAGAGTTCCAGTTGCTCCAATTCACCACTGACACTTGCTATGGTCAACTTTTAATGGGGTATGGTAATAATTTATAGAGATGATACTGGAATTTAAATCTATAATAAGGAATATATCTCCATGAATAGTATTAGTATGAATAAGTTTAAATATATAATTTTAGTTGATATGTACTTCCCTCCCTCCCCCCAGTTTGGCATGCACACAAACACAAACCCACCCACATGCACCAACAACTGAAATAACAACAAAAACTGCATTTGCTCCTCCTGAAAGAACCCTGTGATCTCCTATTGCACTTCAGGAAAAAAAAAAAAATGCCATGCATTTGTATGCTTAGAGAAATTTAGAAAAAAAGCAAAGCATCCTATTATCTTAAAGAGGATCATTTTAAAACCTCAGAAGCTTTCTCTAGCCAGTGCTTTCAAAGTCAGCTCAAAGTGCAGTGGGATGTGCCGAAAACGTTCATTAGTCAGGCACACCGCGAGTTAAGTCCTTACTTCTAGGAATCATTTCTAATCATTTGTAATTAGAGTAATGCTTTTGAAAATGTTTGCATTGCTAACCATGAGCAGTTGAAACTCTCTCTTCTGGGAAAGTGAGCAGATGGTGTCACTTCATTTACTTTTTCCTGTTCGGCAGGGAGGACTAAGGGATTTAACTTGTCCTTTCCGTCTCTCCTGCCTGGGGTTTGGATAGTTGTCTAGTCTGTGGTCATAGCTCTTGGCTCAGCTATTTCTTGTCCAGTTCCTTTTGTTTGATATTACTTTGATCTTTGCCCAATATCAGCAATGCCTTGCTTGGATGACTCTCTCTTGCTCTAGCTCTTACTCTTTTCCTTGGCAGGAGTATTCTTTTCTTTTGGTTGTAAGAATCTGGCCAGTAATGAGGTGGTAAGCTCCCGTCGAAGCAGCAGGAGTTGTCAGTGCTCCTTTCTTTCATTAACTTTCTTGGGCTGTAGCCACAACAGCAAGACTTCGGGGACTGAGAATTTAACCTTCTCTAGCACTGATCATTTTTCCACATGGATTCACATGGCCCCATAGCCCCTTGGCCCCTTTCACCACCTCCCTCCCTTCACCCTGCTTTTTATAGATTATCCTGAACTTTCTGTCCAGTGCTCTCCAGGGCCACCATGAAATAATACGCTTGAAGTATTTCTTTTTTTTCTTTTCTTTTCTTTTTTTTTTAGTTAACTACCTTTTATTCATTGTTGTTAAATGAAGAGCACATTCATACAGCTTGAACAAAAGGTGCTGAAATTTCAGATAACAGCTGTGGCAAATTATCTTTTTTTCTTATGAAATAAGCAAGTAATTGGTAACCATACTTTGTAGCATAATGTCATTTATTTTAATCCTAGTAGAAGGAAAATCATTGTATTCTTCTACCTAATACTGATTATATATATTACAATATATAATATGTATGTGTATACAGAAATATATGATATAATTAGAAAAATCCCTATCTCTTCAAATAGTGGCCATTCACTTAAATAATCACACACATCATCACTCCCCACTTGATTCATTTTAAAAGAAACAATGTTTTGATACACTCACTGAGGATTACTAATGATAGTAATAATAATATAATTAACAGTAATACCAGTAATGATAGCAATGGCAATAAAGCTATCATGTTTTCAGTGTCTACTATGTGCCAGATACAATGCCAGACATTATGTGTTTAAAATATGTGTATGTGGTAACTTCCTAATTCTCAGATAAAACTTGTATGACAGGTGTGATCATGTCCAGTTTACAGATAAAGGAAATGAAGCACAGATTTCTTGACCAAAGTTAGACCTACTCTGGATGGTTCCTCTCTTCCTTCACTTCCCACATCCCTCTCCCCCAGTGAATCTGATGTTCTTTCAGATTTAGCTGTCACACGTATCATCAATATTCATTTATCATCCCTAATATATGAGTATTCATTTGTGAAAGCATTCACTAAGAATAGATGGATATAACCTATTTTGGACCTACCATACAATGTTGAAAGACTAGATTTGCTTTGTATTTCAAGCTTATTTTGAAATGATTTCTGCATATTAATGGAAGATCCAACTTCACTCATGTGCCTTTTCTTATTACAGACTGATATATTTGTTAAAATAACTTATGGATTATGCCTTTGTGTTTATGGGATTACAGGATATAGAACTAAAAGCATGTGTTCTATTGGCTAGTTTTAACTTACATTAGTTCCATTAATTTCCAGTTTGCTACTGGAGACTAAGATGATTTTTCATTCTTTAGATTTATATTGATGCCAATTAATATCAATATAGAAAAATGTCCATACTGGGTACTACTTTCTTAATATGTGCCATTATGTACTTTATTATAGTTTCTCATTTCCTGGTCTGTTACTCTAATGTTTCTTCATTTTTATAGATGCAACTCTCTTATACTCATATTTGCCAATGGATATATTTCTATCATTTTTCACCACTAGCAGCCATGAGCTTTTAGTTAGCCCGGGAAAATTAAAAAGCAACTCAACATAGTGCTCTTTATCTCTTAATATTTGACAGCACAAGCAGAATGCCAATCTCAGTCAATTCAGCTTCATCAGATAGTCTGCTAGCGCCTTAGGCACTGTGGCAATTACCTTCAAGGCCAGAAAATGAATTCAGAAAAGAATACATAAGGAGTTTCAGACTATAACAACATAAAATTGTAAAACAAAGGTAGAAATTGTACTCAAAATGAAGATGTTTCTTGTAAGGAGATGTAAGGTGTTAAAATATTTCATTTATTTCAGTTCTATAAGATATCAATTAAAAAAGGCAAAAGAAACAATTCATCATATTTCTAAATATTACATGCAAATGATTCCAAGTTTAAAATAAAAATGATATTGGGGCACCTGGGTGGCTCAGTCGTTAAGCATCTGCCTTCGGCTCAGGTCATGATCCCAGGGTCCTGGGATCGAGCCCTGCATTGGGATCCCTGCTCGGCGGGAAGCCAGTTTCTCCCTCTCCCGCTCCCCCTGCTTGTGTTCCCTCTCTCATTGTGTCTCTCTCTGTCAAATAAATAAATAAAATCTCTAAAAATAAATAATAAATAAAATCAAAATGATATTGCCAAAATTATAATTTTTCAATGGTTAATCCCTTTAATTCATTTCCACAGAGTAATTGGATCTGTTGTAA
Organism: Neomonachus schauinslandi; assembly: GCF_002201575.2. Lineage (NCBI taxonomy): Eukaryota > Metazoa > Chordata > Mammalia > Carnivora > Phocidae > Neomonachus > Neomonachus schauinslandi. The sequence continues at coordinate 113,499,304 of NC_058403.1, forward strand.
GCAATGGGGCTCAAGGAATTAAAAAGCAGGTATTGTGGAGCCTTGGAGTGAGAGCAAGAGAACTTGGCTTAGTCCTTGATCTCCCACTCTGCTCTCAACATCCCCAGATGACCTTGGGTAAGTACCTCACCTTTATGGTCCTTCCTTTTCTGTGCAATAAGGGATTTTGAGAAAATAAACTGTTATATCCTTTTAAGCTCCAGATATTTATGATTATTATCTGTATCAAGACTGGAATTTACTAAAACTTTGAGAAATTCATGCTATGCATTATCTGTCATGTGAGAAGAGCAGGAACCTGAGGGAAATTGCCTAAATTATTAGAAACAATGACTACTTCTTCATTATAGATAGAGCTAATTGAAGATGACTGGTTTTGTGATCTTGACACTTCCCAGTTGAAAGCCTTTCGGTGGTTCCCTATTGTTCCTTAAAATAAAGATGAAACTCTAACCTGGCCGGCACAGCCCCCCTGCCGTTTAGCCCCTATGTTAGTTGAAGTAGGTCAAATGTGTAATGGCTCAACACAATAGATGTGTATTTCTTGTTTAGCTAATAGTCCACTGAGGAATTCCTGTTGGCAGGCTATTCTTCTAACAGTACCCCAGGAGCCTAGGTTCGTCCCATCTTGTGGCTTTGCCTCCTCCAGGGACTTATAATTTTTTGTATTTAGCTGACAAAGGGAAAGAGGGGGTAGGCCTTGGCTCAAAAGTATTACTCATTATTTGTGCTCACATGCTATTAGTGGGAAAGAGTCACATGAGTACACCTAAATGCAAGGATAAAACACTGGAAAATACAGTGTTGGTGAACATCCAGGAAGAAGACAAAATGAATTTGGGTACAGAGGTTAGCACAGCTTCGTTTCCACCTTAGTGAAGTCATACTTAATTTCTTTCAGTTCCTGGAATGCCTCTCCCTTCTGCCCCTGGGCCTTCACCTAGAATCCTTTCCCTGTTCACCTGGCTCCAACTCTCCCCTCTGGTCTCAGTTGGTGGTGACTTCCTCTCTGGGCTCCCATGACATTTTGTTTCTATTTGAATTTGTACCTTATCATAATACTCACGGCAGTTTATTTCAATTAATTGTATGTTTTCTCTGCTAGATTCTATGCTCCTTGGAGGTAGAGGCCATACTTTTTCCCTGTTTGGTTCAGGATTGATGGAAAAAAGGGTGAGAATAGGAGAAGAAGAAGGAGAGAAAAAGATGCAGAGCGTGAGAGCTGGAGAAAAAATAGGAAGTAGATAAGCTACAGTGTCAGGTGTCTTATATTTTTTTTTTTTTTTTTTCCTTCACTGAATAGACTAGTTATTTTGGCATGGTATTGTCAGATAGAAAAAATATCCATCATCTTTGTGGTTATAAAAACGGATGTGATATTACAGTATTTTGTTGTATTAGTATAGACTGTAACAACTTCTCTGGGATGATAAGGAAACACTAATTCTAAAGGAAAGGGGCTGCACCTCGAAATATTTTCAGTGCCCCATTCTTGTCTTGCATCTCAGCAGTGTTCTTTTAAGCACCACCAAAAGCTTGCTGTCTTATTCACTCTTAAAGAATTCACAGGGCTTCTCTAATCATCTTCATTGAATAGTAACTTTCTCATTCTCACTGTGAGATTCTCAGGCTGTGAGGTGAGAGGCTATATAAGAAGAATGGAACAACGATCAGAAGCATTATGGTTTGCTTTTGAGAGAATTATTTGAAGACTTGAAAACACAAGCAGCAGAACTACCCTTAAATTACTGTGAACCTGTCTCTTTAAAATATCTTAGAACCAGAGGGCTACATTGTTTCTGAACTTTACATTTACAAAGATAAGTGTAAAATTCCCTTTTGGTTTCATGAGGAAATGTATTGATAGAAATTGCTATATGGTGAAGCAGGTGTGTCGTCTTTCAGAAATAAATATGGAGAAAATTTAGCAATGTGACAAGCAGTATTTCTTGAAGCCCGAATTGTAACACATATTAGGAAACACACATAGAGGTAAGAAAATAAATAAAACTCTACATTGATAATTTTGCTGTCATGTAATGGATGCAAGTCAAATCATCTAAAACTATGTAGTGTATAAGTTAGACTACTGTGCTTAACTGACTTCTGAAAGAAAGAAAACACACAATCATTTAAAAATAATTTGAGAAGTGTTCTATTTCAGATATGAAATTAAATTAGTTTATATGATGTGTCTTTGGCTTCAAATTCTCACAGAAGTAGTTGACACATAAATCTCAGAAAAAATATTGAAATATGAACTTTTTTTTGTAATTGAAAAAATTCAGACTTCATGAGTCACCAAAGGTTTCCACATCAGTGTGGAAAGCTGCAAAATAGATCAGGGTTGGCAGATTTCTCTTGATGCTGCCCATAGTCTATGCCTGGCATAGCATGGATTAAAAATTTAATGAAAAACATCAGCTGTGTTTCTTATACACATCAGAGAGCCAGATTTTGCTTGTTTAGCCAATCTGAAAAATGTTTTTCATTTAATGGGGAGGTTAAGACTATTTACATTTATTGAAAGTAACAATATGTTCATTTATAGTCATCCTATATTGTTTTAAAAGTATGCATATATACACATATATGCATAAATATAAACACAAATATAAATAACAAAATCATTTTATAGATAACAGCTTATAAGTACTAAAATCTTAAAGAATATAAGTAGTCACAGCATTTAAATACCCAGACATTATTTCAGGGTCTATTAACCTCAGAGTTTTCACTGTTTTAGGTAATTAAAACTTGACCTCCATTTATTGACTTGTCAGTCCAGCTTGATTCAGATGTTCATTTCCTTTTTTTGTCTTGTATTGCTTGTCTATCTTGGGTCCAAAGATGAGAAAGCTGAGCATTTAGTTTTTAAGAAAATGACCCTACGTTTTAAAATTATGTCATATAATTTTTTTAATTGGGAGAGACCAAACTGTCTCTTATTTTTATCTGGGAGGTGAGAAAAGCAAGGCTTCAGAAACTGAAGTCTGAGATAAAGTGGATATTTACTCTGAAAACCAGGATTTTCCTTTGATTTCTAAATGCTGTTTCCTAAGATATCTTCATTATTTGGATTAAGTTTAAAACAAAATATTAACCCCTTTAAAAGGAAAGATAAATCTTACATTTTTAGACTGGTTTATTTTCATCCATTTCATCTGTCAGCATGTAGACAGTTGTTTCAGATACTTAGCTACTTTGATAAGGTATTATTTACATTTCTCTTGAATGACAAAAACAAAAACACAGTATACAGTGATATTTTAATGAGACCAATGTCATCTCAAAGATTCTAAAAAGAAAAAAAGAGGAAGTTCTTTCATACTTAACACTAAGGAAACTAATTCTGCTTTGCCCTTGAACCTGCTTAAAAGATTTTATTAGAAGAAATGGAATTGGAGATACTTGCCTTTTTTATTAAAATCAGCTTAATAGTTCTTTGCACTACCTGTTACCACATTGTATAATCCATCTTTGGGTACTAGATTTTCTCCAGATGTTCAGCTTTCTATTGTCTTGGGAATCATGGCTTTATTTATTTATTTATTTATTATTTTTACAGTTCAGTAAATTGTAGGTCACATCATTTGCCTCTGGCAAATACACAGATGTAGTAGTTTAAAGACATTTTATGTTAAGAAAAAAAATTTTAGTGTTAATTTTGATGAGTCTACTTTTAGATTTAAATAGCAAGCTAATAAGGTATTTCTGAGAACACGCAATAGGTAGGAGAAATTTACTGATGTGAACAAACTCTATCAAGCTAATCTTAGAAGTTCCCCCATGAGTCTATTTTAAATATCTTATTCTTACAGGTTTTTTTCTGGAGTTGTCCGCTGCTTTTATGCAAGGATAGTATTGTGCAACTTTATTTTATTTTATTTTATTTTTGTAGTTTTTAATTTTATTATATTATGTTAGTCACCATATAATACATCATTAGTTTTTGATGTAGTGATCCACGATCCATTGTTTTCGTATAACACCCAGTGCACCATGCAGTATGTGCCCTCCTTAATACCCATCACCGGGCTAACCAATCCCCCCTCCCCCCTCCCCTCTAGAACTCTGTTTGTTTCTCAGGTCCATAGTCTCTCATGGTTCATCTCTCCCTCCAATTCTCCCCGCCCATTTTTCCCTTCCTTCTCCTAATGTCCTCCATGTTATTCCTTATGT
>NC_058403.1:113503885-113551194 GCF_002201575.2 Neomonachus schauinslandi
TTGTTTCACTAGCTTTTGGAGATGTATCTTGAAAGAAGTTGCTGTGGCCGATGTCAAAGAGGTTACTGCCTATGTTCTCCTCTAGGATTTTGATGGATTCCTGTCTCACATTGAGGTCTTTCATCCACTTTGAGTTTATCTTTGTGAATGGTGTTAGAGAATGGTCGAGTTGCATTCTTCTGCATGTGGCTGTCCAATTTTCCCAGCACCATTTATTGAAGAGACTGTCTTTTTTCCACTGCATGTTTTTTCCTGCTTTGGCAAAGATTATTTGACCATAGAGTTGAGGGTCCATATCTGGGTTCTCTATTCTGTTCCATTGGTCTGTATGTCTGTTTTTGTGCCAGTACCATGCTGTCTTGGTGATCACAGCTTTGTAATATAGTTTGAAATCGGGCAACGTGATGCCCCCAGCTTTGTTTTTCTTTTTCAACATCTCCTTGGCGATTCAGGGTCTTTTCTGATTCCATACAAATTTTAGGATTGTTTGTTCCAGCACTTTGAAAAATGTCATTGGAATTTTGATTGGGATGGCATTGAAGGTATAGATTGCTCTGGGTAGCATAGACATTTTAACAATGTTTATTCTTCCGATCCATGAGCATGGAATATTTTTCCATCTGTTTGTGTCTTCTTCAATTTCTTTCATGAGTGTTTTGTAGTTCCTAGAGTATAGATCCTTTACCTCTTTGGTTAGGTTTATTCTGAGGTATCTTATGGTTTTTGGTGCTATTGTAAATGGAATCGTTTCTTTAATTTCTCTTTCTACAGTTGCGTTGTTAGTGTATAAGAAAGCAACTGATTTCTGTGCATTGATTTTTTCTTTTTTTTTTTTTTTCTTCATATAGTACCAATTGATCACTTTAATAAAATGCTTGTCCGTGTATTTTGCCCCTTTTTTCTGGTTTTTTTTTTTTTTTGAATGTCTGAGTTTTAATTTTTTTTATTCTTATGTTAATCCCCATACATTACATCATTAGTTTTAGATGAAGTGTTCCATGATTCATTGTTTGTGCATAACACCCAGTGCTCCATGCAGAATGTGCCCTCCTCAATACCCACCACCAGGCTAACCCATCCTCCCACCCCCCTCCCCTCTAGAACCCTCAGTTTGTTTTTCAGAGTCCATCATCTCTCATGGTTCGTCTACCCCTCCAATTTCCCCCTCTTCATTCTTCCCCTCCCGCTACCTTCTTCTTCTTCTTCTTTTTTTTCCTTAACATATATTGCATTATTTGTTTCAGAGGTACAGATCTGAGATTCAACAGTCTTGCACAATTCACAGCGCTTACCAGAGCACATACCCTCCCCAGTGTCTATCACCCAGTCACCCCATCCCTCCCACCCCACCCCCCACTCCAGCAACCCTCAGTTTGTTTCCTGCAATTAAGAATTCCTCATATCAGTGAGATCATATGATACATGTCTTTCTCTGTTTGACTTATTTCACTCAACATAATACCCTCCAGTTCCATCCACGTCATTGCAAATGGCAAGATCTCATTCCTTTTGATGGCTGCATAATATTCCATTGTATATATATACCACATCTTCTTTATCCATTCATCTGTTGATGGACATCTTGGCTCTTTCCACAGTTTGGCTATTGTGGACATTGCTGCTATAAACATCGGGGTGCACGTACCCCTTCGGATCCCTACTTTTGTATCTTTGGGGTAAATACCCAGTAGTGCAATTGCTGGATCATATGGTAGTTCTATTTTCAACTTTTTGAGGAACCTCCATACTGTTTTCCAGAGTGGCTGCACCAGCTTGCATTCCCACCAACAGTGTAGGAGGGTTCCCCTTTCTCCGCATCCCCGCCAACATCTGTCGTTTCCTGACTTGTAAATTTTAGCCATTCTGACTGGTGTGAGGTGGTATCTCATTGAGGTTTTGATTTGGATTTCCCTGATGCCGAGCGATATTGAGCACTTTTTCATGTGTCTGTTGGCCATTTGGATGTCTTCTTTGGAAAAATGTCTGTTCATGTCTTCTGCCCATTTCTTGATTGGATTCTTTGTTCTTTGGGTGTTGAGTTTGATGAGTTCTTTATAGATTTTGGATACTAGCCCTTTATCTGATATGTCATTTGCAAATATCTTCTCCCATTCTGTTGGTTGTCTTTTGGTTTTGTTGACTGTTTCCTTTGCTTTGCAAAAGCTTTTTATCTTGATAAAGTCCCAATAGTTCATTTTTGCCCTTGCTTCCCTTGCCTTTGGCGATGTTTCTAGGAAGAAGTTGCTTCGGCTGAGGTCGAAGAGGTTGCTGCCCGTGTTCTCCTTTAGGATTTTGATGGACTCCTGTCTCACATTGAGGTCTTTCAACCATTTGGAGTCTATTTTTGTGTGTGGTGTAAGGAAATGGTCCAGTTTCATTCTTCTGCATGTGGCTATCCAATTTTCCCAACACCATTTGTTGAAGAGACTGTCTTTTTTCCATTGGACATTCTTTCCTGCTTTGTCAAAGATGAGTTGACCATAGAGCTGAGGGTCCATTTCTGGGCTCTCTATTCTGTTCCATTGATCTATGTGTCTGTTTTTGTGCCAGTACCATGCTGTCTTGATGATGACAGCTTTGTAATAGAGCTGGAAGTCCGGAATTGTGATGCCGCCGGCTTTGCTTTTCTTTTTCAACATTCCTCTGGCTATGCGGGGTCTTTTCTGGTTCCATACAAATTTTAGGATTATTTGTTCCATTTCTTTGAAAAAAGTAGATGGTATTTTGATGGGGATTGCATTGAATGTGTAGATTGCTCTAGGTAGCATTGACATCTTCACAATATTTGTTCTTCCAATCCATGAGCATGGAAGGTTTTTCCATTTCTTTGTGTGTTCCTCAATTTCTTTCATGAGTATTTTATAGTTTTCTGAGTACAGATCCTTTGTCTCTTTGGTTAGATTTATTCCTAGGTATCTTATGGTTTCGGGTGCAATTGTAAATGGGATCGACTCCTTAATTTCTCTTTTTTCTGTCTTGTTGTTGGTGTATAGGAATGCCACTGACTTCTGTGCATTGATTTTATATCCTGCCACTTTACTGAATTCCTGTATGAGTTCTAGCAGTTTTGGGGTGGAGTCTTTTGGGTTTTCCACATAAAGTATCATATCATCTGCAAAGAGTGAGAGTTTGACTTCTTCCTTGCCAATTTGGATGCCTTTGATTTCTTTTTGTTGTCTGATTGCTGTGGCTAGGACTTCCAATACTATGTTGAATAGCAGTGGTGATAGTGGACATCCCTGCCGCGTTCCTGACCTTAGGGGGAGAGCTCTCAGTTTTTCCCCATTGAGAATGATATTCGCTGTAGGTTTTTCATAGATGGCTTTTATGATATTGAGGTATGTACCCTCTATGCCTATACTCTGAAGAGTTTTGATCAAGAAAGGATGCTGTACTTTGTCAAATGCTTTTTCTGCATCTATTGAGAGGATCATATGATTCTTGTTCTTTCTTTTGTTAATGTATTGTATCACATTGATTGATTTGCGGATGTTGAACCAACCGTGAAGCCCAGGGATAAATCCCACTTGGTCATGGTGAATAATCCTTTTAATGTACTGTTGGATCCTATTGGCTAGTATTTTGGTGAGAATTTTTGCATCCATGTTCATCAAAGATATTGGTCTGTAATTCTCCTTTTTGATGGGATCTTTGTCTGGTTTTGGGATCAAGGTAATGCTGGCCTCATAAAATGAGTTTGGAAGTTTTCCTTCCATTTCTATTTTTTGGAACAGTTTCAGAAGAATAGGTATTAATTCTTCTTTAAATGTTTGGTAGAATTCCCCTGGGAAGCCATCTGGCCCTGGGCTTTTGTTTTTTGGGAGATTTTGGATGACTGCTTCAATTTCCTTAGTGGTTATAGGTCTGTTCAGGTTTTCTATTTCATCCTGGTTCAGTTTTGGTAGTTGATACATCTCTAGGAATGCATCCATTTCTTCCAGGTTATCTAATTTGCTGGCATAGAGTTGCTCATAATATGTTCTTATAATTGTTTGTATTTCTTTGGTGTTGGTTGTGATCTCTCCTCTTTCATTCATGATTTTGTTGATTTGGGTCATTTCTCTTCTCTTTTTGATAAGTCTGGCCAGGGGTTTATCAATCTTGTTAATTCTTTCAAAGAACCAGCTCCTAGTTTCGTTGATCTGTTCTACTGTTCTTTTAGTTTCTATTTCATTGATTTCTGCTCTGATCTTTATTATTTCTCTTCTCCTGCTGGGTTTAGGCTTTATTTGCTGTTCTTTCTCCAGCTCCTTTAGGTGTAGGGTTAGGTTTTGTACTTGAGACCTTTCTTGTTTCTTGAGAAAGGCTTGTATTGCTATATACTTTCCTCTTAGGACTGCCTTTGCTGCATCCCAAAGATTTTGAATAGTTGTGTTTTCATTTTCATTGGTTTCCATGTATTTTTTTAATTCTTCTTTAATTTCCTGGTTGACCCATTCATTCTTCAGTAGGATGCTCTTTAGCCTCCATGTATTTGAGTTCTTTCCGACTTTCCTCTTGTGATTGAGTTCTAGTTTCAAAGCATTGTGGTCTGAAAATAGGCAGGGAATGATTCCAATCTTTTGGTACTGGTTGAGACCTGATTTATGACCTAGGATGTGATCTATTCTGGAGAATGTTCCATGGGCACTAGAGAAGAATGTGTATTCCGTTGCTTTGGGGTGGAATGTTCTGAATATGTCTGTAAAGTCCATTTGGTCCAGTGTGTCATTTAAAGTCTTTATTTCCTTGTTGATCTTTTGCTTAGACGATCTGTCCATTTCAGTGAGGGGGTGTTAAAGTCCCCCACTATTATTGTATTGTTGTCGATGTGTTTCTTTGCTTTTGTTATTAATTGCCTTATATAATTGGCTGCTCCCATGTTAGGGGCATAGATATTTACAATTGTTAGATCTTCTTGTTGGATAGACCCTTTAAGTAGGATATAGTGTCCTTCCTCATCTCTTATTACAGTCTTTGGTTTAAAATCTAATTTGTCTGATATAAGGATTGCCACCCCAGCTTTCTTTTGGTTTCCATTAGCATGGTAAATGGTTTTCCACCCCCTCACTTTCAATCTGGGGGTGTCTTTGGTTCTAAAATGAGTCTCTTGCAGACAGCATATCGATGGGTCTTGTTTTTTAATCCAGTCTGATAGCCTGTGTCTTTTGATTGGGGCATTTAGCCCATTTACATGCAGGGTAACTATTGAAAGATAGGAATTTAGTGCCATTGTATTGCCTGTAAGGTGACTGTTACTGTATATTGTCTGTGTTCCTTTCTGGTCTATATTGCTTTTAGGCTCTCTCTTTGCTTAGAGGACCCCTTTCAAGATTTCCTGTAGGGCTGGTTTTGTGTTTGCAAATTCCTTTAGTTTTTGTTTGTCCTGGAAGCTTTTTATCTCTCCTTCAATTTTCAATGACAGCCTAGCTGGATAGAGTATTCTTGGCTGCATATTTTTCTCAGTTAGTGCTCTGAATATATCCTGCCAGTCCTTTCTGGCCTGCCAGGTCTCTGTGGATAGGTCTGTTGCCAATCTAATGTTTCTACCCTTGTAGGTTACATATCTCTTCTCCCGAGCTGCTTTCAGGATTTTCTCTTTGTCTATGAGACTCGTAAGTTTTACTATTAGATGTCGGGGTGTTGACCTATTTTTATTGATTTTGAGAGGGGTTCTCTGTGCTTCCTGGATTTTGATGCCTGTTTCCTTTCCCAAATTAGGGAAGTTCTCTGCTATAATTTGCTCCATTATACCTTCTGCCCCTCTCTCTCTTTCTTCTTCTTCTGGGATCCCAATTATTCTAATGTTGTTTCGTCTTATGGTATCGCTTATCTCTCGAATTCTGCCCTCGTGATCCAGTAGTTGTTTATCTCTCTTTTTCTCAGCTTCTTTATTTTCCATCATTTCATCTTCTATATTACTGATTCTCTCTTCTGCCTCATTTATTCTAGCAGTTAGCGCCCCCATTTTTGATTGCACCTCATTAATAGCCTTTTTGATTTCTACTTGGTTGGATTTTAGTTCTTTTACTTCTCCAGAAAGGGTTTCTCTAATAACTTCCATATTTTTTTCAAGCCCAGCTAGTATCTTTAAAGTGATGATTCTGAACTCTAGATCTGACATTGTACTAATGTCCATATTGAGTAGGTCCCTGGCAGTCGGTACTACCTCTTGTTCTTTTTGTTGAGGTGATTTTTTCTGTCTTCCAGAAAGTGGTCGCTTTTCTGATGAGAGAGTTGTTGCTCTTCTTTTCTTCGATCTCCTGTTGAGTTTGTAGGTGTTCAGAATGGTTTGATCCCTATCCAGCTGAATTCCTGAGAGGAGACGAAATCCAGGTCTCCTATTCCTCCGCCATCTTGCTCCGCCCTCTGTGCATTGATTTTGTATCCTGCCACGTTACTGAATTGCTGGATGAGTTCTAGTAATTTGGGGGTGGAGTCTTTTGGGTTTTCCACATCAAGTATCATGTCGTCTGCGAAAAGAGAGAGTTTGACTTCTTCTTTGCAAATTGGAATACCTTTTATTTCTTTTTGTTGTCTGATTGCTGTTGCTAGGACTTCTAGGACTATGTTGAACAACAGTGGTGAGAGTGGGCACCCTTGACGTGTTCCTGATCTTAAGGGAAAGGCTCTCAGCTTTTCCCCATTGAGGATGATATTCGCTGTGGGTTTTTCATAGATGGATTTTTATGAGCTTGAGGAATGTTCCCTCTATCCCTATACTCTGGAGAGTTTTAATCAGGAAAGGATGTTGTATTTTGTCAAATGCTTTTTCTGCATCAACTGAGAGGACCATATGGTTCTTCTCCCTCCTCTTATTAATGTGTTCTATCACATTGATTGCTTTGCGAATGTTGAACCACCCTTGCATCCCGGGGATAAATCCCACTTGGTCATGGTGGATGATCCTTTTAATGTATTGTTGGATCTTATTAGCTAGGGTTTCATTGAGGATTTTGGAATCCATATTCATCAGGGATATCGGTCTGAAATTCTCCTTTTTGATGGGGTCTTTGCCTGGCTTGGGGATTAAGGTAATGCTGGCCTCATAGAATGAGTCTGGAAGTTTTCCTTCTGTTTCTATTTTTTGAAACAGCTTCAGTAGAATAGGTATTATTTCTTCTTTGAATGTTTGGTAGAATTCCCCAGGGAATCCATCAGGCCCTGGACTCTTGTTTTTGGGGAGGTTTTTGATCACTGCTTCAATCTCATTACTGGTTATTGGCCTATTCAGGTTGTCAATTTCTTCCTGTTTCAGTCTTGGCAGCTTATAGGTTTCCAGGAAGACCTCCATTTCATCCAGATTGCTGTTTATTGGCATATAGTAGTTGATAATAATTTCTGATAATTGTTTCTATTTCCTTGGTGTTAGTCGTGATCTCTCCCCTTTCATTCATAATTTCATTAATTTGGGTCCTTTCTCTCTTCCTTTGGATAAGTCTGGCCAGTGGTTTATCAATCTTATTAATTCTTTCAAAGAACCAACTTCTAGTTTTGTTGATCTGATCTACTGTGTTTCTGGTTTCTAATTCATTGATTTCTGCTCTAATTTTAATTATTTCTCTTCTAATGCGTGGCTTAGGCGTCGTTTGTTGCTTTTTCTCTAGTTCTTTAAGGTGTAGAGTTAGTTGGTGAATTCGGGATTTTTCTATTTTTTTGAGTGAGGCTTGGATGGCTATGTATTTCTCCCTTAGGACCGCCTTTGTAGTATCCCATAGGTTTTGGACCGATGTGTTTTCGTTCTCATTGATTTCCATGAATTGTTTAAGTTCTTCTTTGATTTCTTGGTTGACCCAAACATTCTTGAGCAGAGTGGTCTTTAGCTTCCAAGTGTTTGAATTTCTGCTAAATTTTTACTTGTGATTGAGTTCCAGTTTTAGAGCATTGTGCTCTGAGAATATGCAGGGAATAATCTCAATCTTTTGGTATCGGTTGAGACCTTATTAGTGACCCAGTATATGGTCTATTCTGGAGAAAGTTCCATGTGCACTCGAGCAGAATGAGTATTTTGTTGTTTTAGGGTGGAATGTTCTGTAAATATCTATGAGGTCCATCTGGTCCAATGTGTCATTCAAAGCTCTTGTTTCCTTGTTGATTTTCTGCTTAGATGATCTGTCCATTGCTGAGAGTGGAGTATTGAGGTCTCCTACAATTAACGTATTGTTATCAACATGACTCTTTATTTTGGTTAACAGTTGGCTTATGTATATGGCTGCTCCCATGTTGGGGGCATAGATATTTACAATTGTTAGATCTTCTTGTTGGATACACCCTTTAAGAATGATATAGTGTCCTTCTGTGTCTCTTATTACAGACTTTAGTTTAAAATCTAATTTGTCTGATATAAGAATTGCTACCCCATCTTTCTTTTGAGGTCTGCTGGCATGGAAGATGGATCTCTATCCCTTCACTTTCAGTCTGGATGTCTCTTTAGGTTCAAAATGAGTCTCTTGTAGACAGCATATGGATGGGTCCTGTCTTTTTATCCAATCTGCAACCCTGTGCCATTTTATGAGAGCGTTTAGGCCATTCACATTGAGAGTGATTATTGAAAGATATGAATTAATTGTCATCATGTTGCCTGTGAAGATGTTGTTTTTATAGATTGTCCCTGTAAATTTCTGTTGTAGATCACTCTTGGGGTCTTTCTCCTTTTATAGAACCCCCCCTTAATATTTCTTGCAGGGCCGGCTTAGTGGTCATATATTCTTTCAACTTCTGCCAGTCATGGAAGCTCTGCATCTCTCCATCCATTCTAAATGAAAGCCTTGCCGGATAAAGTATTCTTGGCTGCATGTTCTTCTCATTTAGTACTCTGAATATGTCTTGCCAGGCCTTTCTGGCTTGCCAGGTCTCTATGGACAGGTCTGACGTTATTCTGATGTTCCTCCCTCTGTACGTAAGGACTCTCTTCCCCCTAACTGCCCTTAAGATGGTTTCCTTGGTTCTAAGATTTGCAAATTTTACTATTACATGCCGGGGTGTTGGCCTGTTTTCCTTGATCTTAGGAGGGGTCCTCTCTGCCTCTAGGACTCGAATGTTTGTTTCATTCCCCAGATTAGGGAAGTTCTCAGCTACGATTTGCTCAAATACATCTTCTAGCCCTCTCTCTCTCTCCACTCCCTCCGGGATTCCAATGATTCTGACATTGGAATGCCTCATGGTGTCACTTATTTCTCTGATTCTATTTTCATGGATTCTGAGTTGTTTTTCCCTGGCCTCCTCTTTTCCCTTTTTATCTATTATACTGTCTTCCCGATCGCTTATTCTCTCTTCTGTCTCAGTTACCCTGGCTGTTAGATTATCTAGATTGGATTGGATCTCATTGATAGCATTTTTAAGTTCTGCCAATTCACCTTTTATTTCTGCCCTTAGAGACTCTACGTTGCCATTAATTGATTTCTCCATTCTAGCCATTGTCTTCACAATTGCTAGCCTGAATTCCATCTCTGAAATCTTGGTTATATCTGCATCCATTTGTAAATCTGCAGCATAAGTCATAATCTCTGAGTCTTTTCTGTTTTGGGGGCTCCTCCTCCTAGTCATTCTGTTGATGGGTGTTTGAGGGAATGTATAGAGTCCAAATTATTGACCAGAACCCAAGCAAGATGCACCTGTTTTCTTGGGACCTTAGGGTTGCTGGCCTCTTGTTTTCCCAGCCTGTCTTCTGCGGGCGGGGCCGCACTGTTACTCAGGCAACCTTGTTTGGGCGTAGTTGCTCTGCGCCCCTGTGGTGGGGGATGGGCTCAGTGGGAATCAGTCTTGGGGGCTTTTGTTCTCTGGCGCCTTTCCCTGGCGGCTTTCCGCGTCTCTTCCGCGAGTCAGAGCAGAAGAGACCAGTTCCAACCCTCTGCCTCAGAGCAGAGAGACCTCAGTCTGTTCTTCAGTGAGCTCTCCAGGCCACACTGTCTCCATTTCTGTCCGTGCTGCTATAAACTGCAGCGTCCTGGGTTGTGCGCCCCTCCACAGCAACCCCAGTCCTGCCTCCAGGTCGGGGCATGTCTCTGCCCTTTGTGCTTCTAAAACCGCCAGCCGCTCCCAATTCACGCAGGCACGACTCCACCGCTTGGGGTTTCCACCCCCGGGGGTTGCTGTTCACCGGTGCGACCCCGGCGCACTGGGTTTCCATCTCGGAGGCTGCAGCTCGCGTGCGCGTGACCGTCGCTCCGGTTTCTGTCCGGGTGGCTGTGGTTCGCGTATGTGGACCCCGCCGGTCTGGTTTTCCACCCTGGGGGCTGCACTAAAGTTCCTTCCTGACGCTACCGGTCTGCGAGTCTGTGCCCCGATCTCAGCACACGAGGCTGTCACTCACCGGCGGTGTAGGATCCCCACGGCCAGGCGCCCTCCCGCCGCCATTTATCCTCTGATATCTGCCCGTAGGATCACGGCTCTCTGCTTCGTACCTCAAAACCAACTGCATGTGATATTCTCTTTGTAGAGATCCAGATCTTCTTACATCTCAGGCTGGTTTCGTGGGTGCTCAGAGTGGTCTGGTAGTTATCCAGCTCAATTCCGGGGACCAGTTGAAATAGGGTCCCCTACTCCTCTGCCATCTTTCCCCTCCTCTCCCTGCAACTTTAAATTAATTACACAATTATACCAAAGCATAATATAAATGATCTGTTGGTTTTGTCTATTATTTGACAGTGAAAGCACAACTCAGCATACAGATTATTTTCACAAAATAATCTATTGCATGACCAGGCAACATATTTTTTTCAGTGAATTTTAGCCAGGATAAAACTCAAGTTGTAGTTATTTTGAAACTGGACTGTTCCTTTCTGTGAACAACAATAAGCTAAAGGTGTCAGAAGAATCATCTCAGGTAACTAAGGTTGGTCTCCTTATAATTATATTTTTCCAGAATTTCTTTTTTTTAATTAAAAATTTTTTCAAAGACTATTTATTTATTTGAAAGAGAGAGAGAGAGAAAGAGAGCACACATGAGCAGGGGGAAGGACAGAGGGAGAGTCTTCCCAGAATTTCTTAACCCTGTATGGCAATCATGTTAAAGCAGCATTCTACAGAAGAGAGTCACTAAAATAAGTGGACCTATGATGTGAATAGGTCATATTAGGGCAGATCACTATACTCGTCCTTTGCCAGCTCTTGGGGAATTTGAATTTCTGTATATTAGATAAGCCCCTTATCCTGATTAGTTGGCCTGTAGTGTTTGGGATGGGTATATCTCTACTAGATGAAGTATAAAGGGGACCTGTTTCCTGCTTCTGTGAACTTTATTTACTTTTAAAGATTTTATTTATTTATTTGACAGAGAGAGAGACAGCGAGAGAGGGAACACAAGCAGGGGGAGTGGGAGAGGGAGAAGCAGGCTTCCGGCTGAGCAGGGAGCCCGATGTGGGGCTAGATCCCAGGACCCTGGGATCATGAGTTGAGCCAAAGGCAGACGCTTAACGACTGAGCCACCCAGGCGCCCCTGCTTCTGTGAACTTTAAATTAAATTCAGGCTTCTTTGGAATAAAATGAAAACAGTGCTGTTGAGATTAAACCAACCTACAGGGGCGAACCCAGATTTAAGATTTGGAAGGTGGTTAATTCAGACTCCTTTCAAAGTCGCTTTCCCTTTAGTGTGCTGCATGAAGCACTTTATGGAGGCTCCCTGAAATTTGATGGCCAACAGTATGTATTCCTGTGTTAGGAAGATTCCACCAACTTTCAGAGCCCCAAGCATCTAAAGTGCAACTCGTGGCCTTTTATAGAATTAGGATGGGGGCCAACACAGTACTCAAGCATCTAACATTAGATAATTCCTGATTGCACTTCTTTAGTCTGTCCCTGTTATGTTTTACTGTCTTGTTGAAACTAAAGCAAATCTGAGCCTTGTAGGTATATGAGTTATGGTAGTATATGAGTTATTTACTCTGATTTGCAGAAAGATTTAAGAGCCTTGACTGGTTTAGTCTTTTCCTACTGCATAAAGACTGCCTGTCCTAATTTAAATTTAACTTTGGTACTTTCATTTGTCATCCAACTTTTCTAATTTAATAACAGTATCTTAGGTGGGGGAGGGAAACTTCCCTGGAAATAAATTATTAAGGAAATATGGATATTGTATATGTTCCTCTTATAAATGAAAAACAACCACAAAAACATATGAAAGAGATACTTGTTGAGATAAGAGATCTCTTCTAGTGTTCTACCAAAAAAAAGGGGGGGGGGCAAGGGATTTTTAGTTTAGATTGTTAAAAAAAAATGCCTCTTTCTTTCATTCTAAATTTTACATCTCAACTGAGGAAACAAACAGGGCTTACTATATTTAAATAAGGTTTGGTATCACAAGTTAAATGCAGAGATTTAGCTCTCATGTTAGTACAGACTTTGGGACAGCAGGAGGTAGAAACAAGTTGTAAATTGATAAAAGGAAACCACTTATATGAAGTGACTTTAAATTTTTGATTAAAAACATTTACTCAATACATACTGTCTCTGTGTGCCAGACTCTGTGCTAGGAGTTAGAACTATAAACTTTCATTTAGTCAACAAATTTATCTTTTGCCCTTACCACAAGCCAAACACTATTCTAGGCACTGGAGACAATAATAGAAAGAAGAAACAAAAATTCTAGGCTTCATTGAACTTATGTTCCAATGGGAAAAGTCAGACAAAAACACAATATATAAGTAAACTCTAAAGTTTATTATGTAGTGAGTGCTAGTGAGAAAAACAAAGCAGAATAAAAGGGACTAGGAGAACTGAGGGATTATAATTTGTTTAAAATGAAGTAAAAATTGGTGCAGCCACTACAGAGAACAGCACAGAGACTCCTTAAAAAATTAAAAATAGGGGCGCCTGGGTGGCTCAGTCAGTTAAGCATCTACCTTGGGCTCAGGTCATAATCCTGGGGTCCTGGGATTGAGTCCCACGGTGGGCTCCCTGCTCAGTGGGGAGTCTGCTTCTCCCTCTCCCTTCGCCTGCCACTCCGCCTTCTTGTGCACTCTCTCTCTCTGTCAAATAAATAAGTAAAATCTTAAAAAAAAATTAAAAGTAGAACTATCATATGATCTAGCAATATTACTTTTGGATATTTATTTGAAAAAAATGAAAACACTAACCAGAAAAGACATATGCATACCTATGTTCATTGCAGCATTATTTACAATGGCCGAGACATGGAAGCAACCCAAGTGTTCATCAATAGATGAATAGGTAAAAAAAATGTGGAGTACACATGCACACACACACAGAAATATTATTTAGCCCTAAAAAAAGAATGAAATCTTTCCATTTAAGACATGAGTGGACATTCAGTGCTTCATGCTGAGTAAAATAAGTTAGACAGAAAAAAGCAAATACCATAGGATTTCACTTACAAATGGAGTCTAAAAAGCAAAACAAAGTAAACAAACAAAACAAAACAAAACAGAAATAGACTCATAAATACAGAAAACAAACCAATGGTTGCCAGAGGGGAGGAAGGGGATGGAAGAAATAGGTGAAGAGGACTAAGAGATACAAACTTTCAGTTATAAAATAAAAGACAGGAGGATGTAATGTACAGTATAAGGACTACAGTCAATAATATTGTAAAAACTATGTGTGGTGACAGTAACTTGACTTAGAAACTAAGAGCTGGTTCTTTGAAAAGATAAATAAAACTAATAAACCTTTAGCCAGACTCATCAAGAAAAAAAAGAGGATGCCAAGTAGCAAAATCAGAAAGAAAAGAGGAGATATTACAAAGAATACCACAGATACACAAAGGATCTTAAGAGGCTACTATAAACAATTACATGCTAACAAATTGGACAACTTAGAAGAAATGGATAAATTCCTGGAAGTACACAATCTTCCAAGACTTAATCATGATGAAATAGAAAATCTGAATAGCCTGACTAGTAGCAGTAAATTTGAATCAGTAATCAAAAAACACTCAATGAACAAAAGTCCAGGACCAGATGATGATGCAAGTGAATTCTACCAAACAGTTGAAGAACTAATACCTATTCTTTTCAAATTATTCCAAAAATTTGAAGAGGAAGGAATGCTTCCAAACTCATTCTACAAAGTCATCATTACTCTGATATCAAAACCAGACAAAAACACCACATAAAAAAGGAAAATTATAGGCCAGTATCCCAGGGTGGGGGGCGTTGTAATTTTAAATGGGGTGGATTCAGCAAGTGCTCCTTGCAAAAGGAAGAGCCAGTGTTAAGGTTCTGTGGTGTGGGCTTGCGGGGACAGTTTCAAGATCTGCAGAGAGACAGAGAAGTTGGAGTTCAGCGGGGGGGACGGGGGAAAGTATTAGAAGTTGAGAAGTAGTAATGGTCTATCAGATCATGGTACCATTGTAAGAATTTTAGCTTTTACTCTGAGTGAAAAGACACCATCAGAAGGTTTGAACAGAGGGTTTAATCTGATTTAAATTTTAAAAGGACCTCTCTGGCTGCTGTAATGACTGTAGACTGTGACAGGGTGACATGGGGGACAGCTAGGGAAGAGTGGAAGCAGAGAGTTTCATGCTCTTCAAGGGTCTTGGGTCTTGTTCAGGAGCCAGATATATTCACAGATTGTAAAGGTGAGTAAGGAAGAAGAAGTAGGAGGAAAGTGTGGTCTGAGGACAGAAGCAAGCTCTCTCAGTGTCAAATGCACTCGTTTCCAATTCTGCCCATTCAGTGTTAGTAGATTTTACAGAGTCCTTCCGGGATGTGGAGGCAGAAAAGGACAGAAGGAGGGTGACACATTTTTATTTAAAATATTTATCTTTTAAAATTATAACTGTAGGGGCACCTGGGTGGCTCAGTCGTTAAGCGTCTGCCTTCGGCTCAGGTCATGGTCCCAGGGTCCTGGGATCGAGCCCCGCATCGGGCTCCCTGTTCAGCCGGAAGCCTGCTTCTCCCTCTCCCACTCCCCCTGCTTGTGTTCCCTCTCTCGCTGTATCTCTCTCTGTCAAATAAATAAAATCTTAAAAAAAATAAAATTATAACTGTAATACACATTAATTATAAATAAGTTTAGAAAAGTATAAATTAAAAAGCAAAAGTAAAAATTTAAATTTAAATTAAAAATTTAAAAATAGGAAGCAACTATAATGCCATCATCAAGAAATAGTGACTGCTCACATTTTTATTTATTTTATTCCAGCCCTTTCTCTATCTACCTACTTATTTATGAAGAACTAAAAAAAATACTCTATTTGAGTGGATTCTATTCTTTTCCCTCAAATTATACCAATTAGCATTTACCCATATCATGGAATATTTACAGAAACTATGATATTTATGGCAGCACTTCCAGCTATAGTGATACAGCATTCATTATGTTATTATAGCCATATATTTAGAAATATGGATTGTTTTCACTTTCATATTATTAAAGGAAAGTTGGTTTTTGTTTTGTTTTTGTTTTTGTTTTTTGAGAGAGAGAGAGAGAGAACTGTGTATGCACATGAGTGGGGGTGAGGGGCAGAGGGAGAGAATATTAAGCAGGCTCCACACTGGGCCTGAGCCCAGGGCTTCATCTCACAACCCTGAGATCATGACCTGAGCTGAAACCAAGAGTCAGACTCTTAACTGACTGAGCCACCCAAGAGCCCTGAGGAAACCTGTTTTGATCATGCTTGAATATAAATCGTTTTAAGCACCTTTAATGATTTTCTTAGGATACATTAATAGCTGTAGTAGTGAAGTTTTAAGATCAAAAGTACAATTATCTTTCATTTTCCTGGCACAAGGCATCAGGCTCTTCTCCAGAAAAGCTGTAGGTTCACACCTTTGACAGCACTACCATAATCCCAACTATCTTTGAACAATGTAATTAAATACACATGTGAATTTATTTACTACTGCATTTTACATTTGTTAGTATCATGTTTCTCTTTACCCCCCCGTTTTTCCTTTATTGAGATGCATATATATACTTATTCATTTATAAGATCTTGTTATAAAATAAGGTTATTCAACATTCTGTCATGCATATTGTGAATATATTTGTCATCGTGCCTTTTAATTTGCATGCTATTTTAAATTTTATATGGTTTATCTTTTCCTTTGTTATTTTCTCCTGTTTTTAGAAATACTATTTTGATCCTAATATTAATATTCACATCTTGCTTTTCTCCAAGCCCCTGTGTTATTTATTGATTTTCCTTTTTATATTCTCCCCCCTCAAACTCATTCTCCAATTGGACTTTTTTACGTGGAGTCAAAGATGAGGATCTAAGCTGACTTTTGTATTCTGAGCATGTGGCAGGTTTTCCCAACAGTACATTTAGAAGAATCAATTCTTCTCGCATTAAATTGTGATATTTTCTTTATTGTTGTAAAGTTTATACATATGCTGAATTCTGCTTCCACCAATCTGTTTAAAATTTTTTATGTTACACTATGTCTTGATATGTGGTAAGAAATGTTTCTGCAACATTTCAAGTCTTAAACACATGATTTAGTTGGTTTGAGGAAATCAGACTAGTCAAAGAGACCTCCCTGTAGGCTGATGAATTATTTTTTTTTTTTATTTTTTTTATTTTTTTTTTTTTTTAAAGATTTTATTTATTTATTCATGAGAGACAGAGAGACAGAGGCAGAGGGAGAAGCAGGCTCCCTGCGGAGCAGGGAGCCCGATGCGGGACTCGATCCAGGGACTCCAGGATCATGACCTGAGCCGAAGGCAGTCGCTTAACCAACTGAGCCACCCAGGCGCCCCGAATTATTTTTTCCTATTTCTGTTTCTGTCTAAAAACAAACAAAATGGTTTTTATTATCTGTTCTGTCATTTATCATTTATTCTGAATAAACTCTCTCCCATCTCAGTAAATGTTCCTCAATGCTGAAAATACTTAGCCAGAAATAAAACTTCTAGAATTTTATGTTAAATCAACCCAAATTTATATATGAATATAGGATGAAATATGCAACATTTCTGGCAGGTTAAGTGCCTGAGTAGGTGAATGAATGAATGAATGAATGAAGTATGGGGTATGGAGATAAATACACAGATAAGATTTTCATGATGAAATTACACTGGTAGATACAAAACTAAGAAACTCTAATACATAAACCCATTTTATAGTTCAAAATATAAACTCTAATTTGGAATATTGGAATTCTAGTGGAGAATATGGTTTGAGACAGGATGACTGAAATGGTCTGAGACAAATGACTGAAAATATGAGATGATTTTCCCATTTGCATTTTTGTTCTAGAACTGACTGCAAATACGTTTCCTTTGGCAAAATATAAAGATTTTAATACCCTGACTAGCCTGACAAATGAAATGGTAAGCATGCCTTGAGAGGTTGTTTTAAACCATAGTTATGTTTTCTCATATGGTATTTTGCCTTCCCTACTATTTCTTTCTCCACTCATTTTTCCTCCTCCTTTTTAGATTTCCCTTCCATTTCATTTTTAAAAATCCAGTCTAATTAACTTCAGCAAGAAAGGTCTAATAACCAGTCAATCATGAAAGAGAAAAAAAGAAGGCAAGAAAAGAAACTATCAACCGATTAGTATATCTTTCTCATTATACAGTAGATTAGATATTACTGTTTTGACTTCACGGCCTCATGAGAAAGACTTGGCTAAGAAAGACTACAACAAAACATTCATTAGTATGACACATGGCAAAAATAATGGAAGTGGGACCCAACAAACCCATTCAGGTTAAAATCTTGAAGCTGTAATTGTAAGATAATTGCGTAGTCTTGTTGTCAAGCAGTTACAGCATGAGACTAATAGGATGCCAAGGGAAATGTTGATCAGTACTTGAGAGCCTTAATTTTCTCCAAATTTTATTCACCAACTTGTTCAATGAATAGGGCTCTCTTCTGAAGTTGCTATTCATGTGTGAGTTACTGAACAGTTACGTGCTTAAAAATGGTAGCCAAACAGAGCTACTGAGAGGGCGTGGAGTGGGCACTCAGAAGAGAAAATGAAAGATACACTCTTCCACATTTTATTCCAAGATGTAGGGAATGCTCCCAGCATCTAGATTGCATTTCTGACTGTGCTGATGATATTACTTATAACTGCACTAAATAAGCCATTACATTAATCTTTTTTTTTTCAATTTACTCGTTAAAAAGTTACTTTCATGTTTGCAAGAACAATTTGGAGGATTGATCAAATGTTCAAGTCTGTGTAGATTTTCTTTTATGAGTTGTTCTATGATCACAAATTGACATATTCTGTTGTAAAATGCTTATAAACATAATAATATCTCAGGTATATGGAAGTTGTAAGCATTCAGATATCTCTAATTAATCTATTTTTAATAGAAAAGTGATATATGCTGTATACCATTCTTACTTTAAGTGTTATGCACAGTTTTTCTCCCAATAACTGCTTATGTTATGAGTTTATTAATGAACTTTATGTGCACAGAGAAAGCAAAAAAAGAAATATCTCCATCTGCAATAGGCAATCAGAATATGCTCTATTTTAAGTAACAATAATTTCATTAATGTCAGAATGAACGGCTCAACTTTTGGCAGAATGAAATTTATGATTATCAGAATTGCCTAAAACCTAAAATTAAATGGAAAATGTTGAAAATGAGTTTAAAAATCACAATAATTCAAGAAGGTTCTTAGGGTACATTTTCAATAACTTTTCCACAAAGATATAATATTTGGCCATTTAGTCTAACAGGTTAACTTAGGTAAGGACAAAAAAAGCACAGTGAGAAGATTTTCCAAAGCAGTGCATCTACTTGGCCCTTCTTCCTAGATCATGGATCTATTTACACAAATAACAGTTGGTATCCAGAGAGATACCTTGAATGAAAATCCAAGTAAATTATTTATTTAAGGATGTCTGTTAGCTCTTCTTTTGTACCTTCTGCTATTTGCCATGATTCTTTTTAAAACATCAAACTGATTGTGAAAATCTTTTGTTCAAAGTTCTCTAACAACAACGCCTCTCCTACAAGTCAGCCAGATTAAAAGCATGTCCTTGTAATGCCCTTGCAGAATTCTGCTGCTCACTCTGACCTCGTCTCCCCCCACCCACCCCAAACTTACTCTGCCTTAATTCTTCAAGTTTGTCTCAGAACTCTTTGTAGTTCCTTCCACCTAGAATGTTTTTTCCCCAGATATGTCCCTGTCTCTCCTTCTTCAAGTCTGTGCCCTAGGACTACTCCTAAACATGGAAAGTGGACTCCTCTGCCCAGCGTCTGCTCTTCTAGAGATGCCATTCCTACTCCTCTTTGTGCTGAATTGCACCTCCCACAGAGCAGAGTTCAACAAGCCAAGAGGAAACACCTATCTAACATAGGCAGTGCCTTTTCTAGAGGACCCTGTCATTTTCAACAATACCCAGAAAATGTTATGGGTCAGGCTGCTTTGCTCAATCACAGCAGCAGTGAGAGCTTCTCTGATTATCTTATTTAAAATTATTTCTTCATCAGATGACATGATATTTTATGTGGAAAACCCAAAAGACTCCATCCCAAAATTGCTAGAACTCATACAGCAATTCAGCAACATGGCAAGATATAAAAATCAATACACAGAAACCAGTTGCATTTCTATACACTAACAATGAGACAGAAGAAGGAGAAATTAAGGACTTGATCCCATTTACAATTGCACCAAGAAAACATAAGAAACCTAGGAATAAACCTAACCAAAGAGGTAAAGGAGCTGTACTATAAAAGCTACAGAACGCTTATTAAAGAAACGGAGGAAGGCACAGAGAAATGGAAAAACATTCCATGCTCATGGATTGGAAGAATAAATATTGTTAAAATGTCTATGCTACATTCAATGCAATCCCTATCAAAATACCATCGACCTTTTTCACAGAGCTGAAACAGATAATCCTAAAATTTATATGGAACCAGAAAAGAACCCCAATAGCCAGAGGAATGTTGAAAAAGAAAAAGCTGGTGGCATCACAATGCCAAACTTCAAGGTATATTACAAAGCTGTCATCATCAAGACAGTATTGTACTGGCACAAAAACAGACACATAGATCCGTGGAACAGAACAGAAACCCAGACATGGATCCTCAACTCTTTGGCCAACTTATCTTCCAACAAAGCAGAAAAGAACATCCAATGGAAAAAAGTCTCTTCAACAAATGGTGCTGGGAAAATTGGACAGCCACATGTGGAAGAGTGAAACTGGACCATTTTCTTACACCATACACAAAGATAAACTCAAAATGGATGAAAGACCTAAATGTGAGACAGGAATCCATCAAAATCCTAGAGAACACAGGCAGCAACCTCTTCGACCTTGGCCATAGCAACTTCTTGCTAGACGTGTCTCCAAAGGGAAGGGAAACAAAAGCAAAAATAAACCATTGGGACTTCATCAAGATAAAAAGCTTCTGCAAAGGAAACAGTGAACAAAACTAAAAGGCAACCTACGGAATGGGAGAAGATATTTGAGAATGACATATCAGATAAAGGGTTAGTATCCAAGATCTATAAAGAACTTAACAAACTCAGTACCCATAAAACAAAGAATCCAGTCAAGAAA
Source organism: Neomonachus schauinslandi (assembly GCF_002201575.2). NCBI lineage: Eukaryota > Metazoa > Chordata > Mammalia > Carnivora > Phocidae > Neomonachus > Neomonachus schauinslandi. The sequence goes on from NC_058403.1 coordinate 113,524,306, forward strand.
TGGGCAGAAGACATGAACAGATATTTCTCCAAAGAAGACATCCAAATGGCCAACAGACATATGAAAAAATGCTCCACATCAATTGCCATCAGGGAAATATAAATCAAAACCACAATGAGATACCACCTTACACCAGTCAGAATGGCTAAAATTAACAAGACAGGAAACAACAAACGTTGGCAAGGATGCGGAGAAAGGGGAACCCTCTTACACTGTTGGTGGGAATGCAAACTAGAGCAGCCACTCTGGGAAACAGTATGGAGGTTCCTCAAAACGTTAAAAATAGAGCTACCCTATAGCCCACCAATTGTCTAGGTATTTACCCCAAAGATAGAAATGTAGTGATCCAAAGAGGCACCTGCACCCCAATGCTCATAGCAGCAATGTCCACGATAGCCAAACTGTGGAAAGAGCCGAGATGTCCAACAATAGATGAATGGATAAAGACGATATGGTATATATATGTACAATGGAATATTACTCAGCCATCAGAAAGGATGAATACGTATGATTTACATTGACATGGATGGAACTGGAGGGTATTATGCTGAGCAAAATAAGTTAAACAGAGAAAGACAATTAATGTATGGTTTCACTCATATGTGGAATATAAGAAACAGTGCAGAGGATCATAGGGGAAGAGAGGGATAACTGAATGGGAAGTCATCAGAGAGGAAGAAAAACCATGAGAGACTTTAACTATAGGGAACAAACAGGGGGGCGGGGGTGGGGGGAATGGGGTAATTGGATGATGGGCATTAAGGAGGGCATGTGATGTGATGAGCACTGGGTGTTATACACAAATGATAAATTATTGAACGCTACATACATCTGAAACTAATGATGTACTATATGTTGGCTAATTCAATTTAAATAAAAATTAAAAATAAAATAATAAAATAAAATTATGCCTTCATTATTACCCAGATCTCCCTCTTTCCCTTTCATATAGTACATATCACTTTCTGACCTAGTATGTAGTTTATTTACTAATTGTATTTGTCTCCTCCTACTAGAATGTAAACTCCATGAAGCAGGGATTTTGCCTACGTGTTTGCTGCTGTGGCACCCTGTCCCAAATAGTGCTTGGCACACAGTATGTGTTCAATGATATTTGTCGAGTGAATACATGAATGAAGGGCACAGGCTCATCTTCTGTCTTCTGAATAGCTGTAAATGTGACAGAAATTCATCTGTTTATCTTTCTTGCCCATGGATCCTGTTGTAATGATTCAAATCTCTCTTCTGAAATCCATCAAGTAATGTCAAAGTATATATATTTAAAAAGTCTTCAAAATATCAGAATTTAATTAAAATTAAAACTCCTCATAAATTGGCTATAAACAGCCTCTTTCTCTGAGCTTTGGAACTGTAGTTGAGAAGTTATTCATAAGGAGAATCCTCAGTTCAAACCAACTGTGCTTAAAAGTTTTTAAGTTCTGAATGACCCCTTCTGGGATAGTCTGAAGCCTTTGTATGAAACCTAAAGAAAACCAGCTTCCCAAAGATGTGTGAACAATTTTCTGGTACAACATTTTCCAGTCTGTGTTTTCTAAATATTTTGTAGTTTACTAAATATTTACTGTTATAACCTAAATAGAATATTGACTTAAGGATAAAGTACTCCCCAAATGAGAACTCACATTTTTTAAAGAAGAGTTACTAAACTTTTGCTCCTTGTTTCCTGTGTTTAGTAAGAGCTGGGCATTGTCCTAGGTAGTAGAAAAATGAGAAATCATGGTGTCTTAGAAGACCAAAGACATCTTTATCTAGTGATCTTTTCAAGTATTAAAGCAATAGTGAAAAAAAATTGATAAATATCTTTCAAACAGAACATTTAGTGTAATATTTTCATCAATAGAAGTATTCCATTTGTCAGGACACTTTGAGCACCTGCAATAGAATTTTGAAACTTTGGAAGCTTTAGAGATTACCCATATTTAATCTCTTCATTTCACTAGTGAAAATTCTAAGCCTCAAATAATTTAAGACAAATAAACAGTGCACATAAGCATTAAAAATAAAATATTCTGGTATTCAGAGAAGGGAGAAAAAGCTCCTATTGAGGGCTTGGAGATCATCAGTGTCTGAAGACGGAGGCAGCATGGCCAGGCCTGACACAAAGGAACAAAGATAGGAATGCTTAGATGCTGTGATAAGGAAGAGTAAGTGCTCTGATTTGATTGGCATGTCAGGGAGAAATGGGGCATGGTTGAGAAGTAGGATTAGATTGTAGGCTTAAAAATTTGAATTTCACTCCATAAGCAGAGATATTAATGTTTTTGCAGGAAGATGATTAAGTTGTACTCAAGAATATAATTCATTAGTAGTTGGGAAGGTCAGTAGAGTGAGAAGACTACTTGCTTGATGATCATCAGTGTTATGAAAATGATTGGTGTTTCCTGTAGTCATATTAGATTGTTGGGACATATAGTTCAGGTAGATAAAAGTCCACTAGAATTCAAGTTATGGAGGCAGAATGGGGAAGACAGAGTAGAAAGGAGACATGCTTCCTGGGTGGGTTTAAGGAAACATAAGAACTAAGTGTACATTTCAGCAATCTCTGTCATGTAGGTGTAGTACCAAGAGAATCTAACTTTGGGTATTGAATTAGAGTCATGAAATAAACCATAGTAATAAAATAGAAAGATGTCTGTTCAACATTTCCCTGTCACTTTTCCCATTTTAGAACCAGAGTGATGTTTTCTTAGCTTTTGAAATCTCCAGGACAAATGACAAACTCCCCCTCTCTAATCATTATTGAAGGATGGATTCACCAGCTATGATACAAACTAAATTTAAGGAATAAATAGAAAACTAAGATATTGTTGGAGGGTTGGTATCAGTGGAAAAATTAGGCACAATATATGTGATCTTCAATACGTGAAAAATTGACAAGTAAGAAAATAATTTAGAAAAAAGAGAGAAATGGAAATGATTTTGAGCACCATTATGTACCAGATGATCATGTGATCATATGCAGAGCAAGCAAGGCAAACTACAGTCCTGCTACCTTGCTTGTGAAGAAGATGATTGTAAAGATACTTCACAGTATACAGAATTTATAGCATTTAGAGTCTTATTTAATTGCTTCTGACAAGAACTATATGATTAGAGTATAGTGGTGTAGAACATTTTACAAATAAATTTTATGTATTATCTTAGCAAAATGTTTTCCCTCTGAATATGTGCCCTAAAATACTCTACATTTTTAAGTTGTGATATTTATTTATCTTGGGTCAAATTTCTTCCTATAAGAACACATCCCTTATGTAATAATGTAAATCAATGGGAAACATGATTCAATTAATAATTTTTTAAGCAAATGCATTGCAAGATCATTTTTTTTAAGTGTGCTATATCTGTAGTTAAATTATTTTCAAAAAAGTAATTTACGTTTGACTTAAGGACACTTTTCTCATTAAGATATGCTATTGAAAAATCCACAAGACAGCGTGTTTGGAGAGACTATGTATATTAAAGTATACATGGTCACTTAGGGAATTGCTCAAGGAAATACTAATAGTAACAGTATAAGCCCATAGGTATTATGGCAAGTACATCCATCATGTGAGAACAGTTGTCATTAATAAAGCCTTATTGCCAACTACAAAGAGCTTTCAAAGTATTTTCCACTTGGATTACTGTATTGTCTTACAGATTTTAAAGATTCAGTTATTGGCTTAGGAAATTGAAAATAAATGTCAAAACCCAAAGTGTGAAGTTCTGCAACAACTGTTTAGGTTTGACTGATCCCTGCTATAAGAACGTGAACAAAAATAAGACACATGTAGAAGTGAATTAAACTAGTTGCATACAATAAGCTAAATAAAGTCCAAATAGATAAAAGAAGGTATGTAAGAAAAGTATAACACTTTTTTTTTTTAACAAGAGCATTCTTCTGGCACTAATCTTGTTAAACCTTGTGACTTTTTGTCTCACTACACTGACCTTCTATTTCTTCTATTATCTCTTACATTGTCATTTAAATTTTCACATTTTATTTCAGCCTTCCCAGAGTAACTGGCAGCTCCCTGATTGCAAGAAACACACTTTAAATTTCTTGAAACATGAAGAGTTTCTATTAGAGTAGGCATCTGAGTCATTTATAATGTTTAATTATAAATTCTCTATCACTTATTTGAAAATTATTAAAAGTTTCACTTGAATTAATATGTACCAGGCATTGTGTTAAGTGTTTTATGTGGATTATCTAATTCAATCTTCAAAATAATATTTATGTACTAAATAATTTTGGTAATAATATCTAGTATTCCTCTAGAAAAGTAAGAGATATAATTTAAGTAACTTATTCAGGATCTCACAGTTATTTGTGGTAGACAGAGATAGGATTTTGAACCCAGGAATTTGGATACCAATATTTTACTACGACTTTATACTGAGTTCACCCCTCTTAATCAATGTCTTCGCGTTCACGTAAATGACCTGGAGAGTTTGTGAATTCCACTAATAATGTAATTCAGAAATGCACAAAATGTATCTTTGGAATTAGTTTTCTAGGATGCTCAACTGCATAACCACAAGCAGTAAGTGACTGCTCTGTACACTTACAGAATGGTCATGAGTTTCATCCTGTATTTTGAACCATGTATGGCCTGAGCTTTTCCTTCTCCAATTCCATTACCAGGCCTGTCAGATGTAGCCATTCTACTCAGTGGGCCTACCATTCCTCATCCTCTGAATATATCAGTAGCAAAAGCCACTAGTTCTCCCAACTTCCTCTTCAGGAGCCCCAGGTCCCAGTCAGCCACTACAGGTGGTTCTTTAAAGATTCCTTTCCTTTGACTGTTACTTTCTTTTCTTTGTACATGTTTCAGTGTTTTTTGTTTCATCTGATAACCAATTCCAAACATCTGCATTGATCTAAGAATTTATTGCTTGTAACTTTATTTGTGTATAAGTTAAGATACCTTGGTTGCAAGAAACAGAATATAACTTTGAGAAAATTAGAGAAAAGAAGACTGAAGGAGAGGGGAGTATGGGAGGGGAGGAGAGATACATTGGAAGGACACTGGGATACCTCACAAAATCCAAGCAAAAGTAATATGAGGACACAGATCTCTCCTCTTATCTCATCAATTTCTACCTTGTTTGTCACCATCATATTACTCAAATCTTAATGTCTTCCTCCCACCCAATACATCATTGATCAATCCTAAAATTTCAAGGGGAAATAATCTATCATGGAATATAACTCACCTTAGTGGTCCAAAAGATGCAATTTGTTATTAAAAAGTGAGGGGAAAAAAGTGAGGAAAGAAAAGTATTCAGGAAAGATAGAAGGAATAGCTCCCTAAATCCTTTTCTCCAATATTCTTTTCTTCTAAACACGTGATTTAAAAAATGGCTCTCTGAACCTAATTTTCTCCCATGTAGGACCTCAAATGGGCTTTTTTCCCTCCTAATGGGAGACAACCCAAAATCATGCCCAGTTCCTACTTGCAAAAATGTCACTGATATTTTTGGTCCAGTATCTCTGAGTAATATATTTTCCTCTAGTTCTATCATGGTTCTCTCATGAGATTGTGCAACCTATCTAGGAAAGTTATGTATATAACTGCCATTCAACACATCATATGTACAAGAGAAGAGAAAAACAAAAAAAAGTAATACAGAATTTTAAATAGCATATGTTCCTCAAGCAAGGAATAGACTATATTCTTAATTGCTGAAAATGCCAGAAAGCCAGAGTTGGTATTTCTGATTTAATTATTCCACTTTCTATTTCATATTCTCCTTGTTCAGTATCTGCTTTTTAGAGTTTTTTCCCATTAGAATGATTCAAGTTATTATTCCTGAAGGTCAGAGCTTCTAGTGGCGCCTGCCAATATAGGGATACCATATTTTTTACTTCTTGAGAAGGTAGAAATATCATGTCCTCAAAAGGAATTTCCTGCACTTACTCCATTTAGTCCTGAGAGTCAGGGTCAATCATCTCAGCCATAGCAAGTGAAATATACTGCTTCAAGTTCTGCTGCCCACTGGGAAGGGCTCTTTTCTCCACTCTCCAGGGCCCTACTCTGAATGGGGCTGTGATATCATAACTTGCACTTTCAACAGGTGACCACACTTTGCTCAGAGCTAGTTATAATCTACTCTCCAGTTTCCTTATTCCCAAATTGATGGGGAGCACCACATGAGGTCCCCATCTTTGGTACTGATTGAGGAAAGGCAGTGTTATGGTAGAAAAAGATACACTGGGGGGGCTGGGGGGCTCAGTTGGCATTGGGCTCCCTGCTCAGTGGTGAGTCTGTTTCTCCCTCTGCCCCTCCTTCCAGCTCATTCTCTCTCTCTCTCTCTCTCTCTCTCTCTCTCTCACACACACAAATAAATAAAATCTTTAAAAAGAAAAGAAAATATACACTGGGAGTGTAAGCATTTCCCTAAAGGACTTATCTAGACTTTCTAGAACTATTCAGGCAAAGACCTCTTCTTTATGGCTGAGCAGATTCAAGATGGACAGCTTAGGTTAGTTGGTCAGCTGATCTCCCAAGCTCTGTGTAGCAAGAGCTCTGTCCAACCAGAATTCCATTTATCACATGACTCTCACTATTTCTCAAACAAGAAATAATAACTTGTTGAAAAGGATATGGCCTGGGGCGCCTGGGTGGCTCAGTCGTTAAGCGTCTGCCTTCGGCTCAGGTCGTGATCCCAGCGTCCTGGGATCGAGCCCCGCATCGGGCTCCCTGCTCCGCAGGGAAGCCTGCTTCTCCCTTCCTTCTCCCCCTGCTTGTGTTCCCTCTCTTGCTATGTCTCTCTCTGTCAAATAAATAAATAAAATCTTAAAAAAAAAAAAAAGAAAAGAAAAGGATATGGCCTACTTCCAAAATCCTAGTGATCTTTGCTGTGAATGCTTTACCAGGGTTTTCCACATGATCCATCTAGGACCTCAAGATGCTTTTAACAGCATGGGCTCAATAGATCAAAAGAATTAATGGCAGAGCTGTTCAGGCTGTGGTCTAGACCAGCTGGGTTGCATGCTTCTTCTGAACCCTATTCAATTTTGGATCACTTGGTAAAGGATTTGGAGGAGGACACCTATAGATGAGATATATTGCCATCAGAATCCGGGTAACCCACTAAGTGTGCCTCCCTCTTGATGTCTTAGAATGCAAAGTACAATGAGGAAGAGGAAGAGATTATCCAACATGTTTAATTACACTGAACCCCAGAAAATTCTATGATATGGTATTTGCCATTTTTTTCTGAATTTATTTCCAATACATCACGTTCACTTACTACTTCCTGCTCTTTAGATCATATTATGATGATGGCATCAATATAGTGGATCAGCATGATATTCTGTGGAACAATGTGAGGGTTGAAGAATTTAGCTGGAATGTTTTCTATCCTTGAGGTAGAATATTTGTATTTATTTGTACTGCAGACCCCTTAAGATGTTCTTCTGATTTTCTGTATATGGGAAGGAGTAAGATGTACTTACCAGTTCAATGCACACCAAGTACCAGTTTCATTTTCTGTAGTTAGGCGCCCCCACCAGGAACAGCAGTAGCATAAGTCATAACCTGATCAAGTTCAAAAATCCACCATCTTTCCTCAGGTACCACCAGTCATTTAATTAGCTACAATAAGGATCAGAAATGTGATAGGACTCAGTAAATATCAATCTCTCAAGGCTGTAATGGTAACAATAACCGCTTCAATACTCTCGGAAGCATTTTACAGTATTCGACTTACTGCTGTGATAGGAAAAGCCAGGTCCAGTGGCTTCTGCTTTTACTTCCTACTATAGTAGCCCTTGTTCCCAGTACCTGGAAGCCAGCATAGCAATTCTGTGAAGATATGATATTAATTCAAACCATGAACAAAACAAATATAGAAATATCCACAGAGTGTAGCCTGGTCCACAGAGAGCTGACCATGAGATTAACTTATTTTGAATTCCATTTATCACATGACTCTCACAAGCCCTTAAGACTGGTTGTAAGTTTTGGTCTGGATGCTCATGAATAGTGTTTTGTTAGAGCCAGTCCATGGTTAGTTCTCCTTTGCCAGTGCTCAGCTACCACAGAAAGTATTCATAATTGCTCTGGGGAAGTTTAGGGAAAGGCCCACATTATATCTATTTAAAGAACCAAGAAAAAATATCTATTTAAAGAACCAAGAAAAATTAACTTTGTGGAGAAAAAGGAGTAGATCTTATAATCAAATTGTTTTCTTATAACCATCTTGAAATTATTTTTCTCTTAGAGGACCTATGTACTTTTTAATAATAAGATTCAAGTGAAATATATAGTTAGACAAAAAACAAACAGAAATTTCCTGAAAAGACTACTATCCGGGAATATAACTCAGTTTTAGCAGTGAACAGTTACCTATATATGTATTTATATTTGTTAAAAAGTATAGAAATCTCAGGCTTACACTGGATCAGAGAGAAATGAAAGAGATAAAAAAACAGCCATTATAAAATATTCCTCCCACATTCTTCACATTTAAAAATCATGAAAACATTAACACAATGTTTCAGTTATGAATTAAAAAATGCACTCTTATTTTAAAACTTAGAAACATTAAATAAATCAAAAATATGTGGGAAAAATCTATGTATTTTGAAATTCCTAATATCTCTTCACTTCTCCTTAGATAACTGAAGAATAAAATATTGTGTGATGATGTTTGAAATATTGATTGAGTCAATAAATATATACTAAGATATTTTGTCTGACATGATTGAATCATTTAAATTTTAAAAAATATTAGAAGTTACTATCAGAAATTAACCTTGGGTATGTGGCTATATAATTTACTATGTAAAATACATTAGATGTCTAGGCTGTAGATAAAGAGAACACTTGGGTCTATAAACTCAGTTACTTTCTTTTACCCATAACCATCCCCATTATCATCTTCTTTCTACAGTTCTTAATCCAGACCTTAAAACAGTGGTTATCAATACTGGATGAATATTAGAATTATCTAGGGACATTTTAAACACTGATGTCAAAATCAGACCCTAGAGCAATTAAATTAAATGTTTGGGGGTAGGACCAAGGCATGTATGACCAAGACTGAAAGCCACTGTCTTCAGGATAAATGTGATAGATTTTTTTGTTATTTATAATAAATGAAGAAACTATGTTCAAGACTTAAAAATGTTTAAAAAATAGACTACCTTGCTGGGGTGCCTTGGTGGCTCGGTTGGGCATCAGACTCTTGGTTTTGGCTCAGGTCACGACCTCCTGGGTCGTGGGATCGAGCCCCAAGAGGGGCTCCCTGCTCAGCGGGAAATCTGCCTGGAGATTCTCTCACTCTGCCCTTCCCCCCTACTCGCACGTGTGTGTGTGTGTGTGTGTGTGTGTGTGTGAGTGCTCTCTCTAATAAAATAAACATATCTTTTTTTAAAAAAGTAGACTATCTTGAAAGAATTAGCTCCACCTACTAAATCTGAGCTAACCCTACCCTTATGTTGATTGATGGCACAGGTGAGATGGCCATGTCAGAAAATTTACAACACAGCTCTTCACCTTGTGGCTCCATATGACTCTATAATAGGCAGACTGGGATATGTCTCCCTAGACAAGGAAAACAAAAGCAAAAATAAACAATTGGGACTACATTAAACTAAAAAGCTTTCGCACAGGGAAGGAAATCATCAACAGAACAAAAAAGCAACCTACTGAATGGGAGAAGATATTTGCAAATGCTATATCTAATAATGGGTTAATATCCAAAATATATAAAGAACTTATACAGCTCAACACCAAGACGATCCAATTAAAAATGGGTAGAGGACCTGAGTAGACATTTTCCAAAGAAGGCATATCGTTGGCCAACAGAGACATGAAATGATGTTCAACAACACTAATCATCAGGGAAATGAAAATCAAAACCAAAATGAGATCTTACCTTACCCCTGTCCGAATGGCCAGAATCAAAACACAAGAAACAGAAGGTGTTAGCATGTAGAGAAAAGGGAACCCTTGTGCACCATCAGTGACAAGGTAAATTGGTGCAGCCACTATGGGGAAAACAATGTAAATGTTCCTTAAAACCTAAAAATAAAAGTACCACATAATCCAGTATTTTTATTACTGGGTTTTTAACCCCCCCAAAACAAAAACACTAATTTGAAAAGATATATGCACCTCTATGTTTATTGCAACATTATTTACAATAGCCAAGATATGAAAGCAATCCAAGTGTACATAGATAGATAAATGGATAAAGAAAATGTGGTATATATACACTATGGAATATTACTTATTCCATAAAAGATAATGAAATCTTGCTATCTGCAGCAACATATATAGACCTAGAAGGTATTTTGTTAAGTGTAATAAGTCAGAGAAAGACAAATACCATATGATTTTACTTATATGTGGAATCTAAAAACAAAATGAACAAACAAACAAAACAAACAAACAAGCAAAAAAGAGAAACAGACTCAAAGATAAAGAACTGGTGGTACCAGAGGTGAGAGAATGGAAAGATGGGCGAAGTAGTTGAAGGGGATTAAGAGATACAAACTTCCAGTTATAAAAGAAATAAGTCATGGGGATGAAAAGTACAGCATAGGAAATATAGTTAATAATATAATAACTTTGTATGGTGACAGATGGTAGCTACACTTATCATGGTGAGTATTTTGTAATGTATATAATTGTTGAATCACTGTGTTGTACACCTGAAACTAATATTTTATATGTCAACTATACTTCAATTAAAAATTTAAATTAAAAAATGTAAATGGTCATGAGGAATCCTAGTGAGGGGGTAAAAATGTACTAAAACTAATTTATGGTGGTGGTTGCATCACTCAGTAAAGTAAAATACAAAAATCATTGAGTTGTACACTTAAAATGTGATTTTTATGATATGTAAAATAGTGTTCAAAAAACACCATTTTTAAGAAAAGAAAGAATGCCTGAGTTCAAAGTTTGGTACTTCAGCTTACTAATGTCCATCTTTGAGCAAGTTAGTTAATTGCACTGAACCTTACTGCCTCATGTGTAACATGGCAAAATCTGTATATCTATATTTTAAGATTGGGTAAGATTGACAAAGTATAAATATGCCATAGACCTAGAACAAACTAAAATTTCAGTTAGTGGAAATTTTTATTATTTGTCATACTATGAAATAATTTTCCTTTCCACCTTGCATTCAAAACTCTTACTTCCTCTAAAATTCTGATTAAGCTTACAATAATTGATAGGTTATACACACTCAGGGAGTTGTTTGCCCATTATTTTAATCTAACCTTTTGACTTGTAGCGTTCAAGAGAACTGAAACAAAATCAAAGGTATAAGAATTTTGTGTGGCATGTATTAGTACTTCTGGTGGTATGCCTCTGGTTGTCCATGTGCTAGTGTTCTTTGGAAAAGGGGAGCAGTAGGGACTGGAAGCGGTCAGATCTAGCTAGGAGTCTGCCCTTGAGCATAAATGACACTTTATATATTCCTCTGAAATCTTCTAACCTGGCACACTACCTAGCAAAAAGGACTACGTATGGTAGACAAATATGTGTAGAATTTATTTTAACAAAAAAAATGCTAATTTAATGAAAAGTTTTAATAAAGGTGATAGTTTCCTTTAATTGAGAAATGATTATATGAACCACAAAAGAATGAACTTGAATGTATAATTATAAAATAGGCTTTTAAATATTTTATATTTTAAATCATAAGAAAAATTAGTTGAATTCTAGTGTCTGAATTTTCCATATCTGTCCCAGTATAAACCCAGTTTTTAAAACTAAGAGATTTTTTTAAAAAAAAAGATTTATTTATCTTTAGGGAGAGAGAGAGACAGAGAGAGAGAAAGAGAGAGAGAGAGAGAGCTAGTACAAGGGGGAGGGGCAGAGGGAGAAGGAGAGAGAACACCAAGCAGACTCTGTTCTGAGTGCAAAGCCCTACTTGAGGCCAATCTCATGGCCCAGATATCATGACCTGAGCCAAAAGCAAGAGTTGGTCACCCAACTGACTGCACCACCCAGGCACCCTCAAACTAAGAGATTTTTACATAAATATATTAATATATTCTTCCTCAGGCCTTTCCTAAATAGATTTTTTTTTTTTAAATTTAGCCTTTTCAACCTGTATGTTTCAGGAAGTGTTCACAACTACTGGAGGTAATGTTCATTGAATGAACATTTCTCCTGTTATCTACTTGTTGATTTTGAACCTCCAATTTCTTTTAGTAGCTTTTAGTGGATTTCTTTGCCTCTATTATACGCTTCTACTCTGGATATATACTTAAAAACATGCTAAATGGCACATTATATTCCTGAAATTTTCCTAAGCCATCAAATATGTTAGCATTCCTCATGGTCACAATTTATTTTCCTACCTTTTGAAATCTCTTTTCTAATATGACATTATAAAATATAAAATTGCAAAAATACTTTACTCCCTTCACTAATTACAAAAAAAATATTTGAAATCCCACATCTTTTAGGACTCACCCACCACTCTCCTCCAGCACACACATAACTGGTCAAGTACATCAAGTGTTTATGCTTAGATTTCTTTCTTATTAGAACTAATATTTGTTAAGAATAATATGTGCAAGATATTGGTCTGGGCATATTGACTGAAAGCATTATCATATTATCCTCATAACGACCTTGCGAAGTATGAATTTTACTGATTTCATTTTATGGACAAGGAAGCTGAGGCTTAAAGAGACTAAGCACCAGGAATCTGTAAGACCATTCCCGAAATATGGCTATATTATCTCTGGCCATCCAATTTTGAGAATATACTATCCACACGAAATAATTCGCATTTAAAGAAAGTTCTTGACTCAGTTCTTGGCCTCTGCTTCTTCAGAGAAAAAATTTTTGTCTTCTGTCATTAGACGCAGACTGGAAATACCGGAAAGAGTGAGGTTCTGGGATGCTTGAACTATTTTCCTGAGAGGGTCCATTTCAAGAAAGGGTTTGATTGATGGTCAGGGAAGCTCCAGGAGAGGGCACAAGCATGGGTTGAGAACAAGAGTCACCTGTTCTCCACTGGGGAGGGAAAAATAGGGTACAAACTTCAAACTAGAAAATGGAAAACAGATTCTAAGAGATGGGCACAAGACTGAATTTTCTCTCCACTCTTTCTAATATGAGAGGAAAAGTGTTCTTAAGTATCTTCTCTCTGAAGTAAGGACTGGTTTTCAGGGTGCAGAAAAAGTGGCACTGGGTAGGCTCTGTAGTTCTCACAGCTTGCTCCAATTTTTCATCCATGTAGACTCCAATTGTCAAATTTTCAATCATTTTTTAGTGCTCTGTTCTAAAAGACCTCTAATTTAATTCCAAGAAAATGAATATTCAAGAAAACAGTAGTTTAAAAAACTCCAAATACTTATGATTACTCAGTTTCAATATGAAAACAATTTTGAATTAGCTCTTAATTAGTGTGAATTGTTTACAATCTGTTGAACCAGTTGGAGTCAGTATCCAAACAAAAAGGAGAGAATGTACTTTAAACTCTCCTAACAGTTTTAAACCAACTTCGAAAGTTTCAATGTAGTTTGAATTTATTAGCACGGACATTAAAAAAAAAAAACCCAACAACTTTGACAAATTCGAATTTGGTAGTTTCTTTGAATTTCATTACTGAATTATTTCAGCAGAATCCTAACTTTATTATCCCACCCTTCTGGGATGTAAATTACTATCATATTAGTTTTCTTAAAATACGTCCTTCATTGAGTCCATACAAGGTATACCCTAGGCACAGATAACCTTTTTGTCCTTCAAATTATTAATTTTGATTCCTCACAGATTACAGAACTAAAACCCAAACTCATTGGCTCATGAAATTTTTGTCACACTCTGAACTCAGTCTTACCTTTCTTTCAGTTTTATATAAACTTCTTTATATGTTCTAGCTATTCTGATCCACCATCTATTCTTCAAACACACTTGAAATTTCTTTTCTTTGAACTCACAGTTTGATAAACCTGCAGAGGTATCTTTTAATTTTTGGACCCATCAAAGTTGTTTTTGATGTAGAGGAAATGTTTTGTCCGTTTGGTTGCTTGCCATCGACTCCTTCTTTTCTGGGTAACACACACTGAGTTCATTTTTGGGAGGCACTACCTGCCACCCTCTTAATCCTTTCCTGCCATAAAAATTGATTCATAGATAAGCCCATGACTCAATCAGAGCCAATCAGAACTAATCCATGGTTTTGGCTGGAAATTCTTTACTTGAACCTTGAAGAATATGGTTGGAATTACTCCCAAGGAGGGAAGTGTTTATTTGAGGAAATGGAGCAGAGAGATGGAGAGATGGAGAAAAAAGACATCCTGATGACAGTGTTTGAAACTTGGATCAAAAACTTTACATTTTAGGAGACAATAATTTTATCTTACCATTTTTCCCTCAAAAATCAATTTACACTTTATACCTTGTCACTTAACTCCATTTGCCTCTTCCATGCAGAAGCAATTCATTCTATTCTGTACTTCTATAGAGACAAGAGTTTTGAGCCGATGAAGAACATGGGGCTTAAATCATCTTATATATGATGTCTATTTTAATGTAAGCACATCCAAATTATACAAAATATTCTGCATCTTTCCTAACAACAAAAACAAAAAAATACAGACATTTTGTGTGTGCTTTAAAAAGGTCAGCAGTACTAAGAGATTTCTCTAACTTTACATCAAAGTGCAAATCCAGTTAATTCTATCACTGACTAGAAGTACAATGAAAACACATTTGTAAATGGATTCTATGGCCTGGTGTGTATAAAGCACTTTAAGGATGTCTCATGGTGCTCACAATCTTCCCTGACCTCAGTTTAATACTAGAGCTGACCTTTACATTATGTTCACAGCTCCACCAGTGATGTCACAGTCTATCTACTGGGCCACCAAAAGAATGCCAGGGGAGAGAATAGTTTCTGGTAACTGTGTTCACCCACTGTGCATCAAAATGGACAGCGTTAAGGTGTCATCTACAAACAGATTATTTTCTATACAAGAAGCAGAGATTGATTTGCTGGGGTAGTGTATTTTTTCCTCTAAAAAGAATTATTGTACTGCATGAATTTAAAAAATAGACTTTTTTCCTTCTTATAAAACATTTATTTGAAAAAGCCCAAACAGACCATTGCAAAGCAAGAGTGCAATGATTTTTAAACTTTTCAATTTTTTGTAAGTTAAGAGATAATGATTTACTTAATATTATAGTGAAGTTTCCTAAGATGGTTCCTTTTATGGAGCAAAGTTGCCTAGGAAAAGTTTTCCTGATGAAATACAATTTACTTTAATATGTAATAATTCTCATTTGTGTGTATGTGTGTGTGTTGTATGTTTGTGTGTGCTTATGCTCAGCATAAAAATCCTATGTTTAAGATTTTCCTGATATACAAACTCATTAAGTTTGTCACTAAAGATCAGAGAGAAGGTTTTGTGGAAGCATGGATCATTTCTCTGACCAGTGGTCCCTAAGCAAGGAATCCTCATTGAGCATGGAGAACCAAGGACCATTATCATTTGGATCTTGTAAGTTTTGAATCCTGAGGGCACAATTCATGAAGACACTTTTAAATTAACACCTCACTCTCTGTTTTATAGCTCCTGAAATCTCATTTTCTGAATTTAATATTTATATGAACAACATTTTCAAGCGGTTTTCATCTCACAATTAAAAAAACACCCATCCACACAGTTGTAGTAACATATATAAACAAAATTTTGAAATGTTACCACTCATCATTAAAATTTATAAGTTGCAAGGAATAGTATTTTAATCGAGTCTCAGAATATCATCAAAATTGTTCAGGCAAGCTCTCCTCTAAACTAGATTCCAAGCAATTTTTGGTTTAAACCTCTTTGTTTTCTTTGTAAGCATATACAGATTAATTCGACTGGTTTTGGCTAAAACATCTGGATAAATGTCACATTCTCCCAAAGGGCCCTATATAGGTGAAAAAGGAGTCTGTTCTTAGTATGTTCCACAATAACAAAGTCATATGTGGTTTTAGACAACAGCCGGGGGAAACATGCCTGTCATAAAAACATCATATACATTATTACCCCTTCTTGGCTAGCAGATATTTAGATACCACACTTAAGTACTTTCTAGTAGTTCCTCATGAGAACAATTTCTCCTGAGAGGAATAGATGAAAAGAGAAAGAAGTAGGAAAGAAGAATTATTAATGCTTGTTTACTTTCAAAATTTACATACACTATTTTGGTACTAAGTTCCTGTTAGCTATTGAATTCTGTTGAAGACTTCATGACATTAAGAAAGCATTGACTTAGGGCACCTAGGTGGCTCAGTTGGTTAAGCGACTGCCTTTGGCTCAGGTCATGATCCTGGAGTCCCGGGATCGAGTCCCACATCCGGCTCCCTGCTGAGCGGGGGGTCTGCTTCTCCCTCTGACCCTCTTCCCTCTCGTGCTCTCTGTCTCTCATTCTCTCTCTCAAATAAATAAATAAAATCTTTAAAAAAAAAAAAAAGAAAGAAAGCATTGACTTAGAAGTAGTTCTCACACCTTGTCATGTTCTGTTCCCCCAGGAGAACTGAGTCAGCCTTGGAGAGAGAGAGTTTGCAAAGAGAATTCAGGAACTCTTGGTAGCTGACTCAGAAAGCAACTGGGTAGAAAGGAGAGAACATGAGCCAATTGGGTCCTTCCTGGAATTGTGGCTCTTTTAATTACTGGTTGAATGCCATTAGGCTACAGACTTGAACTTCTCTGAACCCCCTCAGTTTTCTTCTGTGTAAAGTGGCAACAATTTTACATGGCAAATACCACGGAAAATACAAATGGCAAATATTTCAGAAGACAGAAGAAATATAGGACAATTTTATGAAACACTTCCCATAGAGTTTGACTTCTATAAGACTCTAAATTACTATTTTCTTTTTTCCTCTCTCTGATAAAGAAGACAATAAAGGCATTGCTGGCTATTTGGTGAAGAAAAATCTTATAATTTCAAGACTTCTAAATTTAACAGTAATAAAGCCATTTTTCTAGATGAAGTGCTTTCCATTTTTACAAATGTATGAATTAACCAGTATTTACTGAGCTATTGTCCAGCATAATTCCCATATCCTAGATGTTTTAGCTTTAATTAGAAGAATGAAAAGATCTAGTTCCTACTCTGTTCTGTTTATGATATAATTTGAACAATGGAAATTGCATGAAAATGGAATACAATTATGGGCAAAAGATATACAATAAATTGTAATGATATCTTCATATGGAAGTAATATTAATAGACTTTCAGATTATTTTATCAAAGAGAGTAAACATGTATAGGTTGTTTTCTATAAGCTTCACACTATGCTAGGTGTTGTGTGCCTATTATCTCCTGTTAATCCTTGTGATGATCCTTTGCACTAGGTGTTATTATATATCTTTTAAGCCAAACAATTACTTCAAACTAAGGAATCCAGGTCTTAAAGAGATTAAACAATTTCCACAAAGTCATATGGTTAACAAGGGATGAATCTCATATTCTAAATCAAGTTATTCTTTCACTGAAGTCCATGCCTTTCTTAGCCACCCTTCCTCTACATAGGAAGTTCAGGGTTCCTTAGTGCCAGCACCTTTAGAGGTCTTTTTTTTTTTTTGCTACCATAACTTTAGGAGGGCCTTTCCCATATCATGGGTGTTTGTGCAGCCTTCTCTGCCATGTAGATACTGAATGAGTTGTGGTCAGAGAAGAGTTATATAGAACAGTGACTACTATTTCAGAAACAGAGGTCCCTACATACCTGAGTTGTGAGGTAGAATGAAGAACTGGTTTTTCCCTATATTCAGTATATGGCAATTGACTTCCAAAGCCAACACCCCCCAAAGCCCACTTAGTCTAAATACAGCAGAATTACATACTAATAGCGATATTTCAGCCACTGATGATTTCCTCATTTTTCTCTCTTACCTCCTTTTAATCTTTTCTCTATATAAAAGCCAGAGGTATTGCTTTAAATCTCATTATATCTCTGTTGCCTCTTCAAAGGTTTTCCTTTGTTGTGTTTGAAGACCCCAATTCTTCATCTATTCTTCAAAGTACTGCATAAGCTGGTTCTCGCATCTCACATTTCCAGCATCATCTCAAACCACGCTTCCTCTTAGTCTATGCACTCCAGGTAACTTGGCCTTCTTTCAGATGCTTGAAACACATCAGGGCCTTTATACATGCCTCTGTCTAGAAATATATCCCCTCCCAACTTTTTCTTAATTAACTCATGCAGAGCACAGCTTTATATCTCAGCTCAAATACCACTTTGAGGAAAACTGTCCCTGACCCACTATTCTAGATCTGCTGTGTGCTTCTATAACTCCATGACCTTTTCTCCTCCATTGGACTCATGAGAGTTTGGAATTACATTCTTATGCAATTATTTGAATAGTGTATTCACTACTAAACTGTAAGCTCCTTGATAACAAGATCCCTTTTGCTCAGCATTGTTCACCTTTTGATTCCCTTGCCGTTTTAGTCACCATATTATTATTAACAGCCAGGAGAGTGCCAGACACAGGTAAACAAAAATTATTTGTGGAAAAATAAAACATATTTTTCTAAATTATATTCATTATTTCTTTAATCTGGATAGATGGTAAAAGACTTAAAAAACAAGATGGAAATATTAGACAAAAAGAACAAAGCATGTGGATAAGTTTTGGAAAGGGCACAGCATATTAGGATATTCGTATTTTGTGATATTTCTCACAAAAGAACACCCACTGCAGAGACGACTCTTTGGATGGAGATGATCCAGTTGACCTTTCTTTCCCCAGTAATCCCACTATAAGACCAATGGATTCATTTTTTGCATGGCCATGGCTTCATAAAAAGATGTTATAAATGGCTCAGCAAAAAATATTCCCATTCAACAAAACTTCTCTAGCAATTGTCACTAATGAGTGCCCAACTTGCCATTAGCAAAGGCCAAAACTGAGTTCAAGATATGGCACCTGATTTTGGTGACCATCTGTCCATCTGGTGACAAAGTGACTACATTGGATACTTCCAACATGGAGGGGTCCTCAGAGAGATGGATATTTGTTCTACTTAATTTTTTCTTTTCCTATCTGCTTTACTTTTGCTAGCACTGCCATTTATGGACTTACTAAAGGCTTTATTTTCCATCATGACATTCCAGATAATGTTTTCTAAGGAATTCATTTATTACAAAAAAACAATGGGTTCATACCTGTGATATTCATTGCTGTTACAATATACCCTACTAGAAGCAGGTGGCCTTGTAGAAAAATGGAACATGAAATAATTTGCTGAAGATTCAATGACAGTTTAGTAACAAAATCTTGCAAATCTGGGCACTTTCCTAAAAAATTCAGTGCATGCTTTGAACCAACAGTCTTTTATGGCCAGTAATACAGATCTAGGAATTAACAGATGGGAGTTAGAATGTCCTTTCTCTTATAAACTTAATAACTCACTTGCTAATTTTTTTGCTTCTTGTCTGAAACCTCTGGGCTCTGCTAGTTCAAAAATCTTACTTCAAAAGGGAGAAATATTTTCAATAAGGGACAAAAAATGATTTTTGAAAATGGAAATTGTAATAGCTACCCAAGTATTTGGGGCTCATCATGCTTATAGGCAAAGAAGGTAATCTACTGTATTGTAATAGATGGCAATTATTAAAGGGAGAGAGAGCTTTGCATAGGACCCAGTGAATTATGTGGGATCTCTCTTAGTATTTCAGTATTCAGGGGTAAAATTTAATAGAAGACTATATGTAAACAATAAAGGGAAGTTTACTTAGAGTTAGACCTTGAAAAATAAATAAATGCTCAGGTTGTTAGGCCATCCTACTATAGGAAATCCTGGCCAGGTGAGGTTAAAGGAATGGATAGTAGAAGAAAGAAATCATAAATATCAAACACTGTCTTGTGGTCAATTATATGCTTTTCCTCCTTTTCCTATTATTTTAAACATTGTTGAGGATAAAACTGTGACTGAACTAGAAGAGGAATTAACATTCTCCAAAAATAGTTACAATCACTAAGACTATTTTCCTACTTTTTTGAGGAGGGGAATGAAAGTACCACCATTTATATGGGGGATAGTTGGATCATGTTAGTAAAAAATATGCTGCTGCATTATTATTACTATTCAGAAGTTTAAATATGGAAAGAAAGCGTACAGATGCTGAGTAATCAAAAGGTTGGGAGTTAACAGACATTGTTAGTTGCACTTGACCCTATCATACTCTCCTTTCTTCTATACTCTCTTTTGTAAAGTCAGGCTGAAGACTGCAAATTACCTTTCACATACTATCTTGCCAGCTAGGTTCTGGTTGCCTGCTGCTAATGGAGACCCTGCACCAGATGAGAAGACTGTCAGATAGAAACTGTTCTTTTCTGGCAGCAGTAGGTGAATGACTGTAGGCTTCTGCAAAAGCACAGGTGGTTCTAGCATTTGTGCCAGAGTTCTGAATGTAGCTGAGTTAGTGGTAGTGGTGGGTGACTCTTGACCACTGAAGGTTATTGTAGGATTTTCCAGTAGTTTTGGAGTTTTGGCAATGACTGTTGATGTGAATGTGAGCTCTTTATGGGTAATATCCAACAGATGATGGAGCTTCTGAAGCAGCTGCAGAGGGTACTGTAGCTCAAACAAACTCTTGTGATTGCGGAAGCCTTAACATTTTTCTGTGGCACCTAACCTTTGGGATACAGTGCTATCTTCCTTTTTTGTTCTTTCAGTCTCTCTATATAATTATTCCCATATTATATCTCTATTTGAAAATACTCAAATGGTTTCTAGTTTCCTAACTGGATCATCTTTTTTCTCCCTACCTTTAACATTGCCCCAGAGCTCAGTAATTCATCCTCTTCTATGTATAGTCTCATCCCCTATAATCTCATCCAGACTTATATGTTTACACATATATTCATCTCTGTGCCAACAACTCCCCAATTTAAATCTCTAAACTAATATATCCAATTGTGCACTGGGCATCTCCACTTGGATGGCTAATAGAAATCTCAAACTTCTTGTCTCCAAAAATGAACTTCTGAACTTTCCTCTCACACTTGCTTCCCTCCTGCAATCTTTCTGATTTCAGTTGATGGAAAATCCACCATTCCACAATGTTAGCATCCTTTCAAATGTCTCTTTTATTGATATTCTATATCAAATCCATTAGGAAAATCTATTTTTCTACTTTCAAAATATTTCAGAACTTGCTCACCTTTAACCACAACTTTTACTCTCACCATCATCATCTTTCACCTGATTTACTTCAATAGTCTTCTAGATAGTCTACCCTTCTATCATGATTCCCAATACTGCAAATTAAGTGCCACTTTCAAAATGTTAGTGAGGGGTCAAAATGTTCTCCTCTGCTCAGAATCTTTCAGGGGCTCACTTATATTCAAAATAAAAATCCAAATTCCTTTTATCTGACTCTAAAAACAAAGGCAACAGAAGTCAAAATAAACAAGTGCAACTACATCAAACTTAAAAGCTTCTGCACAGCAAAGGAAAACATTAATAACACAAAAAGACAACCTACTGAATGAGATAAAGTATTTGCAAATCATATATCCAATAAGGGATTAATATCAAAAATACATAAGACACTTATACAAGCTAATAGCAAAAAAAAAAAAAAAAAGCCAATCCAATTAAAAAATGAATAGAAGATCTGAATAGTCATTTTTCCAAAGAAGGCATACAAACATCCAATAGGCACATGAAAGACACTCAACATCACTAATCATCAGAGAAATGAAAATCAAAACCATAATGAGATATCACCTCAAGCCTGTTAGAATGGCTATTATAAAGAAGACAAGAAATAACTATTGATGAGAATGTGGAAAAAAAGAAACCCTTATGCACTGTTGGTTGAAATGCAAAATGGTGCAGCCACTATGGAAAGCAGTACGGAGGTTTCTCAAAAAATTAAAAATATAACTACCATATGATCCAACAATGTCACTTCTGGGTATTTATCTAAAGGAAACAAAAACACTGATTTGAAAAGACACATGCAGGGTGCCTGGGTGGCTCAGTTGTTAAGTGTCTGCCTTCAGCTTATTTCATGATCCCAGGGTCCTGGGATCGAGTCCCACATTGGGCTCCCTGCTCAGTAGGAAGCCTGCTTCTCCCTCTCCCACTCCGCCTGCTTGTGTTCCTGCTTTTGTTATCTCTCTCTCTGTCAAATAAATAAATAAATAAAATCTTTTTAAAAAATGAAAAGACACATGAAACCCTATATTTATTTTAGCATTAATGCACCAGACAAGATACGAAAACAACCTAAATGTCCAACAATGGATGAATGGATAAAGAAGATATATATAATGAAATATTACTCCATCATTAAAAAGAATAAAATCTTGCCATTTGCAATAACCTGGATGGATCTTGAGAGCTTTATACTAAGTGAAATAAGTCAGAGAAAGACAAATACCATATGATTTCACTTATATGTAAAATCTAAAAACAAAACAAAACAAAAAAAAAAACTAAAGCAAAACTCATAATTACAGAGATCAGAGTGGTGGTGTCAGAGTATGAAGATTGTTGGAGGGGTGGGCACAATGGGTGAAGAGAGTCAAAGGTACAAACTTGCAGTTATCAAATAAATTAGTCATGGAAGCAAAAATCCTCAATAAAACATTAGTGAGCCAAACTCAATGATACATTAAAAGGATCATATACCGTGACCAAGTGATTGATCATTTATTCCAGGTACGCAAAAATGGTTCAATATCCACAAATATATCAACATTAACCACAAATATAACCACATTAACAAAAATCATAATATTATCTCAATAGTGCAGAAAAAGTATTTGATAAAATTCAACATCCATTTATGACAAAAATTCTCAGTAAAGTAGGTATAGAGGGAACATACCTCAAATAATATAGGCCATATATTACAAATCCACAGCTAACATCATACTCAACAATGAAAAGATGAGGAGCAAGACAGGATGCCTTTCTCACTACTTTTCTTCAACATTGTACTGGAAGTCCTAGCCACTACAATCAGACAAGAAAAAGAAATAAGAGTCATCCAAATTAGAAAAGAAGTAAAACAGTCACTTTGTGTAGATGACATGATACTACATATAAAAAACTCTGAGGATTCCACTAAAAAACATCAGAACTAATAAATGAATTTAATAAAGTTGCAGGATACAATATTCATATACATAACTCCATTGCATTTTATACACTAATAATGAACTATTAGAAAGAGAAATTAGTGAGAGTTGCTGGAGGGGAAGTGGAGGGGATGGGGATAAAGGAGGGCACTTGTGATGAGCACTGGGTGTTGTATGTAAGTGACGAATCACTAAATTCCGCTCCTGAAACTAATACTACTCTGTTTGTTAACTAACTTGAATTTAAATAAAATCTTGGAAGAAAAAAAAAGAGATTAAGAAAACAACTCCTTTCCCAATTGCATCAAAATTGTTAAAATATCTAGCAATAAATTTAACCAAGGAGGTAAAAAAAACCTGTACTCTGAAAACTTTAAGACATTATACAGTATGTTTTTGCTATTATTCACCCTTGATTCTTCTCATACATAAAAAAGGAAATTAAGATAATACCAATATAATCATCCTACAAGAGAATTTTTTTTGAGGGGGGGAGATGCTTTCAACAGCTAATGAATGAGACCACTAATTTGCATCAGAGTAGATTATCATTGTGTATCCTGGAAACCTCTCTTAAAATATATTTTCAGAGCTTATACTGAGGCACTCAGGTGAATAATAGGAAGAAGTTTAATGGTACATTTTAGCATTCTTCCTTTATACTCCTTTGCCATACTGTTCCTGCCCCATCAAAGAGCTAATACAGGTTTGGAATTTCCTAACAACCATATATTATGATGGAGGCAATACATTCTTATCACAGTTCTTAATTAACAATGATGTTGTATACATGATAAAGGTGATACATTGTATGTGTCTATACATATAGAAATATTTTGTTTAAAGTCCTTTTGAGAGCAATTACTCCACCAGACAAATATAAACATTATAAACATGGGAGAAATTGATGATGACACAAATGGAAAGATATACCATGCTCATGGATTAGAATTAATACTGTTAAAATGTTCATACTCTCCAAAGCAATCTACAGATTCAGTACAAGCCCAATCAAAATACCAATGACATTGTCACAGAACTAGAACAAATAATCCTAAAATTTGTATAAAACCACACAAGACCCTGAGTAGCTGAAGCAATCTTGAGAAACAAAGCTGGAAGTACTAGGAGCCTTGATTTCAAACTATACTAAAGAGCTATAGTAATCAAAACAATATTGTACTGGCACAAAAACAGACACATAGACCAATGGAACAGAATAGAGAGTCCAGAAATAAGCCCATGTTTATATGATTAATTAATCTCTGACAGAGGAGGCAAAAATATACAATGGGTAAAAGAGTCTCTTCAATAAATTGTGTTAGGAAATCTGGACAACTACATGCAAAAGAATGAAACTGGACAATTTTCTTATACCCATACAAAAATAAAAGTCAGAATGAATTAAGGACTTAAATATTTAAGATTGGAAGCCATTAAAAATCTAGACTAAAACAAAGGCAATAAGCTCTGGTACATCAATTTGAGCAATATATATATATATATATATATAGGCTCTGTCTTCACAGGCAAGGGCAAAAAAGCAAAAATAAACAAATGGGACTATATCAAACTAAAAAGGTTTTGCATAGCAAAAGATACCATCAGCAAAATTAAAAAGCACCCTGCTGAATGGGAGAGGATATTTGCAAATAATATAACCAATAAGAGGTTAATATTCAAAATATATAAAGAACTCACACAACTAAACACACAAAAAAATGGACAAACTAAATAAAAAATAGGCAGAAGACCTGAATAGATATTTCTCCAAAAAGAAGACATATGGATGGCCAACAGACACCTGAACAATGCTCAACAACACTAGTAATCAGGGAAATGCAAAATAAAAACACGAGATGTCACCTCATGCCTATTAGAATGGCTATTATCAAAAAGACAAGAAAAAATAACTCTTGGTAAGAATGTGGAGAAAAGGAAACCATTATGCACTGTTAGTGGGGATGCAAAATGGTGCAGTCACTCTGGAAAATAGAATGGTGTCTCCTCAGAAAATTAAAAAGAGAACCGCCATCCAATCCAATACTTCTGAGTATTTATTTGAACAAAACAAAAACACTAATTCAAAAAAATATATGCACCCCAATATTCATTGCAGCATTCTTCAACACAGCCAAAATATGGAAGCAACATAAGATTTCATTAATAGGTGAATGGATAAAGAAGATGTAGCACACACACACACAGACACACACACACATAAATATATAAATATATACACACAAGGGAATATAAAAAAGAATGAAATCTTGCCATTTGCAACATCATGGATTGGTCTGGAGAGTGTTATGCTAAGTGAAATTGTCAGACAGAGAGAGACAAATACTGTGTGATTTCACTTATATGTGGACTCTTAGAAACAAAACAAATGAACAATAAAGCCAAAACAGAAATGGACTCATAGATACAGAGAACAATCTGGTGGTTGCCAAAGTGAAGAGGGTAAGAAGATGGGCAAAATAGCGGAAGAGGATTAAAAGTTATAAACTTCCATTCTGCATGGAGCACTGGGTGTTATGCACAAACAATGAATCATGGAACACTTCATCTAAAACTAATGATGTAATGTATGGGGATTAACATAAGAATAAAAAAAAAGAAAAAAAGTTATAAACTTCCGATTATGGAATAAATAAGACAAGGAACTACAATGTACAGCATAGCGAATATAGTTAATAATATGTAACAGCTTTGTATAGTGACAGATAGTAGCTAAATTTATGATGATGATCACTTTGTAATGTATATAAATGTTGAATCACTATGTCGTATACCTGAAATTAATATATTATTGTATGTCAAGCACACTTAAATAAAAAAAGGTTCTTAACACAAGAAAAAAATGTAACTTTATATGGTAACAAATGGTAACTAGATTTATTGTGGTGATCATTTTGCAGTGTATACAAAGAAGGAATCATTCTATACACCTGAAACTAATATAATGTTATTCATCAATTATACCTCAATAAAAAACCCAAATTCTTTGTAAGAGATTACAATATCTAACCTCTCTGACCTCAACTCCTATAAGCCTTCTCTTGGTTTACTCTTTATTCTTTATACTGACCTTCCTGCTGTTTTTGGATATACCACACCCACTCCTAATTCAATTTGTTCTAGCCATTTGTTCTGCCTGGAACTCTCTTCCCCTACCATATCTATAAGGCTAATCCACTCACACCTTTAAGTATTTGTTCAATGTTTCCTTCTCAATTAGGCCTATCCTTACTACCTGTCAATAATATAGATGCCATTCACCATCTGAGTTTTTTCTCAGCATGACATATATTTATAACATACTAAAATTGTACTGTTTATTATTTGTTGCCTCTCCCACAACAATATAAATTTAATGAGGGCAAGATTTATTTTTAACTATTTTTTTCATTTATTTATCATTCCAAATACCTGACACATGTAGGTATTCAAAAAATGTTTGTTAAACAGAGGAATAAATTTAATTTCTTGCATAGCTATTGTCTCCTGAATCTAGGAGAATTCTTTGAGAATGAAGATTGCTAAAATGTGGAAGCACAGCAAATTATCTTTTCCTCTCTGTGTTCTAATCGATTCCTTCTGCCTCTCATATGCTCACAAATACATACAAAAAACACCCACAGACCCATGTTCAGGCACACACACTGAAGAGGAGAAACCTGGTAAGTATGATCTGAAATGTAAAAGGTTTATGTTGCAGTAAGAGTGGGAAGAATGAAAAAGGAAGGAAGGAAGGAAGGAAGGAAGGAAGGAAGGAAGGAAGGAAGGAAGGAAGGAAGGAA
>NC_058403.1:113551204-113578293 GCF_002201575.2 Neomonachus schauinslandi
GAAGGAAGGAAGGAAGGAAGGAAGGAAGGAAGGAAGGAAGGAAGGAAAGAAGGAAAGGAAAGGAGAGGAAAGGAAAGGAAAGGAAAGGAAAGGAAAGGAAAGGAAAGGAAAGGAAAGGAAAGGAAAGGAAAGGAAAGGAAAGGAAAGGAAAGGAAAAGAAGAGAAGGGAAGGGGAGGGAAGGGAAGCAAAAAAAGAAAAAAGAAAAGAAGAAAAGAAAAGATGAGAGAAGAGGAGGGGAGAAGGGGAGGGGAGAAGAGAAGAGAAGAGAAGAAACGTGAAATTGATTATTTCTGATGAAACAAGAAGGTTTTAAACAGCCACTTGAACTGTTGTGCACAGTATGCTTTCATTATTATTCACCCTCAATTCTTCTCACACACAAAGAAAGAAATTAAGATAATACCAAAACAATCATCCTACAAGAGAATATTTTTTATTTTTAGAGATGATTTCAACAGCTAATGAATGAGACCACTAATTTGCATCAGAGTAGATTGTCATTGTGTATCCTGGAAACCTCTCTCAAAACACATTTTCAGAGCTTATATTATATTGTGGCACTCAGATGAATAATAGGAAAAAGTTAAAAGGTACATTTTAGCATTCTTCCTTTTTACTGCCTTACAATACTGTTCTTGCTCCATCAAAGAGCTAGCACAGGTTTGGAATTTCCTAATGGCCATAGATTATGATGGCAGCAATACATTCTTATCACAGTTCTTAATCAGCAATGATGTTGTATACATGATAAAGATGATAAATTTTATGTGTATATATACACATAAATATTTTATTTAAAGTCATTTTGAGAGCAATTAATCTACCAGACAAATACAAACATCTTTATGGCAAATGCCTATATTTTGTGGCTGCAAATTTGGATTTCAAAGTTGTGGATATGAATGGAAACTGAGGATGCTGAACCTTTGAACATTTGGCATAAAGACCACAGAAACAGAAAGGAACTCATATTGTCATAAAATAAATATTTTATTTATTGTCCTAAATAAATAGGACAATTGTCCTAACCTTTCCTGGGCTACATATTGTAAAACTCTCTAGAAATCACCAGCAGCCTAGGCTAGAAGTTAGTGAACATAACCTTGTCTTAAACTAGTTTATTTGTTTCAAGGTGGGCAGGTGTTGGTTTAATTAACAAAAGCCTAAGTGGAATTTTTGAATGCAATGTTTTCAGTATCCTGTAGGGCTATTGGGCTATGTGGACTGGAGGGCAGAAACCAGAGGCTTAAGACCTACAAAGCAATTGACCAGTCGTCCTTACTTAAACAAGATAGAAGTTTAGTTAAGGAAAACATGTCTCTATCTCCTCCCTCTCAAAAGCATGGGCAGTTTTGCCTGCATTTTGCAGATGCTGGCAATGTGGCACAGGTGGGTGGTCAAGGATAAGTCTTCCAGAAGACTCTGTTCTCACTCCACCATCTGAGGACACTTCAAGCTCAATATCTAGAAATCTCAACTGGTGGTCCTCTGGATTTAGAAACTGGGTTTTCAACTATTAATCTTTGTTTTTCTTTTTTAAATTAACATATAATGTATTATTTGTTTCAGGGGTACAGGTCTGTGATTCATTAGTCTTGCACAATTCACAGCGCTCACCATAGCACATACCCTCCCCAGTGTCTATCACCCAGCCACCCTATCCCTTCCACCCCCTCCACTCCAGGAACCTTGTTTGTTTCATGAGATTAAGAGTCTCTTATGGTTTGTTTCCCTTTCTGGTTTCGTCTTGTTTCATTTTTCCCTCCCTTCCCCTATGATCCTCTGTCTTGTTTCTCAAATTCCTCATATCAGTGGGATCATATGATAATTATCCTCTGATTGATTTATTTCGCTTAGCATAATACCCTCTAGTTCCATCCATGTCATTGCAAATGGCAAGATTTCATTTTTTGATGGCTGCATCATAATATTCCATTGTGTGTGCATATGTGTGTGTGTATACATATATGTGTGTGTGTGTGTGTGTGTGTGTGTATATATATATATATATATATATATATATATATATATACCACATCTTTATCCATTCATCAGTTGATGGACATCTAGGCTCTTTCCACAGTTTGGCTATTGTGGACATTGCTGCTATAAACATTGGGATGCATGTGCCCCTTTGTATCACTACATTTGTATCTTTGGGGTAAATACCCAGTAGTGCAATTGCTGGGCCATAGGGTAGCTCTACTTTTAACTTTTTGAAGAATCTCCATACTGTTTTCCAGAGTGGCTGCAACAGCTTGCATTCCCACCAACAGTGTAGGAAGGTTCCCCTTTCTCTGCATCCTTGCCAACATCTGTCATTTCCTGACTTGTTAATTTTATCCATTCTGACTGGTGTGAGGTGGTATCTCATTGAGGTTTTCCCTGATGCCGAGTAATGTTGAGCACTTTTTCATGTGTCTGTTGGCCATTTGGATGTCTTCTTTGCAGCAATGCCTGTTCATGTCTTCTGCCCATTTCTTGATTGGATTATTTGTTCTTTGGGTGTTAAGTTTGATAAGTTCTTTATAGATTTTGGATACAAGTCCTTTATCTGATATGTCATTTGCCAATATCTTCTCCCATTCTGTCAGTTGTCTTTTGGTTTTGTTGACTGTTTCCTTTGCTGTGCAAAAGCTTTTTATCTTGATGAAGTCCCAATAGTTCATTTTTGCCCTTGCTTCCCTTGTCTTTGGCGATGTGTCTAGGAAGAAGTTGCTGCGGTTGAGGTCGAAGAGGTTGTTGCCTATGTTCTCCTCTCTCACATTTAGGTCTTTCATCCATTTTGAGTCTATTTTTGTGTGTGGTGTGAGGAAATGGTCCAATTTCATTCTTCTGCATGTGGCTGTCCAATTTTCCCAACACCATTTATTGAAGAAACTGTCTTTTTTCCATTGGATGTTCTTTCCTGCTTTGTCAAAGTTTAGTTGACCATAGAATTTAGGGTCCATTTCTGGGTTATCTATTCTGTTCCATTGATCCTTGTGTCTGTTTTTGTGCCAGTACCATACTGTCCTGATGATTACAGCTTTGTAATAGAGCTTGAAGTCCAGAATTTTGATGCCACCAGCTTTGCTTTTCTTTTTCAACATTCCTCTGGCTATTCGTGTTTTTCTTTTTATTTTAATAGAAACTCTCCTCATTAAATGCCCGACTGCTTGTAGATTTCAGCAAATTTTCTCTACTAGCATTCTCAACAGATGGTTCAACAGGTCCCTAATGAGCATAAGGCAACTGAAAGAGAAAATGGACTTATTTCACATTTCATACTAAATAACTAACAAAGGTGTTTGCATGAATAATGTTAACTACATTTCCTCTTCTGGGTTCTAATTCCAAAAGGATAACTTATTTACTTGAGCCCTGTATTTGTCCATGCCAAGCCCAAACTATCATGGTTATTTCCAATGCATATGAAGGTGAGGCATTATATGAGCGGGATTCTTGGATGTAAACAACAGAAACCATTTTGGCTAGCTAAGCAATAAAGGAATTTCTTGGACAGATACATCATGGAATAGAAGGCTGGAAAACCAGGCTCAGGCAGAAAGGCTAAGACCCTAACACTTGTCAACTAACACTCCATAGTTTGGAACTCTCTGTTATCTCTGAAAAAAATAATCTCTGCTGTCCTGCACTGTTTTTCTCACTCTCTCAAAGTTTGAACTTCTGGGAGGAAGTGTCTGATTAGCTGATGACACATCCTGTCACTCTACCTTCTATATGACCACATCCCCTCATTGTCTTCTGTAACGGAAGACAGAGCCCTACTTCCTACCTCTCTTGTTTTTCCTGCCAAACAGGAAGTTTGTTTGTAGGTTGGGCACATGCACATAGTTTTTTTTTAGCTAAAACCCTCTAGATTTGTTCCTATACAACATTATGTCAGGATAGTACCAGATTGCTACAGAGTGAAGAAATTTTGCATTGTTAATTATTTTTGTTGTTTATATATAATATATATTCCTATTTAAAAATATATCTGTACAAATGTGTAAGTCCAAAAGTATAATGAACTAAATAAATGATTAACTAAAACAGTTTCTAACCCTCAAAAAATTGGTGGTTCAGAATTGTATTTGCTTTTTCTCAATTGTACTCTCAGTGTCAATTCTTATTACACAAGCAGTGATATGAAAGTAATATAAAGAACAATTTTTTGGTGTTCTTTGTGCAAAATATATTTAAGAGAGTGCTGCCAGGATGTTATTCACATGAAGAAGTCACACATTTGATCTTTACATAGAAAGTACAGAAGATCATCAGTTTAACAAAAGGGAAATAAAAACCAATTTTCACCCAATGCACTTCTGTGAATCTAATCAAAATTGAAAAGTAAATAAACCTGTCTGCTGATGAATATGCTTTCTATTGAGGGGGAAAAAGAATGTTTGCATGGTTGTTGGTGAATAAATCATCTTTCACAAAAAATGAATTTGGTCTTTTCCAAGGTGAAGAATTTAGGTCAGATTAAATTTAAACTTATGTGCTGTAGAAGAAGTTAAAACTTTATTAAGAGATAATAAACTATATTTAATCAGAATTATTTCACAATGGGAATGAAACTGAATGAATCCTACCATCCAGAATCTCCCATGATATTTCAGCTCTGTGAAAGGCTTCTAGAATCTCAAAGGCAGTGTGTTCTTTACATGAGCACTTCTTAGCACATTATATTCCCCAGTCTCAATTATCTCTCCCTTTACTCATTTAAAAGAAGCCAGATAAAAAAAAACTTAGTCTCAAAGCATGCATTAAAATATGACCTTTTCTTTCCACTGAATTAACAAATTGAAATCACATTAAGTTTCTACCCCAATTATACCTCTTTGTAAATGTTTCCTTCTCTGCTTTAAAAAGGGAAGAGGTTTTTGTGTGTAGGAATGGGTTGTGGTTTGTTTTTTGTTTTTGTTTTTGTTTTTTTTTTTGGTTTGTTTTTATCCCTTTTGGGGAGAGGAGAGAGGTTTGGGGGAAACCTGCTTTTAATGTTAAGGGCAAAACAAATTTATTGATAGAATGCTGATTAGAAAGTAAATATTCGGGTGCCTGGGTGGCTCAGTTGGTTCAGTGACTGCCTTCGGCTCAGGTCATGATCCTAGAGTCCCGGGATCGAGTCCTGCATCAGGCTCCCTGCTCAGCAGGGAGTCTGCTTCTCCCTCTGACCCTCCCCGCCTCTCATGTGCTCTCTCTCTCTCATTCTCTCTCTCAAATAAATAAATAAAATCTTTAAAAAAAAAGAAAGTAAATATTCATTAAATCATAGTTTTAGTACAGCTGTTGGATATATTTAAAAAAACTGGGTGTGTTTTAAAACTGTTCAAAACATGATGTTTTTCATTTAAACAATGAAATAATTCAATACATGAATTAATTGAATATAATACCGGTGAGGTACTTTCCCTATAATTGGGATGATTTTTACCTAATCGACAGCTTAGCTAATGGTGCTCATTTGAAGATGGTTTGTGGTTAATATAGGGGTGTTGTTTCTTTATCATGAAACAGAAAAGGGTGAAATAGTCTTTACTGAACATTGATTTCTGATCTTGGTAAGTTAGCATGATGTTCAATCAGGTTTGGTCATTTGTTTTTCTATTTAATATTTAAATGATGCTATATAGATACTTGGCATTCCATGTCCATGAGGAGGAAAGAACATTTTTTTAGGAAGACCAAACACTAAAGCTCTTCTAAGATTGTGATTTTAATTTTCTCCCCAGTTATTTCTACTGGGAGCATCATATTACAGATACCAGACACATAATCATGCAAGAAAAACATCAACAGAGACAACAGTTTAGGATTATTTTATTTCCATGAATAACACAATCTTTTTTTCTGAGTCTGAGCATGAATTCATGGTATTGATCTAATAATAGAAAACTTGGTTAAAAGGGGACTGTTGATGTTTCCAGATCCAGTGGCTAAGTTATTCATACTATTTCCCCCCCCGCCAAAGAATATGATAACAAAACAAAATGCAAAGATAACAAACTAGGGAATAAAAATGGCTGTATGTCTGCTTTTGCCCGCAAGTACATTTAATATGAAAATATATGGGTATGGGGTGTGTGTGTGTGTGTGTGTGTGTGTGTGTGTGTGTGTGTGTGTTTATGCGGGGGAAGAGGGTACTACATATATATTTTAGATGACTCCTTTTAAGTTAGAGGAATTTAGAGAAATTGATCCTCTCTAAGGCACCAGTATGTACCATATCACTTGAGTATTCAGCATAAGATATGCTAAAACAATGAAGGGAAGAAACAAACAAACAAAACTAACACAGGCCACTAAGAGAAGGTAAGGAAACACATGGCATAAGACATCTATGTCCTCCTCTCCATCTTCTCAGTTCCCAATCTTCCAACTCTGTACCCAAAGTGTTTTTACCTCAGAATGGAAGTAAACAATAAAAGATATGGCGTCAGCTAATGGTAACCTTGACCTTGACTCTGGACCTCTGGACCCATGACATCAGTGTCTTGTACAAGAGGAAAGTTAGAGGGTTCATATGCAGTCTTATAGCATCATATGGACAAGCATGAGGTGTCCCATGCTGTGACTTGGAAAGTCCTTTCACTGAACCCCCCTCCCCCCCAGATTCTGTCACTCAGGGCATCAAATGCAGGCATTTTTTGCATATTTGTTCATTTGTTTAAGATCCACTCATATAGGCAAGACTTAGTCATTAATGATCATACACTGATTAGGAAGACAAAGTTTAATGAATCTTGAAAACAGACTTCTATTTCCAGCCAGCTCATAACTGACAATACAAAATTATCTAAGTCATTTGATCAAAATTGTGCATTCTATCAAAAACTTACTCAAGCTGACTTTACTTCAGCTTTTCCAAGATGAGATCATTATAAAAATAATCTAAAGGAGAAAAAAAATCTCCAAACAACATGTAGTTGTAACTCATATTTCTCAAAAATAAACCAGTCTAGGAGTCAAGATAATAGCCTAATAAGGGTAATAAAATAGTATTTCTGTTTTTGTCACTATGTATTAATTTCCAGAAGCTTCAGCTTTCCTCAGATTTCTCCAACAGACTTTAAGCTGTCCTCATGGGGATAGCCAAAAGCAGCTCACATGCAGAGAATATGGTTTCCTCTTACATATTCTTCTTGGATACCCTAGGGAGTCCTCCATTTCTCTTGTCTCCTAGTCCAGCTGCTGTGAGGATATGTCTTTCTTCTAATGCTCTGATGTTCAGCCCTGATAGAGTTCTTTTCTTTCCCTTCATTCTACACAGAGGCTGGATTGGTTTGTGTTTCAGTTAATGTGACTACAGAGATCAATAATTACCTAAATTACAGAAAGCATTACACTGCTATACAGACTACTAGGCTATGGTTCTATTCTCTTCATGTTGTACAGAGATTTTAAGAAACCAGTTCTGTTTAATGTATATCCATTATACTCTGGTCTCTGCTATATGTCTTTAAAGGAAGCAAGGAAACATATAACATCTGATCTGTACCCAAATTTTCCATCTTTTCTCAAAACTTAAAATATGTTTGTATGCACTCTCTCTTTTTTTTTTAGATATTTATTTATTTATTTATTTGAGAGAGAGAGAATGAGAGAGAGGGCGCATGAGAGGGGGGAGGGTCAGAGGGAGGAGCAGACTCCCTGCTGAACAGTGAGCCCAATGCTGGACTCCCGGGACTCCAGGATCATGACCTGAGCCAAAGGCAATCGCTTAAACAATTAAGCCACTCAGGCGCCCCTGCACTAACTCTCTTTATTGAAGAAGATATTTGTTCTTTCCAAAGGAAGTTCATTAGTCTTTTATACAAACAGACCCTGGTAGTCATTTAAACAGGCTCACTAGACTTGCAGAAATATATCTGAATCCTAGGGTGAATTCAACTTGATCTCTCAAGCTAAGATCCCATCACCATATATGGGCATATATTAAAGTGATAAAATTCTATTCAAGAACAGGCTATTTTCTTCATTATTTTAAGTAAAATGGTGAATGGGCTTCAAATTGATTATTTTATTATATTTGCCCCTGATGTGCCATAATTTACATTTAAGACCAATGGACATTTCTAATTAAGAAACAAAGAGAGAACTGCTTCTTAATATAATTTTGAATGGCAGGGTACCAGGGTAACTGATGGAGTTTCCTGGAAAGAATTAGTGTTATTCCCAAAAGTAACCATGTTGGCCATTCTCAAGGCCTCTTGGGGGACTATAGCACCAAGTGCACCATTTTGATTTGTTACAATAATCTATTCAAAGAAGCACTTCTCTAAGAAATTAGTCTTTTGCTGTGATAGACTTTGGTCATGTTTTTTCAGACTCAGTCACTCCTTATCCTGTGAACAACAAACAAATAATTTCACGTCCATACTGGTCATTCTCACATATTTTCAAAACTATTATACATGGGTGATGCCTTGTCATTTTTACATATTCTGTAAAAAAATACATATATGGGATGTTGATCTAGTAAGAACTTGTAACC
Organism: Neomonachus schauinslandi; assembly: GCF_002201575.2. NCBI lineage: Eukaryota > Metazoa > Chordata > Mammalia > Carnivora > Phocidae > Neomonachus > Neomonachus schauinslandi. The sequence goes on from NC_058403.1 coordinate 113,559,688, forward strand.
TGAGTCTAAATGTGACATGGTTTTTAAAAAGGTGTTTATAAACCATAAAATGCTGTCATTCCTAAGTGATAGGACTAGGGCTATATGAAATTTATAAAGCCCTCCCTTCATGCTCCCTGAATCCTGGTTTGGATTCAGTCTTCACTCTGCACAGACGCCTAAGCCTCCCATCATCTGCCTGTATCTCTAAATGAGGGAAATGGAGGAGGTTCCAGAAGTCCTGGTCATAAAACGTCCCAAGCATGGTATTTTTTTGTATTCTTTTCCAAAAACTGCCTCCTTTAAGCTTATGGTAGTAAAATGCAACTTGATTAAAATTTCTGTATTGGAATGACTAGTTTTGTAAATTTTCAAAACTTTTCCTCTGTAGGTCTTAGCTGCCATGCAAATAAAGGTTTTGACCAAGAATTAAAAATATAGAACTATAGAAGTATTTCTATATTTATTTAATCCATTCCTTAGTGAATATTAATCAAATTTATTATAACAATGAGGCTATACCTAATCATTCAAAGAGTCTTCTAATATCAAATTTGTGTCTTCCTTCTTATTCCCTGACTTTGAACTCAAGGAGTTAGAGTTAGCAAATGGGGTCCCTTAGCCTTTTACAACACTGGGACAAAATAAAGGAAAAAATGACAAAAATATATATATATATATTTAAGATTTCTTTATTTTTTAACATAGAGAGAGACAGCGAGAGAGGGAACACAAGCAGGGAGAGTGGGAGAGGGAGAAGCAGACTTCCAGTGGAGCAGGGAGCCTGATGTGGGACTCGATCCCAAGATCCTGGGATCATGACCTGAGCTGAAGGCAGACGATTAATGACTGAGCCACCCAGGCGCCTGACAAGAATATTTTTGAAGAGTTTAATATATATCAACTGTGATAGGTTTCCATGTTGTTTTTTTCCCTCTACTATCATAATTTGAACAAACTTCCTGACAGAAGGAATTTGATACAATACAGAGGATTCTGGAATTCCCCAAGTCGTCAAACACCGGGATAGAAATACCATCTTAAAGTTTTCCACAATGGAACCTGATTCATAAGACTAAAAGTGTTAAAATATGGGTTATCTATAAGGAAAGAAAGAAAAAGGTCTCTATTGAAAAACATCTAGAGTAGAGAAAAGAAGAAAAGAGACAGCCAGAAGGAAAATCCGTAAAAGATATCTCTGAGAAAGGTCACTTCAATTGATGTAGGTTTTTCTGTTATGAATTCCTTTTTATGTGCTTAGCTGTTAAATGTTAAAACTTCCATTGTAAAATGGACTTCAGTTTCACTATGGAATAGGGCTCTAACCCCTGCAAATGATGGTCAGTCTCTACATATGTATTTCATTTTATGTCATGTGCTCTTTGCTCATGCTTTCTATTTTTCTTATTTGGTGCACTGATATAAGGGCACTTATCTGTCTGAAATGTCATTGTGTGAATGTGTATTGATATCCTCTTGTGTAAGTGCCTCAGGGACATTCTTTTCTGATGGATGTCCCAGATGTCAGAGTTTACACCTGTTCCTAAGGGTAAAATGTATATGTTAACCAACAAAAATAAAGTTTTATAAGGCTAATATGATTTTAAGTGAAGAAGCTCATGTAAATGGATATAGCAAGGTGTAGAAATATAAAACATCCCATATTTGCTTGAAAAACATATAATTTCCAGAAGAATGCAAGTATGACATTTGAAGGAAAGGTCTGGATTAAATATCATATAATTAAGTGACTAAATAGGGTAGCTTAGGTGAATGGTTTCCTGGTTCCCACAGGTTATGATTTTTCTCCTTGCCCTCACGTTAAATAGCCAATAGATTGGGGGTGGAAAAAAGAAAAGGAAAATTAGAATTTTAATAAATTCCAATCCTCGAACTTAGAGTTTAATAGCTTTATGAGTTCTTTAAAGGTTTTCATCATATGTTTATTTATTTATTTATTTTAGAGAGGGTAGGGTCTGGTAGGGGCAGAGGGAGAGAGAAACTCAAGCAGACTTTGCACTGGGCACGGAGACCAACAGGGGGCTCCATCTCATGACCCTGAGATCAGACCTGAGCTGAAACAAAGAGTTCACGTTCAACCAACACAGGCACCCTGAGTTCTTTAAATTTAATGCAATCGACAATACAGTTAGTGGTGATATAAGAGTTGATAGAAGCCTAGATGATATTATCCACTATTACTTATTAGTAATAGTCACTCAAACATCCATTCAACTAATACTTAAGTGCTTAATATGTATCATGCAATGTTCTTGAATATCACTTTAACATCTCTTAGTCTCTATCACCTAATCTGTAAAATGGACAACATTGTCTTCTAACTTAGTGAAGACAGAGGCTAAGCAAGATGGTCTCTTGAACTTAGAGATTTATAATGCTATTATTCTGGGTAAGATTTTTCTATTTCTCATTCTCTCTCTCTCTTTCTCTCAGGCATTAAAAACTATTAGAGACAATAGTAAGCAAGCAAACAACGTAACCCAGAGACAGAAACATAAATTCTTTAGAAGTTAAGTATAGCTCTAGAAGACCAGTAGAAGAGGCTTTAAAAAGGGTTTGTGAAGACCAGCAAAGAAGAGAAAACCAAGGGTAGGAGAGCTTTCTGATTTTAAAAATAATTTTTCCAGTAATTCTTTGAATTTTAGACCTTTTTTTTTAATTTCCTCCTTCCTATGTAAGAGTAGAGAGCAAATCAAATCGAAGAATTGTTTGCAAAGAATTGAAAACTCTTCTAGAACATGATTTTAGTAAATTAACTAAAATGATTGCAAAATACTAAATGTTGGTGATATGACCGATAATCTACTTCCATAATAAAATAAGACAACACAAGGAAGCCCACCTTTGGAAAGGTGGGATCTTTCCATGAAAGGCTTTTGATCATTGTCACATTAAGTTATGGTAATTTTTAATAGAGATCTTTTAAAAAAGCCCAAGGACACTTTGAAACTTCACAATTAAAGTATTTTTAACATATTCCTTTTATTTTTATTCTAAAGATCTCTAATATTCAGCTTTTCTTATAAATAGCTGTACTCCAGGTTTATTATTTGAAAAAAGTTTGAGATGATTACACTACTGTTATTATGTTTTTAAAATTCCTTGCCAGAGGAAAATAAGTACTTGATTCATAATCAAACTATTATCAGAATTTAATTTGAATTGGGAACAGGAGCATTTAAAAGAATGAAAGGCCTAGATTAGCTGATTTCCTGAATGGCATGGCCATCTTAGAAATTCAAAATGGAAGGTTAACTATTATTTGATTATCTATGGTTGTATGGAAATTTCATTATTGCTGATTTTGAGGGCTCTGAATATATAAGTCTATGAACACACACACACACATTTCTGTATATTAGCCCTTCGTTAGTTAAAAGGGCAGGATGAATTTTTACAAATTATATATTGATTATTGTCTGAAACTTCTTTCTTGCTAGGCTGCTCCCTTTCCTGATTCTTTGGCTAAAGAGGGCAGACTTTTGTAAGGACTTTTTAATGTCTACAACCCTTGGCATTTCTGGACTGCCAGTTTCAGCTAGGATATATGAGGCAAAAAAGAAAATTCCAGGAAATCACCATGCTATCTTTCCTTGGGTCCCCAAGTCATAGTTGGTCTGCCTTCTTTTCTAACTTTCAGAGTCTTCTTATGGCTATGTTACATATAATTCCAGGGATATTAGTTATACTTAGTGGGAGAAATGACTTCACTTTCCAAAAGTGAAGTCCCAAAAGATTTTTAAAAGTTAATACCGTATTAACCTTTAAGAGATAGTTTCTATTAAGTATTAGTAAGGGGTAACAATTCTTCTACACAACACAGGATAATATAGTTAATTATGCTCTTTAGTTCTATCTGAAAGAATAATTTAAATTCGTGATGATGATCATAGAGTATTTGAGTTAAAAATATCCTGAATGATCATTTAATCCTTCAAATCTCACACTTAATAACAGCTCTATGATTAGAAACCAAATACTTAATACCTAGAAAGTTAGTGACTTTCTTAGCTGTCGAGCAGCAAACCTCATAAAATTTAGTAAATGCTCAGTTTGTACTTAAAGTTATTGAAAGATGCTCTGAGTTTGATTGTAGCTAAATTTTCAAATTCTGCCTTCTCATTGCAACTCTTCCATTATTTTTTAATCACAGTTATTAGTATAAATATGTCTTTACTTGTCTTGGGTTCATTTGTCTTAAAATTATGCTTACATGTTCTTTATGAAACTTGGGAAATATATCATACCAGATCTGTGACTTATCAGCATAGTTAAAGATACCTACAATTAGCCATACAACTTATCATCTTTACCAGTTATATTTATAAACACTATTTCCTATTTCTCTTTGTCACAAATCAAAATAGTTCAGAAGACATCATTGGTACCATGCTCCCACTTACCCCCAACAACAGCCCATTCTCTACATAAATTAATTTTAAAATATACATACAAATCAGATTATTTTACATCATTCCTGCTCAAGACTCCCTGGTAATTTAAATTCATACATAAAATAAAACGTGCCTTTAAACCTTACCTGATCTGTATCTTGCCTCCTCCTTTGACTTCAGTTCTTTCCCCATCTTCAGCACCCCCAGCTCCCCACCCCTGCCACCCAAAGTTACCATATTTCATCCATACTTGTATGCTCTCTGTCCTTGAACACATCTAACTTATTTCGCGGCTTTTACACAAACCATTACCTTTCATTCATGTATCGGACCAAATGTCATTTCTCTGATCTCATCATTCTATTTTTGCCTAATACTTAGCATTATCTGAAATGACCTTATGCATTTGTTTGCCTGTTTTTATTTTGTTTCCCTGACTAAAGCACAAGCTCCATGAAAGCAAAGAACTTGCCCATTGTAGTCACTGTAACTTCCCATGCCAGATATTTCATATATGCTTCCCATGCCAGGTAAGAGTTAATATAAAATGTAGTTAAATTAATTTATTGAATGAATAATTTAAGCTTTTATTGTTGATTGAAAATTATCATGCTGAATATTTGTTACACTATTATCTTGCAATATTGTAAGCTATTTTAGGAGCATTGAGAATCTAAGAACTTTATGTCTCCAGATTTCTGTACATTTTGAGTGCTAATGTGTTTGGTTTTCTTAGGTTCATTGACTTATCTTTCTGTTGACAGTAAACCTTCTTTAAGTAACCAATACTCCCCTATTGTTTTGAAATCAAAAAAAGGCAATTTAGTATGCACTGTATGTAAAGTAAAGGTGAGAAGGTTTTGAACGAGGATCTAGGCCACTCTTGTGTAAGAAAAGCATATAAGCTTTCCTATCATATTTTGGGGCATCTGTTGGTTATAGTACTGAAAAGCATTTTAAAAAATTGACTTTTTCTGTATGTACACAAAAAAAGACCCAACTTACAAAACTCTGCTTGATAAAATTTTACCAAGTAAACATACCCCTGTGACTTCCTCCCAAATCAATAAATGTAAATATAATCTATAATTTGGAAGCCTCCTTCTACTTCTTCCCAGTCATTGGTTTGGTTTCAAAGATTAGAAAATTATTTTTGATTTCTATCCACCATCAATTAGTTTTTATTTAGAATTTTATAAAAATAGAATCATAATTAGGGTTTTTTTTTTTTGTTTTTTTTTTTTTTTTTTTTGGTATTTGGTTTCTTTGGCTCAACAGAACCTTTGTAAGATTTATCCATATTGTTGCATGTAATAGTAGTTCATTCTCATTGTTTAGTTTAGAGGCTTGTTTAGTTATCTGGCCTGAGAATTCCAAATGGAACTTTAAGATGGTAGGATAGATATACGTTTAATTTTCTGAGAAAATACCTGAGCAATTTCCAAAGTGGTTGTAAAGTTTTCTATTTCAACAGCAATGTACAAGAGTTTTAGTTTTTCCATTTTCTTGCTAAATTTTCAATCTTAGCTATTCCAGTGGGTATCTCATTACAGTTTTAACATTTTCCTGATAATTAATGATGTTGTGTACCTTTTCATGCACTTATTGGAAATTATATATCTTCCTTTATAAGTGCCTGTTCAAGTCTTTTGCTCATCTTTTAAAATTAAGTTTTACTAAGTACTTAGAACAAAGGTTGTCATTCTCAGTATTAATACTGTTGAAAGGGGAAAAGTATAAATAAAGTAGATGAGGGTACAGGTACAGTAAAAGCAGACTCAGCCTCGTGGAATCCAGTTGGTCACAATATGAGGAAACAGTGTTTGGACAGAATCTCAGAGGATTTAGGATCAGAATTTAAGCTTATGGATTAGTTGTTATTTACTACTTGAATATCAGCTTATTGACAAAAAAAGGGAGGGGCCAGTTTATTAAAACACTGTGTTCTCTTTTTTTTCCTCAAATAACCGGAGGCTTAATTATTTATATTCAATTTTAGAAGATTTTTAATTTTTTAAACATTAATAAATTATTAGCATTTCAAATTGACCCTTAGTAGCTATTAATAAGGGTTCACATATTTTAAAAATGTAAACTAATAAAATATTTGTCTCTTCACAAAGTTGAAATTGAAAGAATTGCCTTTTGATAGTCTACCAGTCATCAGATTCTCATCATGATATCCATCTGTTGTTTTTCCTTTATTGTTACAAGTGAAATGATACATTTTACAAGTAACATAATCAAGAAATGGGGAATTAGGTGTAGTTATAAGATACTCGGGAGTTCAGGATTCAATGGCATGTTGTGTAAAAAAGGAATTGAGGCAATTTTACTTAAATCTAGATGTACGGGGCACCTGAGCTGACATCCAGGTTACGGGAATAAACATCATACTTCATCACTATGTGTTTTTACCAAATACTGACATTTTTTAGAAGTGTGCTTCCAGAATGATGCTTTAGTAAGTTAAAGCAAGACAAGGAGTTCCCCAACAGTATTCTGATACATTCATCTCAGAAGTACTCTGATGTTACCTAACATCCTCTGTCTTCCTTTAAGTTATATTAATTCCAAGATGCTTACCCTTATTTGGTATCATAGCAATACAAAGAGAATCTCAATTTCCCAAATCATGTTACTGCCTTTGCCAGAAAACTACTTGCACTATAAAAAAGAAAAACCAAGGTTGGCTATTATGTGTAGCTAGTGAATGAGAGTGCTATCATTTCTGCTTCTCTATTTTCAATACTCTATTGTTATCAGTTATCTATCAAAAGCTATAAAAGAGATGTTTACTGAAATGTATGAAGCCTCAGAATATAACTAAAGATAAATGCTAAATTATATATAATGTAATCTGCTTGCATAAAAGAACGATATTGTAGATTACATTTTCAACTATGCCACACACTTAGCATCAACAGAAAACAACAGAGTTAGCCATGGAGTTAAACCAGCCCATGCCAATTTTGTTATTTCATATGCTGCTGTCAAAGCAATAGCTCTGGAAGAAATCCAAATGGAAACTCAAATCAATAGCACTCTGTATTCCAAAGGGTTTATGATGGGACCAGAAGTATAACAAATGTGACTTGAGGGCACAATGTTCTAAGAAGAAAAAATGATATATCTCACATAAAGGATGAGCTGATTATAACTAGAGGGGGGCAAATTATAATATGTGCATGGATATTCTGATAAATAAGAACACAACAATATTATAGCTATATGAAATAATATACTCTACATACTCAAAATCCAAAGTTTCACTATCTGATTTAATTTTAGCTCAGAGTTTTTTTTGCACTTTACATCTTAAATTTTATTACTACTAGTATAACAATCTGTTGCTTTGTTTTCCTTTCCTTAGAGAACATTTCTTCTCTTTCCATTTATTGTAAACTAAAGGAAGCTATTTATTGTCAGATGATAAACATGTCAACAGTATCTATTTGTACATAGAAGTAGAAAAGTTTCGTAGGCAAAATGAGCATTTTTTTCCCGAGGTAACAAAATATGTCATTCATCTAGGTACAAATATTTCATTTATATTAGTGTAAACATGAGGCAAAAATATAAAATTCTCACCTTTTTAATGATTTCCTTGGGCATGATACCAGCATGAGGCTGGGAATTTTAGAGTAATTTTCCCATAAATTTGCTACAGATTTACCAGACAGATGTTGGTTAGAAATATTTGTGTGTGTGGGAGCCTGGGTAGCTCAGGCAGTTAAGCATCTGCCCCTTGATTTTGGCTCAGGTTATGTCCTCAGGGTTGTGAGATCTAGCCCCACATCAGGCTCCTCACTGAATGTGGAACCTGCTTAAGATTTTCTCTCTCCCTCTCCCTCTGTCCCTCCCCTCCCACCTACTGCCCACATGCGCACTCTCTCTCTCTTTCTAAATATATATGTATATATATTTGTGTGTGTGCATGTGTGTATGTGTGTGTGTGCGCACACACACATAGCACGTAAGCCATCTTCCCTTGAATCACTCTAGAATCTGGGCTCTAAGGATAAAAATTTGGTCCCAATATGAAACATGCAAATGGGAAGGAAGGAGTTCAGTTCCCTTCTTTCCCAATTACATTTAAATCTCACCATAAAACTGTCCGTATTTCCTTTTCTTAACAAAATATAAATATTCAATGGGTTAAACTTGCTAAAGTACACCAGGAAGCAGCTTATCTTTCCCTCTACTCCACAACCTTTCAACCTTCTTTCTGATCTCCCTTCCCTTGCCTTTTGATGGCAACTCAAGCCTATCCCATGAGTTTACAGTTACTTTCAGATATTAGAGGTGTTTTAATTTCAGATATTAAAAACTTCAGCCCAACTCATATCAAAACATCAATTTCTCCTTCCATTTAACTACTACCCCCAATCTAGTTTAACATATGGCTAGGCAAGTAGCATCAAGGAAAGGGACATGCATTATCTCTTAATTTTATCTAGGTTTTGTGGAAACTAAAGCATTTACAATTTGGGGAGGGGCACCCCCTTTACAAAAAATACGACAAATTAATAATACAAAATATGGTCCCTGGCATCCCAAGGAGATCTGTGCAAATGAGGGGCTCTGAAGTTTGAGTTTCATTAGCTTTAAGGTAAATCCACCCCTGCCTTCACTTTGCACTTCCTCTCTTTCTCCTCATCCTCTTCATTCTTTCAAGAACAAAAGCATAATGAAGAAGGCCTCGAGGTGATAAAAGGTCTTTTGAGTAGGTGGAATTATTGGCTATTCCTTCTTGGCTCACACTGGCTGGTTTTTGCCCTCTGTCATGGCAGACATCCAAACACTTGTACTTTTATGAAGCATATTATTGGATTCTTTATGAACCACTCCTCTCTACCCACCCCATGGTGACCTCCACTATTATATATTCTCTGGCAAAAATGTGGCAATCCTGAGCTGACCTTTTGAGTTCACTCTCAGCTAGTGCCTCTGGCAGTTTACATACTAGGTCCTCACTATGACAAGTATCCCTTTTTTTTTTTTTAATTGGTGAGGGAGGGACAATACTTTCAATAGTACTTCAGCCTAGCTATTTTCCACAATATCCACTTGACTCAAAGGAATGTAAACCCCCTTGTTTGTCAAATTGTAGAATTTCAGCTTGCTTCTACTATGACTTCTCTTCTCTTTACCTCATTCGTGTAGGGGTGGGTACTCCAGGCATCCTCCCAGCTTCAAAACTTTCAATGTGAGAGTCAAGTTGCAGTTTCTTGGCTGCCAAAACTCTAGGGGGCAACAGGTCAAGCTCTCCTAAAATGTCAATAGTCTCCACCCTGGCAGCAACACCCTGGGTTTCTAAGCTCAGGAACATGCAATCAGGGAGTAAAAGAAGTTAATTTCTCCTCCTTGACCCCAATTTCTCCTAATCTCTTCAAGGATTTTTAGAGCTTTCTAATGTACTTTAAGGGTATCTACAAGGAGGAGAGGGAAATCCTGACAGTTATCTTTATTCTCACAAATTCCTTCACCTAAAGAAATCTGGTCCTCATTGATACACCCTTAGCCTTAATCTATATAGTTTTCAAGTGAGTAATAGTCGCTGGGTTAGTTTGGCTTTCTTTTCATCAATCCCATTATGATGTGTGTAGTACTTATCTTTGGACTGTGTCATTTGGATTAGCAACCAATAGCATAAGCAATGTGGCTTTAGCCAAGATTATAACGGGAAAAGTCCCATTCTAAATGTTGTTGTGCTTTTCCTTACTGGCTGTGAAATGACCAAGCCACTATTTAGTCCGAATTAAATACTGGCTTTGTGACCTAGAAATAGAAAAGTGATTGAGCCAGAATTCTTCTGTTCCTTTATGGTTTATGGAATACCAGTATAAAAGTTTGCAAAGAAGTGCAAACATATTATTTAAGATGAGAGATGGGCTTTTAAAGATGTCTCAAAATTATCAATGTTTAAGTTATATGGGAGCTCAGAACTCTTTCTCCTTTTTGCACCTGGCTTCCTGGTTGATCTTTATTAAATGAAGTTTTCATAATTTCAAATTTTTCTTTCCCCTTTATACTTCCTAAAAATCTTTTAGCAGCTATTCATCTTGCATTGGCCAGAGTCCATCTTTATTCACTTGGATATTTAAGTCTCTGTTATTAGAGCTTAAGCCTTCTGGACAGTCTTATTTTTATTCTATTCCAACTTATTTGATCCATTTTATATAATCTACTGCCCAAACACTCTCCCAAGAACTTATTTATATACTCCCTATACCGGGAATTCTCCTCTTTTTCATTCTGCCTTATCTCTATTAATTCTTCATTAAAATCTCTCTAATACATCAACACAGAATGGATGGATGGTCCTTGTGCAGAACTTCTAGTATGTTTTTATTTTTTTCTGCTTATGAGACACAGTTGGCTATATATCACTTATTTTTTGTGGTTTTTTTCCTTCAGTCACTAGTATTGAGCTACTACCCTATTCAGAACACATGTAGTAATTTATCTTCCCAACTGCATTGTAATCTATGAGATTTTGCCTTACATGCATAGAACTATGCCTTGAAGGTGCTTATTAAATCTTATATTTTCATTGATTCACATATGAAATAATTGATAGAGCAGCCAAGGAAAGAGAATTTCTATATCCACAGACTAAACAAAATAGCCGAATTTTAAGAATAGAATTAAGAGTTTCTCTTATATCAACCACTTGAGAATCACACTGTAAGAGGCAACAACCTCTTCTCTTCTTCTCCACCATCTGCTCGGCAGCCACAAAGCAGCAACCATGCATGAATGCATGTCCATCCATGTTGGCCATGCTGGTGTCCAGATTGGCAATGCCTGCTGAGAGCTCTGTTGCCTGGAACATGGCATCCAGCCCGATGGTCAGATGCCAAGTGACAAGATCACTGCGGGGAGATGACTCCTTCAACACTTTCTTCAGTGAGATGGGTGCTGGCAAGCATGTGCCCAGGGCAGTATTTGTAGACCTGGAGCCCATAGTCATTGATGAAGTTCACAATGGCACATACTGCTGCCTTTTCCACCCTGATCAGCTCATCATAGGCAAGGAAGATTCTACTAATAACTATGCCCAGGGACACTACACCATTGGAAGGAGATCACTGACCTTCTCATCACCTCTCTCTGTCGATTATGGCAAGAAGTCCAAGGTGAAGCTCTCCATTTATCCAGCGCCCCCCCCCCCCCAGGTTTCCACACCACCCTGGAGCACTCAAACTGTGCCTTCATGGTAGACAATGAGGCCATCTATGACATCTGTTGTAGAAACCTTAACATTGAATGCCTAACCTACACTAACCTGAATAGGTTGATAGGTCAAATTGTGTCCTCCATCACTGTTTCCCTAAGAATTGATGGAGCCCTGAATGTTGATCTGACAGAATTCCAGACCACCGGGTGCTCTATCCCCATATCCACTTTCCTCTAGTCATATATGCTCCTGTCATCTCTGCTGAGAACCAGAGAAGCTTTCTGTAGCAGAGATCAGCAATGTGTGCTTTGAGCCAGACAACCAATGGTGAAATGTGACCTTCACCATAGTAAATACATGGCTTGCTGCCTGTGGTACCATTGTGATATGGTTCCCAAAGATGTCAATGCTGCCATTGCCACCATGAGGACCAAGTGTACCATCCAGTTGGTGGACTGGTGCCCCACTGGCTTCAAAGTTGGCACTGATTGCCAGACTTCCAGCATGGTACCCGGAGACTTGGCCAAAGTACAGCGAGCTGTGTGCATGCTGAGCAGCACCACAGCCATTGCTGAGGCCCGGGCTCACCTGGACCACAAATTTGACCTGATGTATGCCAAGTATGTCTTTCTTCACTGGTATGTGGGTGAGGGCATCGAGGAAGGAGAGTATTCTGAGGCCTATGAGGACATGGCTGCCCTTGGGAAGGATTATGAGATTGGTGTGGTTTCTGTTGAAGGAGAGGGTGAAGAAGGCAAGGAACACTAAAGTTAAAAATGTCACAAAAGTTTGTCTCCCTCTCTGATTTCTCCCCCTTCAGTTTTCCCTCCATTCTCCTGTGGTCCTCTGTGCTATTCCTTATATTCCACATATGAGTGAAACCATATGATAATTGTCTTTCTCTGCTTGACTTATTTCACTTAGTATAATCCTCTCCAGTTCCATCCACGTCAGTGCAAATTGTAGGTATTCATCCTTTCTGATGGCTGAGTAACATTCCATTGTATATATGAACCACATCTTCTTTATTGCAACTAATGAATTGTTGAACACATCAAAAACTAATGATGTACTATATGTTGGCTAATTGAACATAATAAAAAAATAAATAAAAACAAAAATATCAAACCTCATCCAAAAAAAAAAAAATGTCACAAAGGTGCTGCTTTTACAGGGAAGCTTATCCTGTTGTAAATATTGAAAAGTTGTGCTCTGGTCAGCTAATTTGTATGTAGCATGTATACTGTCATATACAATTACTGACCTATGCTTTAAAACATGATGCTTTTTTACATCACCCAATTATCCCAATCCCCAGCTGAAGGGGAGGTGGGTGGGGGGATGGGGTAATTGGGTGATTGGGTGATTTTTATTAAGGAGGGCACTTGATGTAATTAACTCTGAGTGTTGTATGCAACTAATAAATCACTGAACTCTACCTCTGAAACTAATAAAACAGTATATCGTAACTAAACTGAATTTAAATAAAAAGAAAAAAAAAACGACAGACAAAAAAACCCGAAAAAAAAAAACCATGATGCTTTGTTATAGACTCAAGCTGACCATTTCTCTGATGAGTTTGAATAAAGTATTCCCTGTCTTAAATGGAAAAAAAAAAAGAATAGAATTAAAATAATTTACTTTTGGGTGCCTGGGTGGCTCAGTTGGTTAAGCGACTGCCTTCGGCTCAGGTCATGATCCTGGAGTCCCGGGATCGAGTCCCGCATCAGGCTCCCTGCTCGGCGGGGAGTCTGCTTCTCCCTCTGACCCTCCCCCCTCTCATGCTCTCTCTCTCTATTTCATTCTCTCTCTCAGATAAATAAATAAAATCTTTAAAAAAAATAAAAAAATAAAATAAAATAATTTACTTTTTTTTTTATTTTAGGAAGCATATGCATGGGGAAAAAAAGGTTATCTGGAAAACAATTCATCAAAGAGGCTGTAACAACTTACTATGACATATTTTCTGTTGTCAACTATGTCCATCTGGGCAAGTGGCAGTGGTGGGTCAGCACAACAAGAGTTGGAGGGAATCTTTTGGTTTTCCTCCTTCCCTCTGCCCTCCTCCTCCTTCTTCATCTCCTTTTGATTAGGTCACATTATATAATGTTCAGTTACTTTTGTCATTCAGAGCACCATCACAATAGACAAAGATGAGGGGCAGAGTCTCTCATTCTTTTCCAAGACCACAGAGTGCACAGAGTGTATATCTAGCTTTTTTTTTTTTTTTTTGGCATTTATGCTATTGGTTAGAAAGAGGAGTTAATAGAGATCCTATACAGTTATATCCAGAATGTACCACACCCACTTAATCAAGCTCAAGTGTTCATAATATTGTAACTGTTCCCTCTGCTTCCACCCTTGGCTCCCTTCAATCCATTACAATTTCAGAAACTGATGTGATACTTTAGATTATAATTCACACCATTTTCCTTTCCGGCCTAAATCTGACAATAATCTGCCATAATATTCAGATTAAAGCCAGGGTCCTTACAATTAACTTTAAGTTACTGTATGACTGCTCACCTCTGTCCATTCCATCCACCCTATAATTCCACTTCATCTGCTACTACTCTTCCCCTTTTTCACTTGCAGCAACTCCTCCACAGGGCCTTTGCACTTGCTATTGCATCAGCCTGCAAAGCTCTTCCCCCCCAGATGTCCCATGACCTTTTCTCATACTTTCTTCAGCTTTCTTACTTTTTCAAACATCACCTTCCCCTATGTCATCCTATGTACAATGACATTTCCTCCATCCTTTTCACAGTTTTATTTTCTTTCCCAGTTCTACATATTTACCAACTTCCTTTATTTATTATCTGTTCTCCTCTAATGGAATATATATTCCATAAGCACAGGAAGTTTTGTGTGTTATGTTCACTGTTACATCCCTAGCATGTAGCACAGCACTGGACGCTAAATAGGAGTTCAATGAATATTTGTTGGATGAATGAATGAGTACCTACAGAAATGCCAGAGTGCCAAGGCAATGGGGGCTATACGACAATGTATAAAACATAACCTTTATGATCAAGGAGTTCACAATATGTTGGTGAAGATCACTATGGACATAATGAAGATAAAACAAGCCCAAAATAGGTTACAAAAAGTATTATGGTAAAGACTTCTTTGAACTTGAGTGGGACAACAGTAATAATTATGCTTAATCCTGAAGAATGAGATTTGAATATAAGAAAATGGAGGTAAAACCTAATTTTTGGCTAATAATAGAGCACGAGAAAAACAATAAGCCAGTGTTAGGCAAATATGTTGCCTGTTGAGGTAGAGTTGATAATGGAGTTTGGTGGAAGTGTTGATATGAGGAAATAGAGTGCAGATAGAAAGGTTAGATCAGTGCCATGTCAGAGAAGATTTTGAATGTCAGATGAGGGGAGTGAGTGATATTTTATAGACAGCAGGGTACCTTGTAAAATTTTTGAGCAGGAAAATGAGCTGGTCATACCTGTGCTTTGGAGGAATAAATGGGAGTGAGGGAGAGAGCAAGGACAGATTGGAAGCAGAGAGATTAATTAGAAAATTATTGAAATATTTGTGGAAGTGCAATGAGAGGTAAAGCAGATAGTGGCAACAGGAATGGAAATAAAAGGTTAGATTCCAGTGATAACAGTGGGTAGGATGGAAAGAACTTGGTGACTAATTTAATGTTTATCATAAAAGTGCTATCCATTATCCATGCAGATAATGTTTTGGCCTAACTATCAACGAGAGTGATCATTTGAATTAAGCATTTTGTTTTATTTCTATTCAGTCCCGGGATTGTACACATCCTAGGGTGTGAAAATATGTTTAGAAGCAGAAAGTCCTAAGGATCCTTTCTTTGCATGGCACTAAGGATTCACATGGAATAAAAATTTACTCGGAGCCTGAAATTTCCAGTGATGTCAGAAGCTCAGTTAGACTAATTTGTGCCTGTAACCATCAGATTCAAACAATGGTCTGGCACATATGGGAAGCCAGTCATCCTCATTGCCTCAATCCCACTAGGGAATGATAAAAGAAAAAAATATTCTTAATGTGAAACATTTCATGCTTGCAAGAGGAAGATGAGCAGCTCTTTCGATGAGAATAAAACCTCCAAAAATATCTCTCAAATTAGAGCAGGAGGCTTGCATACTAGAAAACAAAACACAACAAACAAATAAAGGTGATCAAAACATGCTCAGAATAGCTGAGCAGCAAACAAAGACAGAAAGGGTTATGTTGGGGACACAGCAACATAATTGGATTCTTCTGCCAATCCTGGTAATTAAAATGGAGACACTCAGTACCTTAGTTGCTCTGCAATCCCATAATATGTTTGAGATTAACAACCCTTGAATCTTGGTTTTACTGCTATATTATTTGAATATACAATACGTAGCTCTTGCCATTTTCAGAATACACAGATCAGGGCTCCTGTAGGGCTGAGAGGATTTAGAAACAGCTAACGAGAGAAAGCCTGACTCTCGCTCTCCATCTCACTTCCCTCTGCCTGGATATTTGGGCCAAATTTGAACAGAAAACAAACAAAAAAGAGGAAGTAGCAAGCTTGCCTTCAGTGATTTAAACCTTTGCTTTCCTATTTCTGAGAAAAAACAGTTGTGTTTTGTAGCTTTGCATAGTCACTTCTCTGTTTTGCCAGCATGGTGTGTGTGTGTGTGTGTGTGTGTGTGTGTGTGTGTGTGTGTGTGTGTGATTTCACCAGTGCCTTGTAAAAATTAAAGATATAAAATGCATTGTTGGGGCGCCTGGGTGGCTCAGTCGGTTAAGCGGCTGCCTTCGGCTCAGGTCATGATCCCAGGGTCCTGGGATCGAGTCCCGCATCGGGCTCCCTGCTCAGTGGGGAGCCTGCTTCTCCCTCTCCCTCTGCCTGCCTCTCTGCCTACTTGTACTCTCTCTCTCTAATAAATAAATAAAAATCTTTAAAAAAAAAAAAAAAAAATGCATTGTTGGCTTGAGCTGCCTGGCTGGGTAATCTGTGAGGGACCGTTATCTTCATTGACACTGCCTTACACCATGCACTTCAAACCCCCTGTGTCTCAGATCCCTGCTGCACCCATCTGCGGAGGTGGTATGGGAACTCAGGTCTCCTCATTGGTCTGTGACCTTACATGGCTGGTGCCCACAGGTAACCCACAGCTGGCTGGCCATGCCAACCAGCCACATGCAGGAGACTCTGCACATACAAAGATCCTTCTGTTGCTGAAAGGCTTTTCTGACTATAGATGGTAATTTCAGCTGAATTCCTGCTTGCAGAATGAGAGCTCCTCCAGGCTCTTGGGGAGGTGCTTGTGAGGCAGCAGAGATGGTATTACAAAGGAGACCAGAAGTACATGCCAGTAATTAATATTATGTCTTGTCCCCAAAGACATTCCTGGTCCCTTTATATGTTAGTTATCTGATCCTCCAAACCCACTGAGAGGTAATGATGAAGTTCATATAAACACTGAGCTTTATATGTAATTTCTACTATTAAAAGGGAGGGAGGTAAACAAATGCATATAAAGCAGGTCGGTAATGCCTAAGAAAAATCTCAGTGATATTGGGTATGCAACCCAGAGGACAGGAACTCGTGAACACTTGTGTTTTAGGCTGAAGGGGTTGGTTCCAGTAGGTCTGGTCATGGTGACAGGTATCACAAAGAGCCTGGAGTAGAAGGAATTTGAAAGGGCTTAAAGAGAAAGCATAGGAAGTGTCTGCAATATTTTACTTCTGTTTCATCCCTGGACTAATACCTCTTGTGGAACAAAACCCGGCCAACAGCAGCTCGGCACTAGTTCAGCCTGGCATGGTGAGGAACAGAGCCCAGTTCACAGCTCACCTGTCTGGTTAGTGAAAGAGGAGGTGAGCAGAAGACCAGAGGTATATCAGTGATTATTCTTACCTCAGTGTACACAGCTGTCAATCTTTACAGGGTACTGGCCATAGCCAGAGAACAAGTGGAAACTCACATTTTTAAAAATGACTGAAATTATATATCAACTAAATTTTAGCATTAAAATAATAGGCACTCCTAAGGTAAATGTCTAGTCTAAGCATGTGGAAAATCCTATAAATCATGCTTTTAATCATTCATTTATCCAATAGATATTTACTGCAAGCTTCACTGCAGCATTGGTTGCTGCTGGTGGTACATGGGATGATCACTGTTTTCAGAGGGTTTCTAGACTAGATGATCAACTTGGTTGAACTTGCTTAAGAAAAATGGGACACTAGAAGCAGATGTGAATGTTGTTAGGCTAATGGAACATTAGAAATACTGACTGGAGAGAACAAGGATGGATTTCTTTTTAAAAAACAAAAAGATATATCCTTCCCCCCTCCCCCCATCTCCTATTTATATTGTTGCAATTTTAAAAGGACTAAGAGATTATCATGGAGCAGGAACCTGGCCACAATACAGTCTCATGAATGCTGAATATGATCTTCCCCCAAAGATTCAAAATAGCCAGGAGAAATCTGATGATTCTGTTGTTTCTAAGAGGAAATTCCATCCTATCTTGTGATTTAATTTGGTTAAAAAATTCTGATTTGTGATTTACTTCACAAATTCTTCATTATTTCAAGAGGATCATGCCATCTCTTGATCCTCAATGGCCAAATATTTTTAATTCATATGCAATAAAAATAAAACATGATGTACTTTACCTCGAGGATGAAGACAGGGCACTGTAAAATAAAACAACTGACAAAGTGTCAAAACTCTTCCAACATAGACAATCTCTGCATTCCTATGATCTTCATTTATTTTTTAAAAAAAAGATACCACCTATGAGAAAAATCAAAATAGATTTTTCTGCCCAGAAAAGTCATACTAACCTCTTGTAACTATTTCTGTCCGTGGAAAAATACCCTTAATCACAACAAGAGCCCTACTTCTTCTGAACACCAGTATTGTTCCAATGGCTGTTGGAGTTTGATCATTTGGGTTCAAGGAGAATTTTAGGATCTGAGAATATTAGGAGAAAAATGCTCAAGTTTGGGTCTCCATGTGCTCAGCTGGAGTTACACTTCATAGCAGATGCTCCC
>NC_058403.1:113578393-113737581 GCF_002201575.2 Neomonachus schauinslandi
GGGGGAAGGGAAGCAGATGCAGCTGTGGAGAGGCTCTGGCCTCTGCTCTGGGATGCTGTTCCACATAGCTGGGGCTCCGTGCTCGTGAATGTGGGAGCTGCACAGCACTGTGACGGGTGCAGTGGTTCAGTTGCTATTAGCGAGCGTCATTGTGCCCTGATTGCAAGCGCTCGAGTGTTCAGAAGGGGAATCAGGGATACCAAATGGAGAGAAACAATACACAGGAGCCTAATATCTTTAAGCGGGTAAATTATCTTTTCCTTGAGAAAGCAGAAACTGTTAATGACTAAATCTGCCAAGACATTTTATAATAGAGGTAAATAAAGAAACAAAAGATTGTTCCAGTAGTTTTGTGTGCAAGTACAGCGCATCATTCAGTACCCTCAATGTATCTAGGATCACGGACATAAAGGTCTGGATATATCATAAAAGGTGCAATTTGGCTTGATTTTTGTCTTTAGGAAAAATGCTTTGTAACTGGGGATTTTTCATCTGTGCAGTGATATTTGATATCATATTTCTATCCTGAATCAACATATGAGCAAAAGTAAGTTTTATTCCTATTTATCTTCTATCTTTTCCCTCTTACAATCCATTTTAGTGGACTATCTTTCCATCAAGACTAAATTTTGTTAGTCAAGGCTTCTTCTGTTTTAGATGATAAAATAGTTACTGATTTATAAAATTAGGTTGGGGGGAAAAATTGGAGTCTGTGAAATGAGGAGTTGTCAGGAACAGCAGAGCTAAGCAGGCTGGATGATGCTGACTTAGCCTCCCTGCCTGTCTTCTCTGTCTCAAATGGGATGCTTTCACCTGCCGCACTAGAAAAGGGAGGCCTCCTTTCACCTCTGGGTTACTTCAGGACATGCTGAAGGAGAACTGACCTCCTTACCCCCACGCTGTGCCTGCACCCAGTCACTCCATTGGTCACATGGTAGAAGGCCAGAAGTAGAAGTTACTTCTCTGATGTCACAACGGAGTACATTTGATTGCTAAAGCAATTTCCTAAGTATCCTGCTCTCAACCCTCTCAGAAATGACAAGTAGATTGATAGAAGAAAATATGTCATATCCTTAAGATGCGGTGACATGACCAAGTAGGATAACCATAAGATGTGTTGTCAGAACTCTTGGGTTCATGTTCAAGCACTGCATTTACCAGCTGAGAAGAGTAAGCCATTTAATCTTCCCGAGCTTCATAATCCAAATGTATAGAGGAAGGGTAATGCCTCTACCACCTAATTTACAATGATTCTATGGTGACTGAATGGGAGATGGATATGCAAGCATATTTTCAACCCAGAAGCCTAAAATTTGCTATTGATATTTCCCTGTACCTCGCATGTTCTCAGTATGTACACATTGAATGAAGGACTCGATGTGCCATGAAGCCCTTCTAGATAAGGCAAGACAAACAGGATGGGACCTCCCTACCACCAAAAAGAAGAAAAAGAAGGAGGAGGAGGAAAAGGTGGGTAGTGCAACCTCTTCATAATTTTGTTAAAGATTTTGTTTATTTATTTGAGAGAGAGAGTGAGAGTAGGGAGAGGGGCAGAAGGAGAGGGAGAGAGAGAATATCAAGCAGACTCCCTGCTGAGCAGGGAGCGGGGAGCCCACAGTGGTGCTCCCACTGTGGGTCTCAATCTCACAAGCCAGAGATCATGACCAGAGCCAAACTGAGTTGGACACCCAACTGACGGAGCCACCCAGATGCCCCAGTGTAACCTCTTCAAAACGCATTTGGCTTATCTACTGAAGCTCACATTTTCATAAACCACATGGGGCCCCAAAATTCTACTAGGTGTATACCCAGAATAGATTAATATCTATTTTTCCCAAAGGCATATACAAGGTTCATAACAGTATTATTTATAATAATCCCAAACTGGAAAATATGCAAACACCTACAAATAATAAAATGGGTAAATAAATCATGCTGTGTTTATCCAGTGGAATACAATATAGCAATGAGAATGAATGGACTATGATGATACATAAAAATATGAGTGAATCTCACAAACACAAATTGAATGAAAAAAGCCATACACAAAAGAGTACATACTTTAGGATTCTGTGTATATAGGGTGTAAAAATGGGCAAAAGTAATCAATGATGACAGAAATCAGGAAGTTTTGTTCTCAAAGGTGTAGTGACTAGGCATTTTAGGATGTTGATAATGTTCTGTTTTGTTAATGTGTGTTTACTTTGTAAAAACCCGCAGGCTATACACTTACGAATGGTACATTTTTCTGTGTGTATATTATATACTTCAATAGAAGTTAAAAATCATCTGGGTTTATTGAGATTTGAGGGGTTTTGGGGTTGTGTTTTGTTTTGTTTTGTTTTGTTGAGTGTGCGTCTGTGTGTGTGTATTTTAGATTTGAGTTTAATCCTTCCAGATTCCCTGAATTCACTCTGATTCCCATAGCAGGCATCGTGAGTCCTCATATCAAACCCGTCTTTGTCTGCTTATCAATAGGAGAGACAGGCCTAGCAAATTCACACAATATCACGTAACCTATCACACATGTTTACATCTTAAAAAGAGGACCTCTACAAGAGAAAAATGTCAAACACAGAGGTGTAGATCACTAATAGTTGGCTTTTATTAATCACTTAAGAAGATCATTTCAAGTGAAATATCTCGACTTTCCTCAAATCATATTACATATGAGGAAATGTATTCTCTTTTCACATAATGCTAGATTACAAAAGTCAAAGTTAACAAGAAGAGAAGGAAAGATGCTGAGGTTAGAGAAAGTACACAGAAGGTTATCTATCCTCAATCTACAACAAGTATCTCTCTTGAGCTTTTAGTTTTGTATCAAACACTGTGATATCCCCTGGGGTTTCAATAGGCAGAACAATATGCCCTCATAGAGTTTACAATCTAGTAGTAGAAAGAATTCATTTTTCAAACAGGGAATGTAAGTTACAACTTTGTTTCAACTTATAGGAGATACACAAGTTTACACAGTTCTGTCACTTTCTGACTGTGGAGCAAGTTACTCAACCTCTGTGCTTGTTTCTTCTTTACTGAAAAGGGACTATTAATTGTACACACATAGGATTGTCATGAAGATGAGATGAATTAATATTCATAGAGTGCTTAGAACAAGGCTTGGGACATTAGCATACGTAGCACATTTCTTCAATGTAAATTATGTAGTTTAACATTTTGGAACTCGGGCTATCCTTATCATCAATGATATCATATTCACTAACTGAGGGTGTGACAGTTGTCATTATCTACACGTGCTTGGATGTCTTTATTTTTGGTTGCTTGATTAGACAGTTTTTCAGTCCATTAGAAGAAGGAATGAGTCCTGATAATATCAGGAAAAGCTTAATTTGAAACCTTTTGGTAAAAATCAATAAATTACCTATGCAAGTCTTCCAGTGAAGTAAAACTTGGAGAAAACTTTTAAAAGCCAGTGACTTAAAGCTTAGAGCAAACTTTTAGGAAGCAATGCACCAACAATGCTTCTGATGGCTTAAAAGACAACAGCATATGGAAACACATGGGTATTGATCTTTCTGACTTGAAAAGGAACTGAAAGTTGAATTCTGAAGGTGAACATTTTAGGAATATCTTTATTTATTTCATTTTAAAGTTCTTTTTTATGTATGCGCAAGAGGGATATATGGTAAAAGTAGGTCTAACTATTTCTGAAAGAGCTCTTTCAATAAGGGTAAAATTAAAATTCTGACTCCTATGAAACACTGTTTAATTGGTCTCACATTGTCTTTCCAAGAGATAACACAGAAACTAAGGTATAACTTACCATCACCAGTGTCTTAGTTTCAATGAAATATGGTAAGTGTTCATTAAATAAATGAAATAATGTGATGAAAGCATAAAAGAGGAAAAAGTCCTTCTAAGAAGCTCAGAGAAAACCCCTGAGGAATTAATTTTTGAGGTGAGATCTGAAGAAAGGGCAGGGGTTTAAGAGGTGGGGGAGAAGAGTGTCCTAGGCAGAGGGAACAGCATGTGCAAAGATCCTACAGCAAGAGGGAACATGGCACTCAAAAAAGTATAATTAAGAAAATAGTGGTCATATAACAACCTTATTTCAACTGATCTCCAAGATTTAGCTTCCTATAAATTGAAAGCAAACTCTTCCCTTACACATACTGATAGTATATTCATTTTCCAGAACTCTCATCCTAGTTTGGAAGTTGATGTCTTTCCTTTGTATCACATCTCATTTTTATTTTTAGCTGAAAAGGGAAATCTGCACTCATTGACAAAAAAAGGTTTTTTGTATTAGCTGTTTAAATGTCTACACTTGGGCATTTATTCAATATGTTTTTATAATGACAGCTTTTAAAAAATTAAATATCATTTGATTATGACAAATAATTAATGAATCCAACTACAAAATACAAAAACTGATTGAATGAAATAATTTGAGTTCAATTTGAATGTAATAACCCATTACATCTTCACATTTTTTTCTTTATTTTTAATATAGTGAGCTAATTACCTCCTTTTTTTTTAAGATTTTATTTATTTATTTGACAGAGAGAGACACAGTGAGAGAGGGAACACAAGCAGGGGGAGTGGGAGAGGGAGAAGCAGGCTTCCTGCAGAGCGGGGAGCCCAATGCGGGGCTCGATTCCAGGGCCCTGGGATCATGACCTGAGCCGAAGGCAGACGCTTAACAACTGAGCCACCCAGGCACCCTAATTACCTCCTTAAAACCTCTATATAATAGCATTTATAAGGGCCAGAAAAGTATCCTGCTCTATGAACTCCAAAAACACTTATAAAAAAAATATATATTTAGGATAAATTTGGTAGATTGTGGTTGAGAAATGATTTTTATGTGTTTCACTGTCATGTTAAAGAGTGTAGTATTCATTCTTTTTGTTTTCAGATTTTCCACTTTTATTTTGTTAATATTTTTTTTACCTTATATTCTTCCCTTTTCATGTTTATTTTTAATTCTTTGGTGATTTGAAGAGTAAATAGCCTGCTTTAATTCTCCTGGAGTTTTCATTTACAATTTTAAAAACACAGATCATTCTCTAATTATATTATCACAAGTCACAGTAGTGGTTGAGTTCCCTTTTCCATAACATGAGGAATTTTATTTATTTTTTTAAACTTTTTATTTTTTAAGTAGGTTCCATGCCCAGCATGGAGCCCAACATAGGGCTTGAACTCACAGCCCTGAGATCAAGACCTGAGCCAAGATCAAGAGTCAGATGCTTAACTGACTGAGCCACCCAGCCGTCCCTTGAAATTTTATTATTTTTTAACTGCTGCCTTTCCAACTTCTGAATTTTAGTTCATATTAACCGATATTTTGACCCAGAGTATATTTTCTACTGATGAGCCTATTTTCCCAGAACCATGTTATCATAGAGTTCTATTAGAATTTTCTTATAAACGTGACTTTTTTCGGTCTTTCAACTTTTCTGATAAACAAAACATAAAGATAATAGATAATGCGTACATGCCCTGGCAAGTGTTTTCTAACCTTTCCCAGTGTTATATGGTGAAAAAAACTGACCACTTATTTTGAATCATTTGTCTCTATCTTTTAGATCATTCATGCTTTCCATTATCTTATTCCAGATTTGATGAAGCTGTTGGTACTTCTTGTAAAGGTCTTTGGTACTTTTTAGTAAAGCACACAGAAAAGATAGGAAAACGAATGAATGATCATTGATGGTTTTGATGTGAACAAGAATTTATATCACAGACTATCTTTAAAAAAAATAATATACATTTTACCATGAAAGAGATCAATTTCAGGGAAGTTGTCAGGCAGTTTTTGTCCTATACAACTTCAGTAATTAAATTAAATCTGAAATTTGTAGATGCAATATCTTCATTTGCAAATTGGCAAGGCTCACTAAAAAAATGTGAACTTAAGACTATTCAATGCAGTTCTGGTTCCATGACCCTTGTCACTAATCTGCCACAATATTTCTTATGCTCTTTTAAGTTTGTGGGTTTTTTGTTTTGTTTTGTTTTTATTTGAGAGAGAGAGTGGGTGCACACAGAGGGAGAAGGAGAAGCAAACTCCCTGCTGAGTGGAGCCCAATGTGGGACTGGATCCCAGGACCCTGAGATCATGACCTGAGCTGAACGCAGATGCTTAACCAACTGAGCCACCCAGGAGCCCCAAAGTTACATCCTTTTATAACCCAAACTTCCTTTTCCTTATTGAGGTTTATTGAGGTTTATCTCTGGTTTAACTGCCATGTGCTTTTCGTCAACTGTTTTTATTGGGTAAATTAGCAGCATAGTTTCTGAGCTCCTATAAATGTATGGTTGTCTTTCAATTAATTTCTCGTGTGATCAAAAACTTAAATGTATGGAATTTTGGGTCAAGTCATTTTCTTCACCAAGAATTCTGTAGACATCACCAAATCTTTTAGAGTTTTTGCTATAGAGTAGAAATTTGAGGCAAATCTGATTTGCAATTTCTTTTTTTTTTTATGTTTTATCATTAGTTTTTTTTTTTTTTTAATTTTTTTTTTTATTCTTATGTTAATCCCCATACATTACATCATTAGTTTTAGATGAAGTGTTCCATGATTCATTGTTTGCGTATAACACCCAGTGCCCCATTCAGTACGTGCCCTCTTTAATACCCATCACTAGGCTAACCTATCCCCCCCCCTTCCCCTATAACTTCCTGCTTTCTAGTCTCTCTGTCAACTAGACATTGTCTTCTTAGCCGCATTGACAGTTTCATCTTCAATCTGTATCTTTAGCATGCTGCACAGTACTTGGTACAACATAGCTCTCAATAAATTTTTGTTGGGGAAATGGGTAAGCAAGCAAATAAAATCTCCCTTCAAATTCCAGAATTCAACAAAATTTTTTCAACTGAAATGCAGAGCAAGCCAACAGATAGATATAAGTAGGAACGAGAATTGGAAGTCTTTATATTTTTAGAGATATTTTGAGAGAAAAATTAAAATGTTGTAACAAATATGAAGACATTGTTCCTAATAACACATTGGTTATCAACTATTAAGATTGAATTCCAGCTGCTTTATCTTTGTTCCACCTATTGACTGTTCTATAGATGTTTATTTTATGATGTGGTTGGCAATTTTTGGTGGCTTGATTATTTCCAGTAGGCATTGTCTTTCCTGGGAAAAACCTGTTTTACAGATGTAAGCATACACATGATTTTTAAGTTGGCCCCTGAGAGGGGCAAAAATTCACTTTCAAAACACTGAGAAAAATTTGAATCTCCTACCTGCCTGTGGGTAGGCTTCGGTTTCCATTTCTCCCAGGTGGCTTTCTTCCACCAGGGCTGTGAATTGATGGAAAGTTTCCCTGCCATATTCCAGGATACACAGCAGAGCATGCCTTTTGGTTCCTAAGTGTATTTGGAGGCTTCCTACCTTTCAAGGCATGAGGGCCTCATCTTCCATCCTTATTTGGGCATCAAAACCCATGATCCAACCTCATCAAGTTTAAATCTACGTTGGAAAACCCTAGGCCCACCTTGACTTCAGTTCTGCATTGATTGTGTTCTTACCTCATTTATAGCAACTGACAACTTTCTTATCATCTTTGTTATTTGAGCTTAAGCATATGATATTTAATAGTTTTTATCTCCACAGCTTTTTTATGTATTTGACGCAGAAGTTCATCCTGCCATACTGACTTGACATGCATTCACCTTTGTTTTTCCAGTGCCTTCTGAAATGTGGACCACAGTTGCTCAAATGTTTGTTGTATTAATTATTTATAAGTGAATAAAGCAGATGTGGACACCTGAAGTACTGATGTTTGTTAGAAGGATGGAGAATAAGCACCCAAAATGGCCTACCTTATATGATTAGGAAAAAGAAAATAATTAGAAGGAATAATGGGAAATATGACAGTATAAAAAAGCAGACAACAAAGCACTAAGGAATAACTTCTGTGATTTGCAAAATTTGGCCTGAGACCTGACTTCTATATGGAAATAAAACAGAAGTCATCATTTTGACCCTAGGACCCTAATTTTGCCATGTTGATACTTAGCTTATTTTATTAAGCTTCCTTCTGTAGCTCTTCCCAAAATAAACACTAGAAAAATTCTGCCCAAAACGAAGGAAGATGTCATTGAAAATAAATAGTGAAATGCCACCTAATGCAAATTTCTGGTAGCAAATTCCTCTCCATGACACCCCCAGCTTGACAAATTTGGATCATACTGTGGATGTATAATTTTTTTTGGCAATAATGCCAGTTTTCTCCCAAACAGAAACTATGTGTTCACCGCTTTCCAGATGTACAACTCCCTCTGGTTAATTCTTACAAAAATGGCTTTCATTGTTCAAAAAAAAGAAAAAAAAAACAATTTGAATAAGTTTCTTTGTGTCTTTATTGTTTCATTTGATAAAAGCCAGTTTATCTACTCAGCACATACATTGCTTTCTCACAGTACCTTGTGGCAGCCTAGCCTTTTTTTTTTAAATCTGCATTTGCTAAATTTAGTATGAACTGTAGGATAATCCTTGCTAGGAAAGTGGATTATAAAGATAAAAGAAAGAAGCATTAAGTTCTTTCCCCAACCAGTTCCAAATGTGCCTTTATGCCTGTAATATCCCATAAACACCAGGGCAATTGCACCAGCTGCTCTTGACTCTCGGACGGCGTGATATTTCCTCTCATTCTGGCACCAGCCACCACCCCAAAGGAAAGAAACCCTCACAAGCCAGAAGTAGACAGGCGGAGCTTACACCAGGATGATAGATAAACACTAGGACTTGATAGCTCTCTGCTGACAGTGAATTCCTATAAAAATAAAAAAGTAAAATATAAAAAGACACTAAATCCAGACATAAAAAAAGGCTTCTGGATATTTTTTCATTATATTCTTCTGATATTTTATAAGTGTGATATCCAGAACTCTTGGCAATGATGCATTAAATGGGAGTGAGGTGAAAAAAAAAATAAAAAAGAGGGATTTAATTCCCTGGTTAATACATGGTCGGCTCACTTCTATTAGCACGTGAACTTTCTTTTGTGTTATTGCATTTTCGTACAGCTGAAAACAATCCATTGGCTTATTGGTGAAAGCAAGAAACACCATTCAAATACCATAGAATATGAGGTGTACATCATGCTTTGTAATCTGGTTTTATTTCATTCTATCAAATGGTGAGATTAAACATTTTCTTACTCTTAAACACAAAACAAAACTGCAATCCCAAGAAAGACTGAGAAGTGCTGTCCTAAGGAGCATCATCATCCCAACATTCTTGAACACTGGCCACAAATTACTATGTTACCGTTTGATGTTGAAAAAAACAAAAATAGCAAGAAGAGCAAAACAAATGAGAAAAAAACAAAAAGGAGTATGTCCTCATCCCAAACTTGAGCTACTAGATAATTATTGCCCAAAGAGGTGTCCATATATTGTGGCAAGACTTTTACATATATTCACCTCAACTCACCCCCCACCTTGTTCTGCAGTGAAAGCCTAAGGCTGGCTATGTGCTGAGGAAAGGCGGGAAAATCACAACCCATTGAATCCTCATCCAATATGAGGAGATCATATGTTGGCACCTATTCACCTCTCTAGAACAGGCAGACGAAGCTTCAGAAAAATTTTCACGAGAAAACCTAGATTTTAATCTTACCCCTGGCACTTACAAGATTTGATGCTGGTTATTTAGTTTTTTTAAACCTTTGCTTTTTCATGTGTAAAATGAAAATACTATAAAATACCCTCTGCCATTTCTTCC
Organism: Neomonachus schauinslandi; assembly: GCF_002201575.2. Lineage (NCBI taxonomy): Eukaryota > Metazoa > Chordata > Mammalia > Carnivora > Phocidae > Neomonachus > Neomonachus schauinslandi. The sequence continues at coordinate 113,588,104 of NC_058403.1, forward strand.
TCAATGCTTTTTGCCACAGTAGGGTGAAATACTGTGTGTGAGAACCTCTTTAAGATTGTTTACAAAAATGAGATTTTCCCATTTCTGGAAGGTTTGTATTTGGTATATACAGCTGCCATCTAGAACTTCTTATGTGCCAGATGCTGTTAGTGACTTAAGTATTTAACACACTTAATCCTCACAACGACCATGAAGTAGAGATGATTATTGTCCCTATTTGACAGATCAGTAAACTGAGACACTAAGAGACTAAGTAACTCATCTGTGTTGTTAATCCTTACATTAGACTGAAGTTTTATGGATGCCACTGACTTAACTGGTATAATATTTATACTATGAGACAAGTAGACTGGAGTCTGGAGTGGTTTAGCTATACCATTGTGAGATATATGTCCTCAAGTTACAATACCAGCCAATCTCAGGGTTAGAACAGAGACGCCAAATGTCCGAATTGTCTGTATGGAAACATTGGAGTCCAGCCATAGAAGGAGAAAGATTAATGATAGTGACCTGCTCTCGAATGGCCCATGACTGCATAAGATTGGACTTTTATGTCATAATCACTTTGTTAGTGTTATTTTCATAGTCCGTGGAAACAGCAGGAAAAAAGGGTGGAATTTGGGAAATCCTATCCCACCACATTCTATTAGTAGGAGTAGGATGATAAGATGGAAATGTTACCAAATAAAATTGTCTGAGCAGGGGAAGGCTGGGAACAGGAAGAAATACTGTATTATTAAATTGTTCACATAATCTGGAAGGAGGACTCAAAGAATGCATTAGAATCATTCCATCCACTTTGTACTGTTTGACTAGAACAGCAAGTCCTTTGGAGCTGATCATAAGTAGCAATGGCAACAATAGCACTTTTATGGGAAAGGCAGGAATTTGGAGGCATTTATGGGGTGTATCATGGGGTGTATGTTCCTCCTTTCAGCTATTTCCTCTCTTTTTCTTAGACACTCTATTGTTACTTCCCACTTAACGATTACCTATTTGCAAAACATTAGTGCCCAGCATTAATGTCAGTTTCCAGAAAAACAGATGACTTTCTTTTTTAGCCATAGATAATGGAATTTTTTTATCCATTCCTGAATAACAAATTGTACCAAAGCTTAATGGCTTACAAAACAACTTTTACTATCTCACAGTTTATGTAGGTCAGGAATCTGGGCACACTTAGCTGGATACCTCTGGCTCAGGGCTTCTTTCAAGATTACAATCAAGGTGTTATCCAGGGCCTTAGTCATTTCAAGGTTCAACCGAGGAAGGATCTGCTTCCAAGTCACTCCCATGGTTGTGGGCAGGATTTATTTCTTGGCAGGCTGTTAGACTGAGAGCCTCAGTTCCTTGTTGGCTATTGGCTAGAGGCTGCCCTCAATTCATTGCCACATCACCTCTTTATATCACAGCTCAAATACGACAGCTTTCTGGGAAACAGCTTAAACATGAGTGTCTTCTAGATTTGGGCCTTCACTTGTGAGACTTAAGAGGCCAGGTAGTTTCAAGTATTGGTAAAATAAAAGGTTAAGATAAAAACAGTGGAAAGTGATAGCTAACCTCAAGTGTCCAAGGTCTTTGGAAACTAGAAAGTCCAGGAACTGAGAGTCCATATATCTGGTGCATCTTTCATGTGAATGTTGAAGTCATTACAATTGTTGACAGGATTGGAGTGCACAGAAAATCATGAGAATCAAAGGATAGGGTTCACAAATTTCAGATAGGGTAACAACATGACATGGGAAGCCAGGAAAATCCCTGATCTCACTGGGGACCTAGATTATGTGGAGTGTGAGAGATTAAGCTCTCTGCTTGGGTACACTTTGAGAGAAGTGGTGACCTCTAGGGAGGCCCAGGTTATTCCAGTCAAGGAGGTGGAAGGCTATATTCGTTGCAGCTGTTGTGGAGAGAGAGGCGTGTCTTTATCATAAAGTATGAACTCCAGAATTGCCTAAACAAGTGTTCAACTTGATTAAAAAAAAAGAAAGAAAGCTATAGCAATGTTCCTCCTTCCATGCTTTTCCCTATATCTTGTATCCTCCCATCCCCAGGAAAGTCTCACACAGACTCTTTTATCTCAGGCATTGTTTTCTAGGGAACCCAAGCCAAGACCAAGGGAAAGGGAAATTTACAACTTTTTATCTAAAAGACAAATATATATACATTATACTACATAGCAGTATGTGTTAGCAAATTCTTATCAAACTAAAAAAATTTAAGATATGAATTATCCTGTGTCTAATAATTACCCCCCCACCATCATCATCAGTCTCTCCCCCTGAGACTCACAGAATGGCAACAGACCATATGATTTAATTGTGGGATGCCTGCAAAAGGAGGCCAAAGCCAGCCTGCAGGTGGGAGTGAAGATGTTTATTTTCACACAATTGACATTGATTCATTAAAGTTACGAACGTCTGTTTCCCTTTAAATTTGCATATTCTGTTCAGAAGTCCCCAAGGTTACTAGAAGTCTTTTAAGATATCAGTATTCTCTATATAAAAATTGGGAGCTGAATTTTTTTTTTAACAATGAGAAACTTAAAAAATTATAACAATGAGTAGATAATTTATAATCAGGGAAAAATTATAGTTCGGAACGTTAGTTTCCTAGAGCCGCTGTAAAAATTTTCTACAAACTAGATGGCTTAAAACAAACTGAATGTATCCTCTCACTGTTCTGGAAGCTAGAAGTCTAAAACCAAGGTGTTGCCAGGCCCATGCTCTCTCTGAAAGTTCTAGAGAAGAATTCTTCCTTGCCTCTCCCCAGCACCTGGGGCTTCCTGGCACTCACTGGCACTCCTTGGTTTGTCGAGGCATCACTCCGATATCTACCTCTGCCTTCACATGTTCTCTTTCCTTTGTGTGTCTTTCTGTCCCCAAATCTTCCTTCCCTTATAAAGTTCCCAGCCATATGACTTAGGGCCCAGTCTGACCTTATTTTAACTTGGTTATATCTTCAAGACCCTATTTCCAAATAAGGTCACATTTACAGGGACCAGGGGTTAGGATCTTAACATAGCCTGTTGAGGGCACATAATTCAACCCACTACAGATAATTATCAACTAATTATTGGACTTTCAACTCTAATTTCCATAAGCCAAATTATCTACCAAAAGAAGGGGTGAAATAATGAACTTGGATCTTTCTTATTCAGTTAAACTACCAAATCTCATGACCTTGGAAAATCAACTGAAAAGAAGTTATTTCCTCAGCCCCAGTTAAGTTAGTTCTTTCATGAAGTTGCTCAGCCTCTAATTGTGATATACTCCCTCTTTAGAAAGTGCTATACAATTAATGACCAAATGCATATGAACGAATTTAGATTAGACAAACCCTTAGCCTTGGTGATATTTTTGCGGTGCTTTGCTCTTCACACTTCTGGGGTTGAAAACACTGTAGGGGGCTGAGCAATTGAGGAAAACAGAGAGAAGAGGGGCAATACATCAGAGTTGTTTTCCCACTTCAAGTGACTTGACTCGAAGCTTTCCCACCAGCTCAGGGTTGTCTGGGGTGGAATGCTTAGCATCCAAACAACGTGCAAATGCATACTGTGAAACAATATGCAGCCTCCTTCCCATAAACACCACTGGGAAGAAAGAAAAGGGTGTTTTTTCCATGTTGTCAAATGACTTCGGTCACAAAGGATGTGTGAAAGCAGAGGGTTTTTTTTTTTTCCCCCTGGCCTTATCACTGCAAATATGTGCTGCCATGTAGACCGGCTCTCAGGTCTATAAAATATAAGACCTCTGAATAGAGCTACTATACACAGAAAGTACAAAGGGTGAGGTGCATTTAAAATCTTTTCACATAGCCAACTGAAATAAATATTAGGTTGTTTTTTTTTTTTTTTAAGAAGCTACCATCTTTCATTATTTTTAAGCTGGTGGGAACAATAATTCCTGGGGAAATATGAATGTGGAGTTAGTTCATCTATTCTACAAAAAATAATTAAGAACCAATCTTAGATGTTTTCATCTTTAACTGTCTTTGTTCTCTTTGATGACAACTTTTTCCTACTTTTTTTTATTATTGACTTATTTTTCTTTTTGAAATTTTGACATGACTGATTTCAATGTCATAAGGCTATCTTTAGAACTCAATATGTGAATACCTGATATGATTCCTATTGTTTTTCTTCACCACATTTTCATCACTGTAGTCTCTCCCCAGACCCCATTTAATTCACGGATGCATCCAGTGTAGTTATGTTCTCACAGGTGGCCTGGCCAGACTTCTCCCATCATTAGTCCACTTTGCGAGCCAGCATTATCACAAACTATGCAAATAAGTCATATTGAACTTTCACCATGCCATTTCTCAACTGACTCTCTTCTTCCAATATGCTAAACTCAATTTCCCATTGGCTTTCAAATCTACCACTAGTAACTCAACACTCCCACTCGTGAGTTATTTTTGGAGCATGCATGTTTACCTGCAAGCAGAGTTACTTGTTCCTCAAAGGTCCAGTCTGGAACACTTTTCTCAAACAATTTCTGAACTTAAAAATCAAAGCCCTTCCAGATCATTCTTCTGTATACAACTTGCTTACACTATCTCTGCTTCAGTTTATCTATAAAATGAATGGTTGGAATAATTATTATAATCCATGAATTTATGTCTTTTGTGGTCTTTTAAACTTGGCACAAGCTCTATTTGCTAAGTGCTATTTTAATCTTATGAAAACTCAGGAAAAAATTCTATTTGATATAAGAATATACTACTTCATCTCCGAATTTATAATCTGCCCCAAGTTTCACAAGTAAAAAAGAATATGAAAATAAATTTAATAAGTAAAAATATGACTTCACCAAAAACAGATGTTTTGAGAGCTTTTGCTTACACTCTGAGCTCAGCTGAGGCTGGCATATTGCTGAGAGTGAACTATTCAATTTAAATTTCAAGTTAAAACAAGTCAGTGATTTTTGCTAGTAATAATTGATGAGTGATGAGCTATTTTATTTTTAAAGAGTCAAGTGGAAATTAATCATCTGATTAGACAGAATCTTGACAAGAATGTTGAGGGGCGCCTGGGTGGCTCAGTCGGTTAAGCGACTGCCTTCAGCTCAGGTCATGATCCCAGGGTCCTGGGATCGAGCCCCGCATAGGGCTCCCTGCTCGGCGGGAAGCCTGCTTCTCCCTCTGCCCCTCACCCTGCTTGTGTTCCCTCCCTCGCTGTGTCTGTCAAATAAATAAATAAAATCTTAAAAAAAAATTAAAAAAAAAAAAGAATGTTGGTGGTACACTGTAATGTGTAAAATAAGAAAATCTACACAATTATTTTTTCTTTTCCTTTTTTGCTATGTAAAAAAGAGAAATCAGAAGATCTTAGAGCAGAAGTGATAAGAGGAAAGGTGCTGATCTTTTGACTGAAGACATGTATAATGTGAAAAATACAACAAATAAATAAAAACACAATGAAAACTATCATTATTAGCACAATGGCTTAAATAAATATTTAAAGTATGTATGCATGATGTAAAGACCTTTTTGGCCACTAAACTAAATGTGATATTTTTACTTCAAGATAATCTGAAACTAGAAAGCCAGTCCCAAGATGATTTGGTGTTAATATAGGATTAAGGGTAATAATACCCAGTTTATATCTGGGTATATGAACTAGGTCAGATTAAAGGTAATAATAAAGACGTGAGAAAAATATTCAATTATATATATTTACTAAAAAAGAAACAGACATTTCTATATAGAATTGTTTCCTTAATTGCAGCATTGCTTAAGTTCAATTGTTTAAAATATTAACTTTTAAGTAATAAAGAATGGGTAATTTATCAATTTGCATCTCAGCAACATCTCTAACTCTTAAATTTTGCTAGATAGTGTGATGGTGACCACCCAAGATATTAAACTTAAATTCATTTATTCTATCAATTATATTGATTCATGAAAAGTTTATTGTTTGCCTAGATGTCAGAATCGAATTTTGAAGGATGAAGAAATAAATGTTTATTTTCTATTAATATACATGGCATTTTGTACATAATGTACATGACATTATGGACTATTTGTGAGAGCTTACAATTCTCTAGATCCATGGTGTTATGGGCTGAGTTGTGTCCTCCACAAATTCATATGTTGAAACCCTGACCCCTAGTACCTCACAATATAACTGTATTTGGAGATAAAACCATTAAAGAGGTGATTAAGTTAAAATGAGGCTCCTGGGTGGGTCTTAATCCAATCTGACTGGTGTCCTTACAAGAAGAGGAAATTTGGCCACGCAATGGGACACTTGGGGTGCATGTGCACAGAGAAAAGACTAAGTGAGGACACAGCAAGAAGGCGGCCATTTACAAGCAAGGAGAGAGGTCTCACAAGAAACCAAACCTGCTGACACCTTGACCTTGGACTTCCTGGCTCCAGGACTGTGAGAAAATCAATTTCTGTTGTTTAAGCCCCAAAGTCTGCGGTGTTTTTGCTATGACAGCCCTAGAAGACTAATACATACAGGTAAAAGCCTGAAGGAACTCACAGGAGTTGCTTCAGAAACCGGTCCATTTATAACACAGCACTGTCAAGGTCTAGATGGAAGGAACGATTGCACCAAAAGATATCTGCTCAGTTACTCCTGTTTCAGCTCTCCTGGTGACCCACTGTTCTATTATAAGGATATGTCCCCAGGGAAGGTCCGCCTACCCTGGCTTACCTCTGCTCTGTCTTTCTAGACACCAGTTCTCTTTCCACCAGTTTGATTCTCCAGGCACTACATAGGGTCTCCCTGGGTAGCCAAACTTCAGTAGGTGTCACTACCGAGAACTAATCTTGCTAAATTTCAAATGGTCCCAATGAGCCACCTATCTACCAACCGCTCTGTGCTTCCCAGTGCCAAGACTGGGGCGAGGTGACCTACACTGGCATGGCCCCGGGCGTGGGTGCCTCCTGGGCTTTTGCACCTTGGGCACTTCACTCTCCTCAGCTGAATTCCAGCCCTGCTGGTACCACACATTTCCTTAGAATTGCTTAGTCCAGGTCCTCGATATTCCCTCAGAACATATATAGTTTGATTGTGGGTACACAGGAGATATTCATAGGAGATTAAAAGCATATAGATATATATACCTTGAAAATAAGGGCTAAATGAATAAGTGAGTTCTTCAGGAGTTGAGGGGATATTTTGCTCTGCCTTGATACGATAAAAAAGAGCTTCATAACATGAGGAGCTGGAAGAATAGAATTTTAACAATGCCTAAAATGTGGAATCTTTAAAACCAACCATATGAGGAGATGGATTATAAGTACCACAGTATCTAATTCAAAAAATTTCAGAGAAAACACGGATTAGGAGCCTGGCTCTGCCACTTACCAGCTCTATGTAGCATGGAGCAAATCACAGCCTCTCTGAACCTCTATTTCCTAATGGGTTTATTTAGATGATTAGAAATAACCCATGTAAAATGACTTACTTTGTGCCAGGCAAATGGCCTGGACTCATTAAATGGTTCTATACTTATTATCATTGTTTCTTGATTAATGCAAATCTAACCACCATCATCTCAGCAGGCCTCATTTTAGCACTCACATGACGGACATCAGAAATCAAAATTGACCTTAGCAATGATTTAGTCCAGTCTCCTCATTTTTCAGAGAAAATTAATGCCCAGAGAAATTAAATGACTAGCCCCAGGTTATAGAGCCTGTCCGTGGCAGGGACAGTGTCAGCCACCGAACATATGATTTCTTACTCAGGTTCAGAATAGTTTTAATTTTAGGGAATTTCTTATAACAGCAGTACACCTATCTTAATAAACACGTGTTTTTATATGTGTACTAATTATATATTGTCAGTGAGCTGAAATAAATGGCATAATTATTGAATCGGAGTACCGAGGTAGTGCTGCGCATTTACACTCGGGACATGCCAACGTACAAAGTAATTGAGGGTTCTTGACTGTCTAACAAATCTAATCTTTATCACAAGCCCTGACCCTGCCAAAGAGGGACAGAGTTCATGGTGGTAATTTTAACTGGCTAATTAATAGTATCTCAGACTCTGGGTTAAATGTGTTTTCAGGAAAGTGCTTCGTGCTCCGACTGCCACACAAGTCTCAAAATGGCAAACGGGAACATGGAGAGAGGACACAAGGGGGCCCCTGCCTTTCTAGAAGTGGAGGAGAGACCTGGGACTCCTGGGCTGACCTCTGGACTCTCTAGATCCTCCCAGGTGGCCGCTGTGGATGGCTGGTCCATCCCCAGGATTCTTGCACTATGTTTGGAGGTACAGCATAAACTTGTGACTTGTTCTCTTAGACTGTTCAGGTCTTGATGGGCCTCTCCTCTTATTTTCAAAAACATCTCCCCCCCCCCCCCCCCCCCCCCGGGCCCCCCTGTGGTGCCCCATTAGGTTATTTGTGCTGTGGCTTCTGCACCAAGCTCACCTGTCTCTTGTAAGCGAAGCCCTAGGTCGGCCTCCAGACTCTGGGCTCAGCTACCTTCCACCTCCTCCATGGCGCATGCGGACACTTCTGAGTCCTATCCATGCCCCACAAAACAAGGGCAGCTCTGAGCATTTTTTTCAGATACTCTCTCTGCTTAATTCTGCCATTTTCTCAGATACTCTGTCTGCTTAATGCTGCCATGTCTTCATTTTTTTCTATGCCATGTCTGACCCATGTTACTATAAATACCACAGTGTGGAGGTTGTCTTTTCAGAGTTCAAAATAGAAGTGGGCAAAACCCCTTCTGATTTGTCTTTCCCCTCAATTAACTCCACACCTCTGACTGGGATTTCACAATAGCTGGTGAAAGCTATGACCCTTTTGTCACACTCTGCTTTTTTCTCCACCTTGGTGTCTGTCTTTCTTCCCAGACTTCATTGGATCATAAGGAACTCTCATGACCCTTTCCCTTCAGTCTACTTCAAACTCTTCTTCTGACATAATTTCCTGTGCCTTCTCTGCACTTTGGATATTAAATACCTATGATCTGAATCAGATAGGCTAGGATCTCAATACTGGAGTGTCAGGAATCTAGGAACTAGTGTTTAATTAGGACAGATAATATTAGTATTTGTGTCAAAAATTGCTTAAAACTCCTCAGAGATTTTTCTTTTCACTTGGAATAAAATACAAACTTTCTACTATAACTTTTAGGGCCGAGTAACCCCCTCCCCTTTACCTTCCAACCTCATTTCAATCCTCTCCTTCTTGGTCACTCACCCCAAACACATATGTCATATCAAGGAAGCCAGTGCCCTGTTCAAAGCTTTTTTTCTCATTCTCTTTTCTGGATCTTTGCAGACCCAGCTTCTTATCTTTTGGGTCTCAGCTTAAAAATCACCTCTCCAAAGGGAATTCTCTGAGCTTCTCATAGAAAACTTTGGAAATAAATACTCATTGCCTCCAGACATTTGTTTCTAGCACAGCACCTTGGTTACATCCCTCATAGTACTTAACGACAATTTCAAACTATTTTGCTTACTAATATGTTTGTTTTATCATTTATCAATAGAATAGAAAATGCACGGTACCAGAGAGTGTGCACTTTCCTTGTTCGCCATTTTACCCCTAGAATGAAATAGTGTCTGGAGCTTAATAGATGCTCAATAAGGAAGGAATTAATGAATTAATGTATATATGTTAATGTGCTAGGAGTCATCATAAAGCTCACATTTCCTTATGTACCTAGATTATTTATACTTTTGAGAATATTATAAAGTCCATAATACAAAATTATGGCACAAAACCCTCAAAATCCTGTGATATTTTTACCCAAAGATATAGTTTTCAAAAAAAGACTATAAATGACATGTGTTAAAAAAGAAAAACCTTAGAATTTGACTATATTTCAAACTAACATCTTATGATCTAATTACTTAATCCATTTTATTGCTACTTATCTTGCAATATTTCCGTTCTCCATTGTGCTTTCTTTTATACAAAACATCTGTTATCTCTGTTGCATAAACTTGAACATCCTCTTAATAAATGACAGTTACAGCTGACCCTTGAACAACAGGGGTATGAATTGTGCAGGTCCACTTAAATGCAGATCTTTTTCGATGAATATAGCACAGCATTGTAAATGTATTTTCTCTTCCTTAGAATTTTCTTACTAACATGTTCTTTTCTCTAGTTTACTTGATTTTTAGAATATAGTCTATAATACATATACCATACAAAGTATGTGTTAATCAACTGTTTATGTTATTGGTAAGGCTTCTCCTCAACAGTAGGTTATTTGTAGTTAAGTTTTGGGGGGAGTCAACAGTTATGTAAGGACTTCTCACTATGTGGGGGTTGGCACCCTTAACCGCTACATTGTTCAAGGGTCAACTACAATCAAATGTCTGTTTCTCATCTATTATAAGCACATGCGGATGCACATTTATGGAATTTTTACTAAGAACTAAATTTACATCGGGCACCTGAGTGGCTCAGTCGTTAAGCATCTGCCTTCGGCTCAGGTCATGATCCCAGGGTCCTGGGATCGAGTCCCACATCGGGCTCCCTCCTCGAGGGGAAGCCTGCTTCTCCCTCTCCCACTCCCGCTGCTTGTGTTCCTGCTCTCGCTATCTCTGTCTCTGTCAAATAAATAAATAGAATCTTAAAAAAAAAAAACAACTAAATTTACACCAAAATGGTATAAGGATGGATTACTCTATCTAGGGAGATTGAGGCTGTAATAAAGGGTAATTGTCACCTGATGTTGTTGGTACCTTGTAATGAATTCCATCAAAGTGGTTGTTTTCAGTTAAAGCTGGTAGAAAAATGACTGAGCAATGGCCATTTCTTCATTATTTCCTTTTTCCTCTTTTCTTCTAGGACAAAATGGAAAACATGTTATTAAAATACCAATTACATTACTCAACTGGAATATACATAAACTCACAAAGAACAAGATTTAATAGAATTTTGTAACTAGGCTTGCATTGTAATTTTCATTTAATTGTCCGTTATTCAGAATTAAACCTCTGTTTTTCTGCTATAGCTCAATTACCTACTTAGAAAGTCATTTTGTTGTATGGCAGAAACTATTCATTTCTATACATTTTTTTTCTTTTAATTAACCATTGCTTCATGTGGGTTCTAGATTTGTAGTTTGAATCTTGAAACAATAGATTTACATGTTTGGGTTGGATTGGAGGTTAATGATTTTAATTGCTCAGTTATAATTTGGCTTCTTCAGTGCAAGTTTCTATGGTGTTTTATACCAGTGTTTTTCTGCATCTGTATCCTCTCCCCACTCTTAAAAAATAAAAATCAAATCCTAATTTTATCTTTGTTCCCTGCGTGATTCAACAGAACTGAAATTTAAACAAGAAAAAACCATACTGAGACAGAGGCTCTCCCTATTCTGTAACAATATTTATTCATTAAGAAAATGCATCACACCTCTGCCTTTTATTTCTAAGTGTTCATTCATTTGCCATATTCATTTGCAACAATCTTATTTGAAAAGCAGAATATGCAGGTATTATTTTTTTAATTATAAACATAACTGGTAATTTAAATTTTATTTTCTTTCCATATTGATTAAAAAGTTTGCTTTTTTTCTTTCAAAATGTATAAACATATTTATTATATGAATAATACATGGATTGTTAATTTCTTCATAGCCTCCCATGGCCAATTTAACTGGAAGATAAGTCATATTACCTGCCTTCAATGAATGTACAAACTATGGTATTTATAGGTTAATTTTCTAGGTTTTTGTTTCATCCATGTCTTTGTACAGTACATTGTAAATTTTGTACATTGTAAAAAATTAGTTTTTAATAGTTTTTGCTTCATGATTTCTTTAATTCTCACAAAATATTGACAGATAACCAGAAAGTACTCAAAACTTCTAATAGATTATTTTGTACTTGGAAGATTTTCTTTAAAGGAAATTAAAATTCCTGAATATATTCTAGCTCTAATGCTAAAATGCTATTATGTTAGTAATGTTCCATACTTTATAAAAGTTTTCATATGATTAATTAAGTCTTTAATTATAGCACATGTAGTCATTTTGTTCTCTGGCTAGATAATTAAGACGTTGGCTAGTGAGATTAGATTTACCTTTTTGCTCTCAATCTCTATATGCAATTAGTAAAAATCTGATTATATTTTATTCTTTGTCACTAATTTTTTGCCTTCTCCTCCCCTTTCCTACTTCCTCCTCCTTCTTTTTTTTATTCTCCTCATCCTCCTTTCCCTTTGCCCCCTCTCCCAATTTTTTCTTTGTACCATTTACAGTGAAGAAGACAACACCTCTGTACTCTTTTAATGTTTGTCAGTACACCTTGACAAACACTTGTACTATCCTTACTCTTGTTCTCTTGAGTATGGAGTAATCCCTACTGGGTTGTCATTATTGCTTTAGTGCTCTGTATTAGGGGTTTGTTTGTTCGTTTGTTCATACGGTTGTATGTTAACTAGATTACAGTTAATAACAGATTTTAATAATTAAAATGTGTTTAATTGTATTTGTGTCCCCAAATTTTGGAGATTTGTTATTTTTGATGGAGTCATATAAAATTGTTAAGGCAAGTTTTATAAAGATAGATTATAAAAGTTTCAAATTTCCATTGAAAAATTTAATTAATACAGAAGTATATAAAGAAAAAAGCCAAAATTCTTCCCTTATAAGCTTTAGTTATTCACACAGAAGGAAAGTGTATACTTCCATAATAATTTTTAAAATATATATAGATACATCCATACAAATATAAACACATAAATATCTATATATACACATACATAGATATGTATATATATATTTTTTTATTTTAGCAATTTCTTTTTTTTAAGCTCCACGCTGGGTGTGGAGCCTAACACAGGGCTCAAACTCACGACCCTGAGATTAAGACCTGAGCTGAGACCAAGAGTCAGACGCTTAACTGACTGAGCCACCCAGGTGCCCCAACACATAAATATATTTTTAAGCAAAAACTGGATCATAAAATACAGACTGTTTTAAAACCAGATTTTTTAATGAATAATTTTTCATGGATATCTGTATTTTTTAATTATGTTAAAATTAAGTCCTTAGACAAGTACTATAGGTATAATAAGTGATATAGATATGACATTCATATTATTGACATTATATGCTTTTTACCTTTACAAAAGGGAGGAGCAAAGTAAAAACAAAAACCTAAGCATGGTTCAGGTGAAATCACATTAAATTGCAATAGGAGATTTATTTGAAATCCCAGAATTTGCTACTTTTGGGGCTTAGTTTCTTCATTTGATAAATATGGGATGAGGTGAGAAGACATGGGTCTGGTTGATGTCTGATGATCTGTAATGATAGCACTTTATAATTCGGTAATAAAGGTTACACACACAATAATAGTAATAGTGGAATAAGTAAATTGTACTGTGTTTATTAAAATATCATTTTAACTAATGTTATCCAAATTAGCTGTATTCTGAATAAGATAGAACTCTGTTTTTCTTTCATATACAGATCTAAGCTGTGGGGTAGCTTAATCCTCAAAGTTGTCAGAGTTCTAGGCTCCTTCTATTTCAGTGTTCTGCCAACCTGAACAGTAGCTTTCATCTCACGGTCCAAAAAGGCTGTTCCATCTCCTGCTGTCATGGCCACATTCTAGCCAGCCAGATGAGTAAGATGGGAAGTGGGATGCTGCCTCACACCCTTTAAAAGCATTGTCCAGAAGCGGCACACACTTCTAATCTATTCCATTAGCCAGAACTTTATCACCTGGCTATACCTAACTTCAGGCAAAAACGGGATACAAAGCATTTCTGTGTGTTTAGCAAAAAATTGTATTGCATAAAAAAATGATATGAGGGGATATGAGGGACAACTAATAATTCTTTCACATATTGACATTGACATGAACAGTTTAAAAAGATTTGGGACTGCTTTGTCTTATTTGATAAGGGAGACCATGGGTAGCTGGAGATGGATACTTTAATATTCATGATATCTATGATTTTATAAAGAAAAATGATATGCCTAAGAGATTCTTGGATTAAAAATTAGCTTATCCTCTTTCACCCTGGCAATTTATCTCTTATGTCAATTATAATTTGACTGTTTTCATCCTTTGTGTACGCCACCATGCCCCCACTACCATTAGCAGAAAGAGTATAACAGTAGAATTGTCATGCCTTTGCTACTCCTCTTGGTTAAATCACTTAATTTCATTTTGTCTGACTTTTTCCACCTGTTAAATGCTGAGCACAATGTGTGCTATTTCTGGAGAAAGGCAGAGAAAACCACTTCATAAAAAAATAAAGACAATTACAAATATTAAGTAATTTGATGGATGTTATGCTTAAGTTAGATAATTATAGCCCCCAATTATTTATTGCCTACTATGCACTCTCTTAGATCCTTTATTTATTTATTTATTTATATTTATTTATTTATTTATTTTTTATATGAAGGATATTTTCTTTTTAAATTTTTTATTATTATGTTAATCACCATACATTACATAATTAGTTTTTTGATGTAGTGTTTCATGATTCATTGTTTGTGGCTCTTAGATCCTTTAAATATATCTTATTTAATTTAGTCTCCACAACAACCAACCATATGGTTCATTTCATAGTTTCTCTATTTCAGATTTGAGGAAACCAAGGCTCAGGAGAGGTCAGATGATTTACCCATAATGTCACTTTCTTTTTTTTTTTTTTAAGATTGTATTTATTTATTTGAGAGGGGGATAGAGAGAGAGAGCACAAGAGCACAAGAGCAGGGGGAGAGAGAAGCAGGGAGCCCAACCCAAGGCTCAATCCCTGGGATGCCTGGATCATGACCTGAACTGAAGGCAGACACCTGGCCGACTGAGTCACGCAGGCACCTCCACAATGTCACTTTCACCATGCTCAGGCTTTGCTATTTCAAGCTTTTGGCATTCCTGTTCTTTTACACTTTTGAATAAAAGACTAGAATATCCATCTGAATTGGTTTACTGTAGTGAGTTACATAGTATGTAATATAATAACAACATAGTATGTCATAACTAAATACTTCTAAGACTGATGATATTAAAATCAAACACTTTGGTTCCTTCTCCTGAAGGTCATCCTTGTCACACTATTTTTGTCCTCATTTAGTGACTGACAAGTGATATTGCTTGAAGTCCACTGCACTCATCTTTAACTTGAATTGTCATCCATCTTAGTCCACCCCTTTGCAAAATCATCACTGAAACCTGAGGTATTTTGGCATGTTGTCGGTCTGGTTGAGTGAATGTTGGGGCCTATAAAGAAATGGAGGTTGAATTCTCATTTCTGTAGAGTATTGCCTTGTAAGGTGGACAATGTGCGCTGACATGGAAACCCAGAGATGGTTTCATCATGGCTAATGACAGTGTACCTAGCTGGTAGGTAATTGTAGGCCTTCAACCTCCAGTACTCCACTGTTCATGAGATTAATGTTTATTCGGAACAATAAATATAAGGTCTATGACACCTTTAAAGTTATGCTTGAATGTGTTCTGACCACTGATGAATGACGGTAGCTGTTTCATGTCTTGCTAAACATACTTGGTTTTTCACAAGAAATAGGTTCTGAAAGGCGGAATATTCACAGTGGATGCTAGAAAAGTACACATATTAATTTTGTAAACTGTAGCTCAGACTTGAGTCCACTTTTTCAGGGGATGATATTATAGTTTTGCAATCCAATCTTGACTCTCATAAGAGCTGAGCAGCTGGGGGCAGGGGTGTTTTCTCCACATCCAATTCTGCACTATGCTTGAGCTTTGTTTCTGACAAGAAAGCTAAAGAATGTGGCTCATGGGCCCTTTTGAAGACCCTGTGAGATAATGTACTTCTTTTTTAAAGATTGTATTTATTTATTTATTTATTCATTCCTTCATTCATTCATTTATGGGGTGGGGGCAGAGGGAGAGAGAGAGAGAATCTCAAGCCGACTCCACACTAAGTACAGAGCCTGACAGGGGCTTGATCCCGCGATCCATGAGATCATAACCTGAGTCAAAACCAAGAGTCGGACGCTTAACCGACTGAGCCACCCAGATGCCCCAAGGTAATGTACTTTAAAAAGTCCTTTTCTGTCTAAATTAATCACAGTGGACTTCATTATTTGCAAGAACCTTGAAGATACAGCCGTGAAACCTGATTTAAAAGTTTAGAAAGTGAAATTCATTCATTCATTGGGTCAGATGTTTACTATTCCACTTATTAATCCTCTTTGCCCTTCTTGAGTAAATAATTGCCTCATTTAAGATACTTATTGAGCACCAACTTCATGCATGCCATTGTGGGAGAGGTTAAAAATAAATACATTAGACAGGGACCCTGCTCACCAAGTTGATTCAACCATGCTAGGAAACAGAAAGTGGCCAGTATTCTGGAACAGGTACAGAGGTACCTTGTTATGAAGCTTCAGAGGAGAGAGAGTGATTTGGTATGGCAAAAGAGAGTCACCTTTTTCAGAGACGAGATGGCATAGGAAATGGAACTGAAAGTTTGGACAGGAAGATGAAGAGATAGGTATCTCTTGGATAGAGAAGGCATGAAGGGGAGAAAATATGTGATATATATGAGTAACAGGCATCCTTAGTTTTAATGCAGCATGAATGGACCCAAAAAGGAACAAAACGGGAAAGGCCAGATCACAGAGCATTCAGTTTAGGCACTGATGTTTTGACTTTAATTTGTAGACCAGACAGAACTCTTGGAGGATTTTGACAAGGGAGTATTTTGAGAAGGTATTCTTTTATATATTTATTGGCTTAACTGAGATGTAATTCACATATCCTATAATTTATCGATTTAAAATGGGAAATTTAATTTTTTGTAACCACAATGATTTGTGTTTTTCACATTATAGGTTTTGCAACTTTGTTAAATTTTTCCTAAGTATTTTATTTTTTGGTGGTATTATTAATGAAATTGTTTCTCAATTTCATTTTTGGATTGTTTATTATAAGTGTATAGAAATGCAATGGCTGGGGCTCCTGGGTGGCTCAGTTGTTAAGCGTCTGCTTTCGGCTCAGGTCATGATCCCAGGGTCCTGGGATCGAGCCCCGCATTGGGCTCCCTGCTCGGCGGGAAGCCTGCTTCTCCCTCTCCCACTCCCCCTGTTTGTGTTCCCTCTCTCGCTGTGTCTCTCTTTGTCAAATAAATAAAATATTAAAAAAAAAAAAAGAAAGAAATGCAATGGCCTCAGCGTGCCTGGGTGGCACAGCCGGTCAAGCATCCGACTCTTGGTTTCAGCTCAGGTCCTGATCTCAGGGTCTTGAGATCAAGCCCTGCATTGAGACCCGCTTTGGGCTCCATGATCAGTGTGGACTCTGCTTCAGATTCTCTCTCCCGCTCCCTCTGTCCCTCCCACTTATGTGCTCTCTCTCTCTCTAAAATGAATAAGTAAATCTAAAAAAAAAAAAAACTTTAAAAGAGAAATACAATGGCCTCAAAATGAATTAAAGAACTGAGTGTAAGACCTGAAACCATAAAACCCCTAGAAGAAAACTGGCAATAATCTCCTTGACATCAGTTTTGGCAATGATTTTTTGGATTTAACACCAAAAACAAAGGCGGCAAAACCAAAATAAGCAAGTGGGACTACATCAAACTAGAAAGCTTCTGCACAGCAAAGGGAACCATCAACAAAATGAAAAGACAAACTACTGAATGGGAGAAAATATTTGCAAATCATATATTTGATTAGGGGTTAATACCCCCAAAATATGAGGAACTCATACAACTTAAGAGTAAAAAAAATCCAATTAAAAATGAGCAGAAGATCTGAACATTTTTCTGAAGACAAACAAATGGCCAATAGGTACATGAAAGGATGCTCAACATCACAAATCATCAGGGAAATGTAAATCTAAACCACAATGACATATCACCTCACATCTGTTAAAATGACTATTATCAAAAAGAAAAACAGGTATTGGCAAGGATGTGGAGAAAAGGAAAGCCTTGTGCACTGTTTGTAGGAATGTGAATTGGTGCAGCCATGTGACCAGCATGCAGGTCCCTCAAAAAATTAAAAGAAAAAGTACCATATGATTCTGCAATTCCACTTCTGAGTATTTACCCAAAGAAAATGAAAACACCAACCAAAAAAGATATATGCACCCCCATGTTTATTTCAGCACTATTTACAATAGCCAAGATAACGGAAGCAACCTAAATGTCCATCAGTGGATACATGCATAAAGAAACGGAATATTATTCAACCATAAAAAAGAAGGAAATCCCAGAGAATAAATTTTAAAAGTACTCATCACAAGAAAAAATTTTTTTTCTAACTATGTATGGTGAAGGATGTTAACTAGATTTATTGTGGTGATTGTTTCACAATATGTACAAATAATACATCATTACACTGTACACCTGAAACTAATATAATGTTACATGTGAATTATACCTAAAAAAAAAAAAAAGAAAAGGAAGGAAGGAAGGGAGAGATGGAGGGAGAAAGAAGGAAATTTTGTCATTTAAGACAACATGGATGGACCTTGAGAGCATTAAGTTAAGTGAAATAAGTAAAACAGAGAAAGACAAATTCCATATGATCTTGCTTATATGTGGTCTAAAAAACCCAAACAACAACAAAAAAAATTGAGCTCATAGATACAGAGAAGAGACTGGTGGCTGCTGAAGATTTGGGGGGGGTAGGGGTTAGGGGGGGCAAAGTAGGTGAAGGAAGTTAAACTTCCAGCTAGGGAATAAACAAGTAATGGGGATATACGTACAGCATAGTGCTAGAGTTAATACTATATGACATATTTGAAAATTGCTAAGGGAATAGATCTTAAAAGATTTTATCACAAGGGAAAAAATGCAATGGATTTTTGTGCATTCATCTTGGATCTTGAAACCCTGATGAACTTATTTGTTAGTGAATAGTATTTTTAGTGCTTTCCTTAGCATTTTCTACAGACGAGATCATGTCATCTGCAAATAGAGATATTTTTATTTTTTCCTTTCCAGTATGGATTTCCTTTCTTTCTTTTTCTTGCCAATTTCTCCAGCTAAACTTTCAGTAAAAGGTTGATTAGAAGTAGCAAGAATAAACTTGTAAACTTGCTTGCTGGTCCTTTTTTTTCACCATTAAGCTTGTTGTTAGTTGTTTGTTTTTCCATAGATGCTATGTATTAGGTTGAGGAAGTTCTCTTCTTAGTTTTTTTTTTGAGTATTTTTATTATGAAGGCTCTTCTGATATCTGTATATGCAAGGGATTGGAAATTAAAGATACTGAAGATATTATGTAAAAATCAAGGCAAAAGGTGATGATGGTCTAAATTAGAGCACAAAATATAGCACAGCTATTTAGGAGAGGGTTATTGAAGAGATACAGATGCTAAGTACTGGTGACTGAGTTGACAGAGTGGAATGCCTCCCCTAGGACCTGAGGGTGGTAAACATAGTAGAACATGGTTACAAAGAGTCTGGGTTAAAATCTCCAACTTGACACTCATAGTTATGGGACCTTAACCAAGCAACTCAGCCCCTTTTGTGACCTCATTTCCTTAGCTATAGAATCTAGATAATAAGAACAGCCTCACAGATTTTCTGTGAATATCAAATGCATCATCAGTAGTCTTTTAAACAGTGGGTGGCCCTGAGTGTTAACTACAATTATCATTATTTCAAAAGAACCTATTTTTCCCCTTAGTTTATGAACAAATACAAATATATAGTCATCATATTGGTATTTTCCAGCCAAAAAGTAGACACAGAAATCATTTTCTACTCACAATGAAATGGAAAATGAATTGACTTCATTGGTGTGAAACATAATTTATCATAGGTGAGGTAGGGAACACATCTTTTGAAATGATATATTCACATTTTCAGGGACACAGCCTGTTTCCCTATTCAAAACAATGACTATTAATGAGCAGATGGCACAAAATGAAGAAAGACTCAGAAGTGTTTAGAAGTAGGTATCCAGTTAATATATATAAAATGTGACTTTATAGAGTAAAAGTGCATATTAAATAAATCTAGTCAAATACAACCATAGCTAAATTATCTCACACTTGCCTAAGACTGCACACACCTGCTAAACAAAAGGAATAAAATGTCTCATCTCTAGGAAACTACTGCAGTTAATGAGCTTCAAAATATTTTATATTTGAACTTTTCTTTTATCATTCCAGAGTAGCATTTAATTAGAACTTAGAAAATGGTGATACCATGGATTATTTTATTTAAAATGGCTACATTTAATCCTTATCTCAACCTCTGTGTTCATATAGCTGTTTAATAATGTAGAGCAATTCTTTAATAAATACATTTAAATATTATTGTTAAATCATAGTTTATGAAGTGGACTAAATAAAGCCTATAATGTCCCGAAGAAATATGGCACCATGTAAAATAAGATTCAGTTCACTTATTTATACTTTGCATTGATAAGAGTGTAACCTGTTTTCATCTCAAACTAATAGGGATTAAAACCTTAGCAAATGTTTTCATTGATAGGTCAAACTGTTCCCTTTCTAGCTTAAGACTTTCTCTTAAACATCACCAGTTTTATTCTAGTTTGGAAAATTTAAATAAATAAAATAGCATATTAAATGAATTTGTTTATGCAGTGTACTTTTTATCTAATGATATGCATCTGAAAAGAATACATGATACCATAGAATATATGATACAATTGTAGTGTTTCAAGTTCCAAATTATACTTAATAAATTTTACACAGGAATATTGAGAAGAAAGAATAAGAGGACACTACTATTAGAAATGAATGGGATTGCAAGCTGGTGCAGCCACTCTGGAAAACAGTATGGAGGTTCCTCAAAAAGTTGAAAATAGAGCTATCATATGACCCAGCAACTGCTCTACTGGGTATTTACCCCAAAGATACAAATGTAGGGATCCGAAAGGGTACGTGCACCCCGATGTTTATAGCAGCAATGTCCACAATAGCCAAACTATGGAAAGAGCCAAGATGTCCATCGACAGATGAATGGATAAAGAAGATGTGGTACATATATACAATGGAATATTATGCAGCCATCAAAAGGAATGGAATCTTGCCATTTGCAACGACATGGATGGAACTGGAGGGTATTACGCTGAGCAAAATAAGTCAATCAGAGAAAGACGTGTATCATATGACCTCACTGATATGAGGAATTCTTAATTTCAGGAAACAAGCTGAGGGTTGCTGGAGTGGGGGGTGGGGTGGGAGGGATGGGGTGACTGGGTGATGGACACTGGGGAGGGTATGTGTTCTGGTAAGTGCTGTGAATTGTGCAAGACTATTGAATCTCAGATCTGTACCTCTGAAACAAATAATGCAATATATGTTAAGAAAAAAAAAAAAGAAGAAGAAGGTAGCAGGAAGGGAAAAATGAGGGGGGTGGAAATCGGAGGGGGAGACGCACCATGAGAGACTATGGACTCTGAGAAAAAACTGAGGGTTCTAGAGGGGAGGGGGGTGGGGGGATGGGTTAGCCTGGTGATGGGTATTAAAGAGGGCACGTTCTTCATGGAGCACTGGGTGTTATACGCAAACAATGAATCATGGAACATTACATCAAAAACTAATGATGTAATGTATGGTGATTAACATAATAAAATAAAAAAAAGAAATAAAGGGAATAAAAGTAATTCAACTCTCTACAAATAGTTTAGATTTAGGTTTTAAGAACTTAAAAAAGGCTCATTAAAACACAAGACCTCAGGGTGCTTGGGTGGTTCAGTCGGTAAGCTTCTGCCTTTGGCCTAGATCATGATCCCAAGGTCCTGGGATCGAGCCCCCCATATAGGGCTCCCTGCTCAGTGTGGAGCCTGCTTCTCTCTCTCCCACTGCCCCTCCCCATGCTCATGCTCTCTCTCTCTCTCTGGCAAATAAACAAATAAAATCTTTAAAGAAAAAAAATGACCTCTATGTTTGGGAGTCTGTATTATAAAAATAGAGACAATGACAATGATATATGTTCAAAACTGCCTACAAATTCTAATATGAAAAAGAATATTATATGTATTTATAATAAATATGCTTTAAATATACTCATATATAAATATCTATAACATATAAAAGTTGAAATTAGCCTATGCAGTTGACTCGAACAATGTGAGGGTTGGAGTGCCAACCCCCTGCACAGTCAAAGATCCGCATATAACTTTGATTCCCCCAAAACTTAACTACTAATGGTGTACTGTTGACCGGACACTATATTGATAACATAAACAGTCGATTAACACGTATTTTATGTTACATATATTATACACTGTACTCTGACAATAAAACTAGAGAAAAGAACATGTTATTAAGGAATCATAAGGAAGAGAAAATACATTATAGTACTGTACTATATTTATTGAAAAAAATCCACAAATAAGTGAACCCATATAGTTCAAACCTTTGTTGTCCAAGGGCCAACTGTATAACCCCAAATAGGGAATTTATAGGACAACAGGAAGATGAAATATTTAGCAACCACTCAATAATAGTTTATTTGAAGAAATTTTACCGGCTTTGAAATGACTCACAGTATAAAGTAAAAAGGAAACACAGAATTCTGTTTCCTATTTTAATTTATAACATTCATATATTTTTATCTGCATGTTTTCTCAGCTATGGTTAGCTATAACAAATCTTTTTCTCTGCCCAGGACTCCTCAAACAAATGTAATGTTATAATACAAAGTTTTTAGTCACTAGACAGTCAACTAAAGAATTTCAAGCCCAGGAGACTTCAATATTAAATTGATTTAGAAATTTGGTTACTATATAACCAGTTAAATTTGAAGACCAGCGCAAATTCTGAAATGTAAAAATGCTGATTGTCTTTTAGCTTTGTTTTAGGAGGCCCAAGGGATTGCTGTTGTTCTGGAATCCACAGCTCCTGGGCCACCTTGGATGTGAGGGTTGCTGGAGTGGTGGGGAGTGGGAGGGGTGGGGTGGCTGGGTGATGGACACTGGGGAGGGTGTGATCAAGGAGTCCATTTCATGTTGCCTTGCCACTCTTGACCAGTGTAAGAAATAAATCCAGCTGTCCCCATTAGTAAAATGGCCAGGAATAGTCAGCCCAAACTATTATAACAAATACCACACTCTGGGGGGCAAAGACATGTCTTAAATTTTAATCTTAAACAATAAAAAATTTCTTAGAGTTCCCTAGGCTGGAAAGACCAAGATCAAAGTGCCAGCTTGGTCAAGTTCTTAGCAAAGGCTCTCTTCTTGACTTGCAGCCACCTTCTCACTGCATCCTCGCTTGGTGGTGAGGCGGACAAAGCTCAAGTCTCTTCCTCTTCTTATAAGGACACTAATCCCATCATGGGGACCCACCCTCATAACCTCATCTAAACTTAATTACCTCCTCAAAACCCCCCTCCTCATATTATCCTATTAGGAGTTAGGGCTTCAATATATAAATTTTGAGGGGACACAAACATTCAGTCTGTAACACTAGGGATCTTTTTTTTCTTCTGTAATATGTGTCAGAAAAATGAGAGCTGTCAATAAAGCTTGTATGTTTCAATGATATTCTGTGAGTTCATTGTAAAACCTCAGGAATTTTGAGAAGAATCTCCTTCCGATTGCAATTCTGGACCTAGAAATCATGCACTCAATCAGATAGTACATACATACATATAGATGGATGTGGAAACAATGGAAAGAAGTCGCCAACATGTCTCTTGGAAGTGAACTTAAGAGCAAAAATGTTCTCTTACACTTTTAAATGCTATTCTAATTAAAAAATTAAATTACATAAACTTAATCATAAAATATATATAATTCCAATGATGTAGTGTCTGGTTATAGCCATTATGGGCTGGAGATTAGACCTGGGTCCATGGTAAAATCCACCATGTTAAAGAAGGGATCCATGGAATAGATTATATTATTTCTTTGTATCTTCAGTTCTGAAAACTTCACATAAAAGTCATACTAAATGGGACACCAGTTTATATCAAACTAATGCTAAATCAACTCAGAATTCTGTCTCTGACAGTGGCAATGAGGGTTACCTCATACATCATATAGTACCTCTAGCTTTACTCTTGGAGACTGAGTCCAATTGAAGCGAGACACATTAAAAGATGTGAGATGTGTCCATGGCATTTACCTGTCATCATCTTTAATTCAGTATTATTCCATATTTAAATACAAAGACTTAAATGTACTTGCACTACGCTTAGATGAATAAAATAAGAAGCTCCTTTATTATGTCTCTAAGTTATTTGACCTTTCTCTTGAGCCTCCTGAACCTCAGTTAAATCAAGTAGTCCCTTCAATGCAATAATGGAAATAGTCACCTTCAGCAAAATGGTCAATTTTCTCGTTTTAATTCTCTTTTCCTTTTCCTATCCAGGATGGCAGCTGATATATGAGAGAGACTTCGTACTAGCGGAGAAAAATTTCAGCTGTTGGTGTTAATCATTGTGGCATTTTCTGACTACTTTAGCCACCTCTCTCCTCACATGGATTCAGCCTTGCCTAATGAGTGTTCACCTTGTTGCTATTTTTGGCTCCAGTGTAATGTCTGTTTCACTGTGCCCACCTGGCCTTTGTCAGAGCTTGGTCTTTATCCCCAGGTAACCCAGTCTTCTCCGCATTCATAGGTGACAGAAATCTCTCTAATGCTCCCCCACACCTTCTGTCTAGACCATGGCCAAGATGTCCTCTCTTCAGCCTCCACAGGGCCCTTGGTAGGCTCTGACTGCTCACTGTACACTATGTCTCCCATGAGAGACTGGCGTCCCTCCACGAGACAGGGACTAGGTGCACTGTAAGACAATATTCCGAGCTTGCTTGCCATGGAGCTATTCTCCAAGGTCATGGAGGGGTAGGATTTGGGGGTAAGAATTGGGGGAAAGGAAAAACTAACATTAAAGGAAGGGTTCCCAAATTCTAAATCTTACATGGAGCAAAGTATCCTTCGCTTTTCCCTTCATTTTCTTTCTTTTTTTTTTAAATTTATTTATTTGAGAGAGAGAGAGAGCGAGACTCGGGTGGGGGACAAAGAGAAACAGAAACCCAAGCAAATTCTGTACTGAGCATGGAGCCGGACTCGGGCTTGATCTCACAACTCTGAGATCAGACCTGAGCCGAAACCAAGAGCCGAATGCTTAACAGACTGGGTCACTAAAGCATCCCCAACCCCTCATTTTCTTTTTAATGTACCTCCCTTCTCTAGACTAAAACTCCAAAAGAAAGGAAAATCAGGTTCTACTTGCCTCATCCTCTCCCGCTCTCGTGTCTCTTACTCTTCCTATTCCAATGACCATTTTTTATTACTAAAAGGAGAAAGAATCTCTTTTTATAAGTTTTGTGCCGTATTCTCATACCATTTTCCTCCCAATATCAATGCATTGCAGGAGTATCAATAAACTAGGCATGCTAGAAATCTAGGAATCATTTCTTTTTTCATCTTTCCCTATATCTAATTCTAACAAGTAATTTTGACCGGTCCTTGTAAGACTCTCAGTTTTATTCACACCTTCATTTTTACTGCCCTCAGTATCTTACTTCAAGTCATAATCTTCTGCCTGTACCATTGCAGTAGTCTCCTACTTGTTCTTCCTGCAACTACTTTTGCTTTGAAAGTATAGATGACACACAATGCTATATTAATTTCAGGTGGACAACATAGTTATTTGACAACTCTATACTTATGCTATGCTCACCACAAGTGTAACCATAATCTGTTACCATATGCTTTACAATACCATTGACTCTATTCCTTATAGTGTACCTTTTATCTCCATGACATTCATTCCATAACTAGAAGTCTACACCTCCCACTCCCCTCACCCACTTTGCTCATCCTCCCCTCTACTTCCCTCTGATAACCATCAGTCTGTTCTCCATATTTATAGGTCTGTTTCTGTTTTTTGTTTATTCATTTGTTTGGTTTTTTAGATTCCACATATAAGTGAAGTCATGTGGTATTTGTCTTTCTCTGTCTGACTTCTATCACTTTGCATAGTACATTCTAGATCCACCTGTGTTGTCACAAATATACAATGGAATATTACTCAGCCCTAAGAAAGAATGAAATCTTGCCATTTCCTGCAACTACTTTTGCCTGTCACTAGTCATATTTTGCAGCTAGAGTGCTATTTAAAAACCTCCTGCTCTATGAGGCTCTCCCTGCCTAGTATCTGTCTCACCTCATACTATTTTCTCTCCTCACTCTCTGTGCTGACCCATAATGACTTTTGACCCATATTGAATGATTTCCTTCATTGTTCCTGATTAAATCTAATTCATTCTTCAGATTTGAGCTGAAATATAATTTCTTCAAGGAAGTCTTTCTTAAATTTGTTGGACTAGATGAGGTCTCTTTATTTTTTACATTTATTCTTATTATTTAACATTTTTTCACAGCACATTAGGTAATTTCTTTCTTTGACAGCTGATATACTGTAAGTTCTATAATGGTAAGGATTATACCTATTTGGATTTTTGTTATTATATTTATTACTACATTTTTATTAGTCTTAGCATTTTAGAGTAACGAATATAATGAGTGTTTAACAACTATTTGTTAAATAAATTAAGTGGTATTGACACGATTTTGAATTTTATTGGATGTGGAATATAAACAATATGAAGCAGTCAAAGATGGTTGCAAGTAATAGGAGGCTTGTATGTATGATGTTCCTATGCAAAATACTAAATTAAATATTTTGCTTCCCCAGTCATAAGTATTGGAGAAAATATTTTTATGCTGATCTTTACTAAGTTATAATTGATGTTATATAAGATATTTTGAGGTTTATCATGAACTTTAAGTCATTAAAACTGAAATTAAGCACTTTCATGAGTTATGTGCGTATGTACACACATATATAGTAGCTGGGTTGTGAATATTTAAATATCTAAAGGTACTTCAAATGTTATGACATAAATAAACATATGATCAATCCCAGATTCCATATAATACTAAAACAAATAATCTAAAATTTTCTGCATTTGCTTATTTTTATATTATCAAAAATAAAGAAAAATGATTATATGCAGTAATAGAATTGATTATTACTAATTAATTCAGAGATAACTTCAAAGTACTTGAAAAGATATTCAAATTATTATATGAAGTCCCAATTAAGATAGATTTGACAGCTGATAAAAACCCTTCTTTGATTATCTTCCCCAAATTTTATGATAGATCGACACTTTTTAAATAATGATACTAGAAAGAGACTGAGTGGTAAAAATAATTTTTGTAAATGACTCTAAGATTTTATTACTGTACCATTTTCAATTCCATAAGAATGTGTTAGTTTTAACTTGGTCTGAGACTAAAATACAGTAAGTGACTTTATGAAGACTTTTCCCAGTAACTGTAAGTGAGAAGTTTCACATTTCATAAGGATATTAAAATGTCGATCTACTAATTAAAAAAAAATCTGAATGGGTATATTTACTAAACTGCAGGAAGGCAAAGATCATGTCACACAGCATAAATTTCAACCTTATCACTACTTAAAACATATAATCTGAAAACTTCCCAAATTACTGTTAAAATTTATATTTAGAATATTGGGCGCCTGGGTGGCTCAGTCGTTAAGCGTCTGCCTTCGGCTCAGGTCATGATCCCGGGGTCCTGGGATCGAGTCCCACATCGGGCTCCCTGCTCAGCGGGAACCCTGCTTCTCCCTCTCCCACTCCCCCTGCTTGTGTTCCTGCTCTCGCTGTCTCTCTCTCTGTCAAATAATTTAAAAAATCTTAAAAAAAAATTTATATTTAGAATATTAAAATCAGCCTAAATGAAACTGATAGTATTTCTTTTACACTAACACACACACTCACACACACACACACACACACACACACATGAGCGCATACATACACCAAAATAAACAGACTGCATATTAAAATTGACCTGGGTATATTTTCTAGTTTCCACATTAGATTCAGATGAACTATTTTTTTCAGGGGTGCACCCATTTATATATTTTAAAAGGTTACCCATAACTCTTACATAAGTAAGGATATGAAGTTTGCGTTCTTAGAAAGTGTTTTTCCCATTAAAAAACAAACCAAAAAACAGATGCACCACTGCCTGTTTCACAGCCAGAGCCAATCTGAAATGGCTGATGCTAGCTCGGGGAAGTCATAAAGAGATCAAATGACTTCTGGGCCAATGGAAAGCCCTACTGTCTAAGTGCTTTTCAGGCCAATTTGAAGAAGTAATTAGACTTCCTGGAAGCCTGTGTGAATAATGCTGCAAGTACAATTATGAACGCCCAGACATACTGCTTCCAGTATAGAACACCCTGACTACTGATTCTGATGGGATATATGTAAATGTCCAGATCTTGACATTAGAATGAGCAAAATGTTGGTGATGTGATGATATATTAAAAATCGTGACTCATTTCTGGAATTAGTTCTCATTAGGTAAAAAGCCAGCTATTCGTCAACTGAAATATAATCATGCCATCCTCCTATCTGTCTTTAGCACTCAGCTTTTCTTGTTCTAGATGTAGACAAATGATTGTAAAGCTAAGGAGTTTACAGAGAACAATAGAAAAGGCTTCTAAGAACTAAAAATCAATAAACACATGGCAATGGCAGGCCACTGTAATGCAATTAGGGGATGTTGTGTGCATGGCTCTGAAGTGCCTGTAAATGAATGCGACTTCAGTACCGCTGCCAAATGAGTCCAATGTCCCACAAATGAACTGAAAACAAAGTGCCTGGAATATTGTATCTGCAGTGTCACTTGAAGATGACTGCTGTGCTGTCTTACTGCAGTTATTTGCTGGAAATAGCATGGCACCTACATCTACCGAGATACTATATTTAAGCCTCATCTTATTCTAATGAAAAACATGTTCACCATTCATGAGGGTTTGTATGGCACCAGACTTAGTATTCAGCATGACCGAAAAAGATGGAAAGGATGTTTTATTCAGTGTCTGACTACTGGCTGATTCTGACAATATTAAAAATATTCATTACAAAGTGTAATGATAAAGAAAGTGAGAAGAATATAGAGTGCAACTTTGGTTTCTATTAATTTCAAACATGGAATAATAGTGCAATATTCCATACTTGGACACTTTCAAGGGAGTTTTTTCTTTTTCTAATAGAAAACTTGTGTGTTAACTATGACCCGGCAGCTCCAATAAACGTGCACTATTTTCATTATCCTTTTACAAACTCCTATTTTATTAGTACTTATTATGTGCAAGCAATAATAACTTTACAAATATTAACTCATTTAATCCTCATAACAATCCTGTGACATAGGTCCTTTAGCCCCATTGGCAGTTAAGGAAGCTAACACACAGAGAAGGTAAGTAATGAACCCAGGGTCACAGAACTAAGTGAGTGCAGGAGCCCGGGTTGAACCCAGAGAGTCCGCTTTAGAGAACGGATTTGAGGGCTGACCTGCAACATATATAGTCGTATGTATGCAATGAGAATCAGCACAGCGTTTGTAAAAAATGTTTTGATATCCAGATCCACCTGTGCCCACGTCCCCACCCCAGATTTTGATTTAGTGAGTCTGGGGTTCACTAGAGTCAAAGTGATTCTAGATGCCCAGGCATCTCCAATTTCAATAAGATTTTATAGTGATTTTGGTGCCGCTATTTTGTTGGCCACCCTTTGAGACATACTGATTTGGAAATGCCAGGTTATAGCCATAATACCGGATTCTTTATTCTTGTTCCATTTTATGTTCATCCACAGTAATTTTTGTTACCAACTGATTAAAGCTACACCAGCACTCATTCTGCTCCTAAATAGAGCAAGTTCAGAGACAAAAAGCCCATATGGCTCATGCTGCCATTTTCAATTATCACTGAGGTCTGACCCTTTACAGATCAAACACTTTTAGGGATATTATTTATTAATCCACAGTAATTAGTGAGCCAAGAACTATATAAATTTTTGTAAAAAGAAACAGTCACGAGAATCTTTACTTAATATGACTAAGATGCATGTCTTCCAGAGTCTTTGTATTCTCTTATATTAAACTTTTTTTTTTTTACTTCATCCACAATGATCTAGGATGAAAATTTCTTTTTGTTTTTCAAATGAATACTCCCTACTAGCACTACAATAGTTAATTGAGTATTTCCATTTTATAAAATATCTTTGAGTGTAATGACTGCAAGTACTTTGTTGAATATTCATTAACCATCCTTTTCTCACGGGGCATATAAATCCTCTGAAATGCAATACATATACACTTTAAACTTTGACATAAAATACTCATATTTCTAAGATGAAGGAGTTTTTCTTCTTTAAGCACTCTCTCAAATCATATATAATCAGGAACATTGGCAACATTGCTGCTATGAGAAGGACAGAGAGAACATCAAGAAATCCAAATGAATTCAAACCCATTAAATGTAATGGTGTGGTAAATCTCAGTGTACCATCTGCTGTAGAACACTGATACACTATTGGAATTCCACATCTTATTTACATAACAGATAAGAATGTGCTAGTAGATTTATATGGTGAATAAATACCCAGAGACAAAACTAAGTTTTTCCTATATTCACATCTGGGGATAGCCACATCTGTATAAAATTTAACCTATTTCTGGTTAGCTATTCTAGTAAAATTTAAAATGTCACCTTTCCCAAATGTTATCAGTAATGCTGTCAGTAAAAACTAAATAATCAATAAAAGAAACAAAGAGTTCTTATACAATATCATGTAAAATGTGAAATTTACCCAAAGAATTCTATCCCCTCAATACTGATATGCATATTTAAAGAATAGAACTGTGAGACTATAGTAGATGCTTAATATATCTGTGCTTACATTTAACAAATAAGTTGGTAGTAATTCTTTCTGAGGGATGTTGGACTCGTATTTACTCATAAACACTTTAGGAATTAGGGTAGTAATTAAAATCACATTAAATTTATACAACTAATTAAGTTCAAATGCTTTGAAATCTATAATATTTAAGTGAGATCCTAAAAACTAAAACAAGTTTGAAGGAAACATAAAATCAAATTTTAAAGTGAAGTAGTCGCTTGCCCTGGAATTCAAATTAGTCTCCCCTTTCTTCTTTTGCTTTTACTTAACGATTTACCTTAAGTATGCATGAATCACAAAGCCTATAGATGTTTTCATGAAGCATATCCTACATGAGATCACATTATCTATCTCTACATGTATCTTTTTCAGCAGCTGGATTTAACAAGGTATTTTAAGAGTTATGCATACTTTCATCTGCATTATTTTTAAAGTATTTTTATAATTGAAAGGGGATATAGAGGAAATTGATATTTTTTCAGGATTATATCTCAAAGCTCATGAGATACCAAATTTCTGTTGGAAACTCTTGTGTGACTTTCCTCACTAGCAATGTTGAATAAGTAAGCACTATTGCATTTACATTCGGCAACCAGGATTTAATTAAATACCATTCTCATCTCTTCAACTGCTCTTACCAAACCTCCAGAAGTTGAAGAGTGTTGCTGTTGAC
This sequence comes from Neomonachus schauinslandi, assembly GCF_002201575.2. Taxonomy (NCBI): domain Eukaryota; kingdom Metazoa; phylum Chordata; class Mammalia; order Carnivora; family Phocidae; genus Neomonachus; species Neomonachus schauinslandi. The sequence continues at coordinate 113,619,434 of NC_058403.1, forward strand.
AATGGCAGTCCACCAAGTGGAAAATTATGCAAAGAAAATTGGGAAAGTAGGAAAAATGCCAGGCCTGGTGCCTTAGGGAAGGTGGAGAATATGAAAGTAAATACAGTACAGAGTATTTGGTTATTGTTGTTGGCACTCTTCTTGATTATGTAATTGGCTTTGCAAATTGATATATTACATGTTTATTACTTATTATCAAATCACAGGAATAGGAAACAATTTTGTTCTTGAAAGAATGATGGCCCATTAGACAAGTCCCATCAAGAATGTATTTGGCTATGTAATTGACCATGGTGGTAAATTGAGCTAATTTTAAAATGGGCTTTGTAAAGCAATATTTATATGTGATTCTCAATAGAGACAATTTCTTTACTATATTCACATATTTCACATCTTACAGAGGCCCATTTCTTTTTCATACAATTAGAATTTTGCTAACAGGGACAATTAATTATTATGTAAATAGACTCCAGATTCACATTTTAAATACTGTGAAACCATGGTGTTCTACTGATTTGTTAACTTTAAAAAAAAATTAGTTTAACTTCATTATTTAATAAAATTTTACAAAAACTTTAATTATTAGTTACAAATGCTATTCTAATTCTTGCAATAATTATTAAGTACCTACTGTGTGCAGACATGCTACAAAATACCCAATGCCACAAAGACAGAGAGGAGTCTTTGCTCTCAATATGACCTCAATTCCTTTTTAAATTTTATTGAAGTATAATTAACATACAGTGTTATATTAGATTCAAGTGTACAACATAATGATTCAACAGTCCTGTACATTACTCAGTGCTCATCATGTACTACGTCTTCTTTGTCCATTTGTCTATGGATGGACACTTGGGTTGCTTCCATATCTTGGCTATTGTTAATAATGCTGCAATAAACATAGGGGTGCATATATCTTTTCAAATTAGTGTTTTCATTTTCTTTGGGTAAATACCCAGTTGGAATTACTGGATCATATGGTAATTCTATTTTTAAGTTTTTTGAGAAACCTCCATACTGTATTCCACAATGCCTGCACCAATTTGCATTCCCACCAACAGTGCACACAGGTTCCTTTTTCTACCCCTCCTCTACAACATTGCTATTTCTTGTGGTTTTAGTTCTAGCCATTCTGACAGGTGTAAGGTGATATCTCATTATTGTTTTGAGTTTTATTTCCCTGATAATTAGTGATGTTGAACATCTTTTCATATACGATGACCTCAATTTAAATGGGCTTAATTCATAAACATATGTGTAATGGGTTGAGTGGTGAGGCTCTCTCCCCAAAAATATATGTCCATGACTTGAAACCTGTGAATGTGACTTTATTCAGAAAAAAAGAGTCTTTGAAGATGAAAGATTTTAATATGAGATTGTCCTAGATTACGGTGGGTCCTAAATCCAATGACACCTTCTTATAAGAGAAGACATGGAGTCTTATAAAAAGATACTGAGCCCTTATAAGAAAAGACATAAATATTATGCTAGGTACAGAAAGACAAATACTATATTTATATATATATATAGCATATATATATATACTATATAATACAAATACTTACATGTGGAATCCAAAATCATTGAACTCATAGAAATAGAGAGTAGAAGGGTTATTGATAGGGGTTGGTAGGCAGGGAAATGGAGAGGTGATGGTCAAAAGATTCAGTTTCAGTTATGAAAGATAAAGAAGTTCTAGAGATCTACTCTACTATGGTATCGTGCCTATAGCTAACAATACTGTATTGTATACTTAAAATTTTCTAAGAGAGTAGACCTTATGTTAAATGTTTTTACTACACAATCATCATCATCATCAAGAAGGCAAGAGGGAAGTAATGGTTATGTCTATGGCCTTGATGTTGATGGTGGTTTTATGGGTGAATACTTATCCCCAAACTGAGTTGTATACATTAAATATGTACAGTTCTTTACATGTCAATCATATCTCAATGGCGCGGTTTAAAACAGAGAGAAAGAGAGAGAGAACAGAGACACAGAGGAGAAGGCCATGTGAAGATGGATACAAAGACTGGAATTATGTAATCCTAAACTAAGTAACTTCAGGAGCTACAAGGAGCAGGAAGAGATAAGGAAGAATTTTATCCTAGAGTGTGTCCAGAAGAAGCATGGCACTGCCAACACCCTAATCTTCAGACTTTTGGCCTTCAGAACTGTGAGAAAATATATTTCTATTGTTCTAAGCCACAGAGTTTGTAGTAATGTATTATGGGCTCCCCAGGAAACTAATACAACATGTTTAACACAAAGCATGTACTGCCGTGGCAAAGAAAGATAATGGGCTTTGGCGTTAGAAAGATTGAGCTTTTAACCCAACTATTTATTATTTATGATTGTAGGCAGGTTATATGACTTTCCCAAGCCTGTTTCCTAAACTGTAAAATGGAAAAGGCAGTGCTCAGTTACTGTGAGAATTAAATGAAATTAGGCTGTGGCTGTGGTATGCCTGGAACAATAGTGTCAGTAAGTTCTCAGTACATTCTTGCTCCTCCACTCTCCTCTCTTCCTTTTTGTTTTTCTTCTTTGCTCCTGTCCAACTAATTAGCTAAAATATTAATTTATTAGCATTTCATTTGTTATTAACTCACAGGAAAATGGCAATAAGAAAGAAAAGATAACATTAAAAGAAAAGACATTTTAAAATCTTGTATTCTTTGTATAATCATAGTGCTATTTATGAGTAGGTGGAACAGATAGGTAAGAACATTTTCTCTACTCTCCTAAGTGAATAACATATTCTCTCAAAATAATTTTTATACTATTTTAACTCATAAATAAAGAATGCAATATAAAACTTACTTCCCCTCATTTAATGGATAAATGAACTGAGTCTGAAAGAGGTGAAAATAAAAATCAATAGAAAAGAGAGTTTGAGAATCTATGATTGGTAGAATAGTGGACCCCAAGATGTCTACATTTTAATCCTTGAAATTTGTTAATATGTAAATATGCAAAAATTGTCCTTACATGGTAGAAGGAACATTAAGATATGACTAAATTAAAGATCTTAAAATAAGATTTTCTGGGAATATCGGCGGAGGCAGGGGCAATGTAAGCACAAGGGACCTTATGAAAGGAAGGTGGGGAAGTCAGAATTAGTAAAGGAGATTTAACAGTGGAAGCAGAGATGAGAGAGATGAAGAGAGAGAAAGGGAGAGAAAAAAGGAGGGAGGGAGAGAGCAAAAGAAAAGGTAAGAAAATGGATCTTCCCTAGATCTTCCAGAAGGAGTGCAGCTCAAGGTGCAACAGCTTGATTTCAGGACTTCTGATCTCTAGGACTATAAGATAATAAATTTGTGTTATTTAATATATTAATTTTGTGGTACCTTGTTAAAGCAGCAGTAGGAAATTAACACAGAATCCATGAATCCTTGTAATTATTATTTATTCCCCTCTCAAAAACTTCCCCAAAATGTGCTTGAAGTCATACATTTCATCAAGCAGTGAAATGCTATTTTTTTCTTTCAAATTTTTTTCTGTCCTGGATCTCAGTTTATGAAAACAAATCAGAGGATTAAATATATGTAGGTTTAAGTAGTAATTTCTGTAATGAAATTTGGGAAAGGTCATATTTATCTGGCCCATCATGTCTGAAATTGAATTCAATCAATTTCACATTTTCCAAAATACAGGTTTTTCGGAACATTAGCCCTGGGGTAAGGAGTCTGGGGTCATATATATTTGAGACATTCTTTTTTTTTTAATTTTTTTTTTTTTAAAGATTTTATTTATTTATTTGAGACAGAGAGAATGAGAGACAGAGAGCATGAGAGGGAGGAGCAGACTCCCTGCCGAGCAGGGAGCCCGATGCGGGACTCGATCCCGGGACTCCAGGATCATGACCTGAACTGAAGGCAGTTGCTTAACCAACTGAGCCACCCAGGCGCCCGAGACATTCTTTATATCACCTGTGAGCCTCCCAGGGAATTTCCCTACAACTTTGTATACATATGAAAGATTCTGCATATGTTACCACTTTTTCACTTCCTGTTTACCCTTGATGACCATCTACTCTGACTTACGGCCCTACTTCTCTACTGAAATTATTCTTGTTGAGGTCACTAAAGAAGTCCATGATGTCAAATCCCAGACACATTTTCCCCCCTCTGATGTTTCTCAGGTTTTCAGGAGCAGTGGACTTAACTGATGATTCCCTCCAACTATTCAATAATTTATGCTATATTTACCTATATTTATCTAAAGGACAGAGTTGACTTAGATACCCTTACATTCATGGTACATGATTACCATCAACTGATGTAAAACTCTTTTGTTGTTTTACTTTTATTTAGTTTTATCTTCTTCTCTGAGTCTGTCCCTATTCTTATTGCCAAAATAGGCATCTACTCTAATATATCTGGTATACACTTTTGAGAAATACATACTGCTTTGTGTAGGTTCTTTAAATGTACGTAAATTGTATTTTGCTATAGATTCATTCAATAGAATTCATTCTGTTTCTTAATTTTTCTCCTAGCATTTGGTTTTAACATCTATCCGTGTTGTTGAGTATATTTGTAATTCACTATTTCCAAATGAAGCAAATTATTTTTCTAAAGAATTCATCTATTTTATTATTTGTATTTTTATAATTTTATTTATTTATTTATTTTTTATTGAACCGGTTTCACTTTTTTTTTGCAAATACATTTTTTAAATTTTATTGTTATGTTAATCACCATACATTACACCATAATTTTTTGATGTAGTGTTCCATGATTCATTGTTTGCGTATAACACCCAGTGTTCCATTCAGTACGTGCCCTCTTTAATACCCATCACCAGGCTACTCATCCCCCATCCCCCCTCCCCTCTAGAACCCTCAGTTTGTTTTTCAGAGTCCATAGTTTCTCATGGTTCGTCTCCCCCTCCGATTTCCCCCCCCCTTCTTTTTTCCCTTCCTGCTTTCTTTTTCTTTTTTTTTTTTTTTTAACATATAATGTATTATTTGTTTCAGAGGTACAGGTCTGTGATTCAATAGTCTTACACAATTCACAGCGCTCACCATAGCACACACCCTCCCCAGTGTCTATCACCCAGTCACCCCATCCCTCCCACCCCCCCAAGAATTCATCTATTTTTACTTATTTATTCCCTTTGTAATGGGCACCTAGGTTACCTCTAGATCCTCACTATCACAAATACTGCTCTGATAATTATCTTCACACTTCTTCCCCGAAGACGTGTATACAGGTCTCTAGACTAGATATCAAAGAGTGGAATAACTAGAAATGAGGATAAATGCAGAGGTTTTGACTGAGAGTATGATAAATCTGTAAATAAATTTGTGAAAAATTTGTCTTAAAAATATTGATTTTTCCAATCCAAGAATATGTTATACCTCTCTTATTATTTAAATTTTCTCAATTTATCTCAGTAACAACTTGTACTTTTTTTGTAAGAAGTCTTGTTAATTTGTATTAGATTTATACCTAGGTATTGGATAATTTGTACACTAGTGTAAATGCTATATTTTTAAATTTCAGTTTTGATTTTTTTTTTCTGCTATAAAGAAATGAAACCAGAGGTGGTCTCCACTGTTTCTCCTTTACTGTAAGTCTCTTGGGAGAAAACTGGCTTCTAATTCTCTACTGTATACACAGGGAAGAACACAATGTATAGCCTAAAAAAAAATGATGTTGAATAAATAAGTGAAAATTTTGCAGGAGCACAGATACTGATATAGTCGGGGTGTTCTCTCCTGGGTTTTGTTGGTGCCCCTTCTTCTGGTGTTAATCAATAAGTACTTAGCAACTGTTTCCTGTCATCCTAAAATTGATATGATTTGGCCCAAATGCATAGTGTTATTTCACCATAAATCATAAGTCTGCTATGTCCAATACTAAACACACAAAAGAGTGTAATGAACAGGAGCTGCATAAAAATTTCAGCCTTGTCTACTGTCAAGCTCTTTCAAATTGACATCTCTGAAAATTTTTAGAGATTGTCCAAAAGCTTAACCCACAAACAGGGCAACAATTCTCAAAGTTTAATTCTCTCCAACAGGAACTTTTCTTTTAACTAAAGAAAGCTGTTATAATCTACATCTCTGAGCAAGTCCCAAAAAGGAATTCTTGATTCCCTTCATTCAGAATCTATAACTCATCCAAAGTTCTGATTGTTTTTAATAAATATTTTCACATAATCCAACACACAATCCAAGAAATAGAAAATGCAAACAAATTGGTCATGGCCATTAAAGTGAGACAGTTTCTATGTGACTATTCAAATCAAATATTTGGCTCTGCTTCTTTGGGTGAGGTATCTGCCAACCCTCAAATGTCAGGCGAGATGAGGTTGGAGGAGAGGAGAGGAAGAGCAGACTGGAAAGAGGTATTCCTTCTGTTTACATCATTACATTGCAGTACCATCCAGGCAATGCTGTCATGAAGAATCAGTATCTTTTGTGTAATATTTATTCCAGTCCTACCATCTGGACATCTCAGCCCACTTCTGCAGATGAAAAACCCAATGTAGTCAGGGTTTTGGGTTTTGATGTTTGTTTGGGGTTTTGTTTGTTTTTTAATAAAAAGGTGAATCATTTTTATTCTTAGTTCTACTATTCTTGCTTTCTACATCAACATAGAAGGCAATAATCACTTGCTTTCCTCTCAGAGATCGTGCAGAAAAGACCTCTTTTGGCATTTAATTAGATGAGATAGCTTTCTAATGAGAGAGATGTTTACCTGTTCCTTATTAGTGCAATCTCTCATTTGACTTAAAACTTAGGAGCATGTTACCATTTACTGTTTTATATATTGTGCTTTTTCTGAAAATTCCTAACTCCCAAAAGTTTTAATCTGTCAAGACTTCATTTCAAATAACAACTGTACTGGATATACAGCAAACATTTCTGATATCAAGCATATTATTAATTTTTATAAAATAAAACTGAAAACAAATAGATGAACTGAGATACAAGCCTTATGTACATATCTGACAAAATTGATACTCATTATCAAAATTGTGATCTAAAAATAACAAAGGGGATCTTCTCATTACATTCAGTAATATGACATTGTGCAAGGAAAAGGATTATTTCTATTTTAATAGAAGCTTCATCAGTGGAGGAAAATAGTTAAAACCTCCTCAAAAGTTCAGGATCAAATTTCACCTTTACAATACACATAGAAAAGATTTGAAATCAATTAGTTTGGTAGAAAAATTTTTAGAAAGGAAAATGAACTTGCCATTTGGGATAGTTCAGAACTTTTCAAATGTATGAAAATATATTGAGACCCAAGATAGTATGCCACTAATTTATTACAAATCCAGTGAAAACTTCTTAAGATCCATTATTGGCATGTAATCCTACAAAAACACTCCTAAAAACATTTTGTTGTTATGACATAGACAAGTGTACAGATTGCTTGTAATAAAATTATATTAATTAATGACTTCCTAAACATAATCTGAAGACAATGTAGGAAAGCTTGAATAACAAAATTATATAATATGTATAATAATGTATATTAGGAACATATTTATATTAAATATAATATTTTAAATATTCAATATTTATTGAAGGTGAAAGCTAATTTATGAAAACTTTTTGGTATTATCATGAAATAGCACTCACTTTGCTATCTGCTATGTATTATTATATAGACATTCAAAAGTTATTTTTATTTTACATTATAAAAGCCCCATCAAATTTTCCTCATTTTGAATGTAAAAATTAATCTTTAAAGAAGATGTTATTGACACCACTCTCGAATGCATTTGTGAATCCCCTGGTAGAAGTGAGGTAGAGCAGGAAGGGAATATAAATTCAAGGTCCTCGGGAGAGTGCCTATAGCAGGTAGTGCTAACAAGAGAGTCCAGAGAATAAGGGAGAGGAGCCTTCAAGACACATAAACAGTATTCCGGATTTGGAATAGTAAGACAAGAATCTAAACTTTATGCAGGTTGCCAGTGGTTGGTAGTCAAGAAGGAAATCAAGAAACTGAGAATTACAGATCAGTAAACAAAATGGTGGATATGGGGCAAATTAGCTCAGATAGGATTCCTATTACTCCTAGGCCTTATAGACACTGAACATAATTTCTGATGGGTATTCCTGATTATTACAAAACCCATACTTGTGCTTTTTCATTTTTAAAATGACATGCTACTTAAGTAATTAGATATTTTGAGGAGTCTCATTTTTTTCATAAACATATCTTTTAGAGATCCACAAAGGAAGCTAGAATGAGGATAATGTCCAGCCATAGATGTTCAATGTCCCATAGATAGATAGTGATATATGGCAGATAATTCACCTAAATTTTTAAAAATAAAACCTTAGATTTCATCCTGTTATTTTCTCATCCATGTTTCTCCAAATTTTTCTCAGTAGTACACATTATGGGGATATGCTTCAGTTAAAATCTATATACTTTATATGAGGTAGATATCGTAAATGATCAAATGTCTTGAATACCATTCATTTAATTTTACTCTGGGCTCAGATGCAACAAAGTTCAAAGACAAGTGCTTACATTTTTGACATTAAGATAGCTGCATAAATACTGTGTCTCACATGGTTGTTTTTTTTTTCCGTTTGCAAACAAGTGCTGATAATCAAACAAAATCTCAATACTGCTGAGTTTTACATAAATCATTTACACTTTAAGAGTCTGAAAATCAGTACTAGACAAGACATTTCACAGTTAGAAATATTGGCAGGAGCAGTTTAGAAGAAGCAGCATCCAAAATTTAGGAATTACACAATATACTGGGTCATGAGTAAGAGCCATACAAGGAAAAAAATATATATATCAGATCAAAAAGTTTTGTTGTGGTGATGTTTGAAATTTTTCTATTTATTTTTTCCTTCATGCCTTCAAGCAAGATACCTGTGTTCTAACCTAGCTTTCTATCTGAAAAGTATCTCAGAGCATTTCTTGCAAATCTATTCAGTATTTTTCAAGTCTTCCCACCTAAATTGTTGGGTTTTTTTTTTTTTTGAGAATTGGACTTTTTTTTCTGCAACTTAGTCTGATTTTCTTATGTTTGGCTTCCAATGGATAAGTAAAACTTCCAGGGATTCCCCCACAGGCAAGTCTTCACATTTGCCGCTGGTCAATTGCCAGAGAAATGGAATAGATCAAAAGTGTGATTCTTCTCTAAGTGCCCTGACGTAGTTCTTCTACCACCACTCACAGAACAAGGTCTTTCCATGAAAAATGAAAACTTGAGCGTTGCTGAAATGAGCTACCCCACACAGTTCTACTCAGCCTTTCTACGGTATGCACATTACTGTTCAAGGCATCTTGTCATACAAGCAACTTCTGAAAAAGTCTACTTTCCTCGGTAGTACCTGGAACTCGGTTCCAGCATCCATGCTCTCTAGACAACTAGATGATATTTCTTCCAGATACCCAAATATTTTTCTGGATGAATTTTATCACAGCTTGGCCTCTTAGTTCAAGTCAGAACCGATCTCATTTCTCCAAACACACGCAACTCAACTTTCCTTGACCACAAATATACCTGACCAATCTCCCTTATTAATAGGTACTCTGCAGTTCCCTTACAAGAATTTAGGCAATAATGCATGTTGCACAGCACAGGATTTACAGGTGAACGTTTAATAAAACGTAGCTGTTACTACTTTTAGTCTGGCTAGTGTCTTCCTCAAGACAATTCTACCTTCCCTTTCAAAAGTTTATATTTATAAAAAATTTTCTTGGTTTATACTAATTTCCTGGAACAACCTCAGGCAGAAAATGCCTTTACTTCTGCTGTTCTGTTTGGTTTGGGTTTGGTTCAATCAAATAACTTAAGTGTCCATATTTTCAGTCTTTAAGTACCAATATTTCCAGTAAAAATGTTACAGTTCGTTATGGAGGGAGATGAGATATATCTTTGTATACCAAATTTAAATTGAAATAAAAGTATTATTAAATCAATAAAATTATCATAAAGTTTATAGAACAATAAAAATGTGAGAATCTATTTAGGGGCAACTGGGTGGCTCAGTCAGTTAAGCATCTGCCTTCAGCTCAGGTCATAATCCCAGGGTCCTGGGATCGAGCCCTCATCGCACTCCCTGCCCAGCGGGGAGTCTGCTTCTCCCTCTCCTCCCCGCTTGTGCTCTCTCTCGCTCTCACTGTTGCTATCTCTCAAATAAATAAATAAAATCTTAAAAAATAAATAAATAAATACATCGATTTATTTTTGAATGTTACAGTGATTGGTTTGTAACTTAGACTCCTGAGGAAAAAGGTAATTAAACATTTCCACTTTTTAATTTTGTAGTCAAAATAACATGGTTATCATATTTACAACAATGATATGGGTATTAACATTTACATTTTACCTATGAAAAATCTGAGTTTCAGAAAAGTTCAATGACTTATCCAATGACATACTAGAAAATAAAAGTGCCAAGACTCAAAAACAGGTTATTTGTGTCTCCAAATCCAGGTACTTTCTAATTCATCCCATTGTCTCTTGACTCTATGTGTGCTGAATTTTTCACAATTGGGTAATTTAAATTGGCTATATAAGTGATCTACTTCATGTTTCTTAGATGTATAGACCCCAAAATAGGGTGAAAGTCTTAGGTATCTCAGAGAATCAAAAAGCTAAGCAGAATCTTAGTGGTTTAACATCTTTCCTTTCAGTCAAGAAAACCTGGGACACATGGGGGACAATTTTTCAGCGTGGTGCAGTGGTTAAGATCAAGTACTTTGAAGTCAAGAAGATCTAACATCAATTCCCAACTAAGTCATCTATTAACAAAGTGATATTCACTACTGAACATGTCCAAACCTCCCACCATTCTCAACCGTTAAGGACAAAAACTCTTAAGATTTATCCTCAATTTCTACCTTCACTAACACCTCACATCAAATCCATCAAGTCCTGCTAATCTGACTTCCAGAGTATCTCTAATCAGTGTATGCCCTTCATCTCCACTGTAAATCAAGTCACCATTATGTTCTCATTGATCCACTGACATAACTCCCGAAGTTTAATCTCTTTTCCCTCTTCCCCTTTTCAATTTATTCTTTGTAATACTCTCCACTTTTAAAATGTACATCACATCAAGTCAATCCTCCATTTTAAAGACCTTCATGGAACATATATCTCAGAAGAAATTATGTGCATTACCATGATTTTCAAGCCTTTCTCGATCTGGTTCCTGCCTCATGCTGGTCTCATCTCTCAAACCCACTCACTAGTCTGAGGTTATATGGTTTTACTTAAGTTCCTCAGGTTCTTTACTTAAGTTCCATTTCTTACTTGGTTCAAGGCCTTTCCCCTCACCTTTTCCCATACCTGGAAGTCTTTTCCTTCACTGTTCACACTGGCAAGTTGTTACTCTTCAGGTCTTAGTTTAGATTTCACTTCTTCACAGTTTTAGAGGTCAGAAGTCTGAAAAGTGACATTCACTGCCATGTTAGTTTATATATTCCTGACATTTAGTGAGATAAGCAGGGTTTTTTTATATTTTATTATCCATGTGTATTTCTTCTTCTGTGATTTAGTCATACTTGAATTTTGACTAATATTTAAAATGTAGTTGTAATTTTTCTATTAATTTTTAAAAGCTTTTAGACAAATTATATACAGCAAATATTTATTTCATATATGTTTCAAGTATTTTTTCCAAATCTGTTGTTTTTTGTTGATGATGTCTTTTATCTTATAGCATTTTAAAAGTTTTATATGATCAATGTTACTGTCATCTCTGCTTCATTATATCATGACAGTTGAAATGTACTTTCCAGGTTCAAGATCAAGGGGAATAGACTCCACTTCTCGATGGGGAATGTTGAGGTCCTGCAACAAAATACTGGACCAGAAATATTGCTCTGGACTTTTTTTTAAAATACAATTTGCCACAGGATACATTTAAAAAACTGCTTCTCATGTATAGGTAGGTGGGTAGACAGACAGACAGCAGACAGAGATAAATAGATGGATGTAAAAAATACTGGAAGAGAACATAAGTTTAAAATAATTTTCCCTCAGAACATTGATGATATTGCTTCATTGCTTTCTCAACCCAGTTTTGCTGAGGGAAAAACGGATGTTACTTTGATTCCTTCTCCTTTGTAGAGAACCTGCATTGTGTATGTGAGTGCACACACACTGGCGTGCACATGTGCAAATGCACATGTTTATTTACTTGCTTTCTTGTTTTCTTCTGCCGAATTATTTTTTATACTTTTACCATTATTTTCTTTTTTCTGAAAATTCACCACATTGAATCTACTTGTCTGGTTTTTGTTTTCTTTTGCTTTGTTTTTTATTTAAATTCAATTAGCCAACATATAGTAAATCATTAGTTTCAGATGTAGAGTTCAGTAATTGATCAGTTGCATTTAAGACCCGGCACTCATCACATCACCTGCCCTCCTTAATGCCCATCACCCAGTTACCCCATCCCCCCACCCACCTCCCTCCAGCGACCTTCAGTTTGTTTCCTAGGTTAAAATCTCCCTTTTTTTTTTTTTTTTGTAGTGACCCCAATGGGGTGCACCGTTCCCGGAAGTACTGCAATACCAGGTCGATGCGCGGAGTGGACGGAGCAAGCTCCTGTTCCAACTCCTGGCTTCAAAAATCCATTTAATATATTGTCCTCAGGTAGAGGACGTATCAGATATTAAACTGATAAGAACAGATACTACACTTGATCTTAGCCAAAAGGCCGAGAAGCGATTAGAAATCTGCTTTTTTAAATTGTATCTTGGTGGCGGCTTTCAATGTGAAAACATGTCTTCCTTCAACTCTACAGCATTTTTCTTCTCTTATTTACTATTCCTGCCTTTTGGAATGCAATTCAGTCAATACTGGACTTCTAAATCTGCCAACATGTCTTCATTCATCTCTTCATGATTTTTTTGCAGGTTGGGGTATATTTTCCATCTTAATATCCAGACTCTATTCCTTTAAAAATTGTTCTGCATAAAAATGCAAACCCAGAGGCTAAAATTAATTTTTAGTAACCTCTTTAAGCACTCATCCCCTTTCTGACATTATATATGCTTTAAAATGTCTACACATGATTCTGAAAAGCTGCCAAATAATAACTCAAAATCTTCCCCACATTGCTTTGTTGAAATGCTATATTTAGTTTGGGGTAAGTAAATACACAATTTTACTATATAAACACCAGACAAAATGGTAATTTCTATGAAGTTTGGATATCAGGGAGACATTCTGTCCTGTATGGTTCTAATTTCTTAGCACAATCTTTCTGCTCAGTAGTTTAATCTTCTGGTTTGACAATTTCATTACTTTTTTCCATAATTAAAATTTTACATTTTGATGATCAGTTTCTTCCTTCATTGTATAGCTTATTCTTCTTATTGTTAAATGAATGTTTTATTTTACTGCCTTCCTTCCTCCCTCAAGGGTTATTGCTTATATTTATTTTAAAGTTTTCTATTTTTCCTAAAAACTCTGTTCATTGGGAGCTATTTCCTATTTTACTCATTTGGTCCCTTTCACAGTATTTTTTTTCTCAAAAGGTAGGTGTTTTTGATGATCTGTTCTTATTTCTATTGACTTTCTAATATAAATAGTGCATTTCTTCAACCAAAATAGGAATTTTATTTTGCCTTTTTAGAAAGTTTTCTTGCATATATTCTTTGCTGTGGTTTATTCAAGTCTGATTTTTCTATTAATTCAATTTTACCTATTTGCTATCTTAGAGGAATTTCTCCTTATTTCTGGTTTACCTAAGATATATATATTTGAGAGAGAGAAACTAAGTATATATTTGCTTTAGCTTTATAATTCTTTAAAACATTTTTTATTAAGTACATATTTTTAATTGTAATATTTTTAATTGTACATGAATTTGTATGCAATCTGCCATTTTTGCCCAATTTCCACCTACTTTGCAAACTGTTAGTAAAATTGCTAATATAAATTTTACTTCTTTTCATTACACTAATATAGAGCTCTGACACCCAATCCAGCTAGGCATCCTTACAATTCAACTCCATTCTGATACTACCTTGAGAAACATCAGATCCCACAGGGTAAGGGCTCAGTCCTATAAGACTGCCCTGCCTCTTCCACTTCAGAGGCCAATCGCAAGTTCCAGTTGTCACCTGAGCTTTTTTATTTTTTAAGATTTTATTTATTTATTTATTTGACAGAGATTGAGAGAGAGAGACAGCACAGGCAGGGGGAGCAGGCAGAGGGAGAGGGAGAAGCAGGCTCCCGCTGAGCAAGGAGCCCGATGTGGGACTCAATCCCAGGACCCTGAGAACACGACCTGAGCCGAAGGCAGATGCTTAACTGACTGAGCCACTCAGGTGCCCCAAGTCACCTGAGCTTTTGATCAACCAGCTACTGGAAGTTCTAACAACCCCTCCTTGGGTTTGATTAATTTGTTAAAGTGGCTCACAGAACACCAAAACGTTTTATTTACTTGATCATTGGTTTATTATAAAAGGATATATCTCAGAACAGCCAGATGGAAGAGATGCATAGGGCAAGGTATGGGGGAAGGGTGTAGAGCTTCCACACTCTTCCCAATCACACCATTCTCCCCAAACCTCCATGTATTTACAAACCCAGATGTTCGCCAAACCTGTCCTTTGGGTTTTTTACAGAGGATTTTTCACTTAGATATGACTGATTAAATCACTGACCCTTGCTGAACTCAATCTCCAATCCTTCCCTGCTCCCTGGAGCTGGAGGCGAAGGGTAGTGGGACTTAAAGGTCCAACCTTCAAACCTCAGGCTTGGTTCTCTAGGCAACCAATCCTCAAGTGCTTCCCCAAGCTTACCTCATGGACATAAAAAAAAGCCACCTTTACTGCTTTCACTGCTTAGGAAATTCCAAGGATTTTAGGAGCTCTGTGCTGGGAATGGGGATAAAAACTAAATCAATATTTCTTATTATATATCATGATATCACAATTAACAATGATTTTTTTTAAAAAAATACACATCTATATTGGTAATTTGGTGATCTAAGGGGAGAATTGTTGAAGCATTATTTTCATTAGAAGGTAATTTTTAATCCAGATGCATTTTTTTTTTAGCTGAAAGAATTGGACATCATTTAACATTTTGTTGTTTGTATTTCCAGATTTAAAATATAGATGTAATCTATGATAGAAGCCCAGCCCTAAGTTCCTCATTGGATAATCTGCATGTCAAATTAAATGACAGGAGTGAAATTCTGCTCTGGTGTAAGATCATATATATGAAAGGTGTTACTTCATTCTTTCTTGTTAAATCTGTTGAGGGAAAATGATCTTTAATTTTTCAAATGTATCTACTGTCTATATCATGGTTGAATTACTTAGAGTATATTAAACAGTTGACATTTTCCTCTGTTTGATGCCTTTACCTAAGATGAGCCTCTGCTTAGAGTTCGCAAAATCCTCCCCTCTTAACCGACTCTTCAAGACCCAGTTAAATGCCTGGCTTCTTATGGAACTGGTCCCCTATAGCCCAACCTTCATCACCTGTGCAACCTGTAGGCTAGATTGGTGTCCCATTCTGTGTGCAGAATGTTAGCCAGAGCATAGCTCTATCACTTCATTTATTGCATTGCACGATAAGTCTCCCACCTGTGCCTGTGAGCACCTTAAATTGCACATCTTTGTATCTCTAGTGCCTAGTATGTGCTAAACCTCAAAAACATTCATTTATCTCCTAAGCTAGTTTACGAGCTTCTTGAGAACAGAGACTCTGGGTCTTTTCTCTTTTTTTCATGGCACATGATAGTAATAGTTGCAATATTTATTCCATATCATCACTCTTCTAAGAAATAATTGGATCCATTTTTTCTTCATCTACTCATTACAACAAACCTGAGCAATAGGTAATATTACCCCAAGAGAAAGAAAAATGAAGGCACAGAGAGATCAAGTAAACTCCCCAAGGTCACACAGCTAGTCAGTGTCAGAACCAATATTGAAACCCAAGGAGTTCATCTCCAGAGTGTAATATTATGCTTCAGCACAGACTTGATAACACTGACTCAATGCATATGCATCAGAAGAGTAAAAAGCACACTGTGAATTCTCCAGTAGACATCATGGATTCTAAGCTACTTCTTTTTGTATATCCATTCCAACATTTAATATAAAAAGCTGTATTTTTAAAAGTGAACAAAATAAAGTCACGTAATTTCTTCAAAGATTTGCAGCAATTTTCCTTTAATAGCTATGGACTATTAACAGATGTTTTCAATAATTTAACCATAAATTTTAAGAAAATGTTTGCAACATGCCCTGGTTATTGAGAATACATTTGACCATATCACTATCTTTCTAAATTAATGTAAATAATCAAACAGATTTGGAGACATAGTACTTCAAGACAAAGAAATTCAGTTCATGTACTTGCAAATGCTTTCTTAAATTTTAGGGTAAAATCAGCTTATTCTTTAAATGAATAGCCATACATAACCAAATAGAGATTAAGATTCAAGCATCAATCAATCAATCTTGTACACACTTGGAAAAAAATGCTTTTGTTTTAACACCATACATAAATGCAAAATATCTAATTCTTAAAAACTGATCTTTCTAAAAACTCTCTATGTATATTCGTGATTCATTTGTACGTATTTTGTCAACGTCTTTTTGAGAAATGTAGAATATGCAGAATGTAGCATATGTAGAAAAATATGTAAATGCCTTCTCTAGTCTGACAAAAATGCTGTCGGATAAAGTTTTAAAATATTGCCAAATATCAATTTAAATACACGTTAAATGAGGGGGGTTTTTTTTGCATCAGAAATAAACTCATTAACTCAATAAACCAAGACCTGCAAAAATCACGCCCTACAACACACACTCACACACAAAGTTAAATATACCCTTCTCGACATGCTAAGGTATTTCATTCCAGCCTTCCTAACTCCCTGTGCATGGAAGTAATAATACATATCCCTAGTTTTATTTCACTTCCTTTTTTTCTCTTCTCAAGCGCTGTTGTAAAAATAAATGAATATTGTTCCACTGTGCATGCTTTTTACACTCCTCATGATGAGAATGGATTTGTGATAACCCATTTATTTTCTTTTCTTCTAACAATCTTTGCAGCAAGAATGAGATGCCTGAATTTTAATGCCTAATATGATCTTTGGAAGACTATAAACTTCTAATAGACTTTAAACATAAAGTGAGGGAAAGGATAAATCGCAAGGAAGTCTGTGGTTTGTCCCAGGAAATCCTGATTAATAGCCTTCTGATTGTGTCAGACCACCCTGAATATTTTCTGAAAACAATTGGTTCATTTTATTGTCAAATAAATTGTAATTGAACTTACCAACTTCTAACCAAATAAAAATTTAAATGAAGAGAAAGGACAGAAGAACACATATTTCTTTATGTGATATAGCATCTAGGATAGGTCTTAATTTACTCTGCCATATTCATTCCTGTTAATTTCATGTGATAAACACAACAGGTTTAAGATGACAAAGTTTTTCTTTTTAGATTTGTCCTCTCTGTCAATCTTTCCTAGATAAGCATACATTAATAGGAAGTCAGAAATATTCAACACTGTTTTTAAAATCTCAAGGGGAAAATCTTGACTATTTCAGTGGTATGTAGTACAGCATTTAAAGCCCCCTTGGGAGAAAAAAATCTCTTCTGTAATACCAGCTTTAGCAATGTTTATTATATGATTTGAAACTTTTGTACATTCTCAATGCCTAAGTCCACTTTTTCTCTGATTATAAAACACACTTGCATTTCTGCTTCATTCAGGCCTTGAAAGGCTAACTTATTTACAGAGCTGTAAACATCATAATGCTTACAATTTACTTTTAATCATTTTAAACAGAGGACAAAATTTCAAATCATATAAATTTGTTAATTTTCTTTATCAGCTTCTTTTAAAAATATAACATGAATTTTTTTATCACATAAAAGACAAGGAAGAACATGATCTCTCGGAGTGATAAAATACTATAAATGATTCTCCTAGAATTGCATCTCCCTTTAAATGGAGAGGAGAAGAAAACAGTTTAAAAAAATTAGTTGGTATTGCTACAATATACATAACCCCCTGAGCTTTGCCTTTTAAATCAGCATTCTGTTGTTAAATAATAAAAGAAAAGTCCCATTATTTTCCCAGCTTCACTTTGCTTAAAGTGATTGATGTAGAATTTTACTGCCATCCAATGGCAGCTGCCTAATACAGCTCAAGTAAATGTCTAAAGCTTTTTGATCAAATTGCAGTCTAGGGAATTTAACTTATGTAGTACACTCAGAACTTACATCAATACATCTCTGTTTGTTACACAGTGAGAAAGAAATATGACTACAGTTTCAATTTATTGTGCGTTCTTCAAATTCAATTTAACAGTGAATTACTAATATTGCTGAACATAATTACCTAAATGAATAAATCAACCTAGGCTACTCACTAGAGAGAACATTAGAGCATAATATTAATTTTTACATGCACCTCATCATATTAGTTTAAAAGGTTTCTTTTTACAACTAACAATCTTTTCCTACCAGGCAAAATGGCCTTTATTAAAAGACTGTTCTCAGCTTTACTTCTGTTATTTGGAAGTCATTTGAATCTTTTTAGCTGCTACTGTATATCATATAATTTCTGATTAACATCAAATCGCATACTGTTTTAATTATAATCTTCATTCGTAAATGATTGAGTATTTAGATCATTTCTCAAAAAAGCAAAATAAAAATTATGTCTGATTGATATGAATGAGTTCGTGCTTTAAATATTCAAGCTTAGTTATTTAAAATTCCCAATTTGGGGTAGAAGAGTTGATGGATAATAAACCAATTTCCTTTTTCATTAACATTAACTAAAATATAATATGTTTAATATTACAGGTAAATTGCTGCTACCTGTGATATTATTAGAATAAAACTTCACAAAAACATATTGTATGGTTTATTTACATATGAATGACACTTTGCTAAAATACAAAAGTTTAGTTCAGTAATTATTTTAAATAAAAGGCAAATTCAGATAAATATCTGGCTTATAATTTAAAAAGTATTGCCAATGTTATTTTATTCAACTGAATGTTTTAGAAGTGCGTGTGTGTGTGTGTGTGTGTGTGTATAAAAACAGCCTCAGGCTTTAAATATGTTTTGGTACTCTTGAACATCTGAGACCAATAATTCAATGGAATTGAAACACAATAACATATTTCTTTTAACTGATTTTGCATTAGAATATTTAATTCCAACATTTCTTTCAGATAAAATCCAAATTAAGTCTAAAAAATTTTTTAGAAAAATTCAGGCTGACAACACTGAGACAAATTTTCTAAGGCACTTAAAACAATTCTAGAAATTTTGAATGGGAATAGATAAACTGACGGGCATTTTCTGATATTAGATGAAATTCAAAGACTTGATCCTTACAGAATAAAGGCAAGGTGCCTCAAAGACTTGATCCTTACAGAATAAAGGCAAGGTGTGTGTGCTGGGAACCATAGCATTACAATATCCCGTTTAGGTAGAGGTGCTACGAAATCAAAAACCTGAAGAAAACATCATGACTTTGACATATCCCAACAATGAAATTATACATTTAATCCTGGAAATATCAAGCTAGTAAATACTGAAAAAAAATATTCTTTTTGTCTGATGGCTTTTTCTAATTTTTCATTTCTCTACACTGGATTTTATTCTTGTTTTATACATTTAATAATTATACCACCATTTAAATCCTTCTTTCTAGCCTAATGTTTTTGGTGTGACCACTGAAAATCTCAGTTTTAATAATATCTGTAAAGAAAATCTAAAGTTCACTCCAGCTCAGCTATGTTATTTTCAAGATTAAAAACAAAACCTCGAAGATAATATTGCCAATAGAAAACTCAGTTGCTTAGTGTATTTTAAGACTTTTGAAAAAAATTTAAACTAATTCTCACCAAAAGTACCATTTGATCTATACTATATTTTATATACTATATATTTCTATGGCATAATTTATATAATATATACATAAATACATTTCTACACTATAAAATATCACTTATAGAAAGTTATATATTTGACCCCCTATTATTAAAATTTAGAAATCAATTTCCGTTTGTGAATGATGTTTTAAAGGTACCAACTATATTTTCTTCACTTAATTGATATTACTCTACAAATTCTCCTTACAAGGGAAGGGCATTTTGATTCACCACCAAACAATCACCCTGTCTAATGTGTACAAGTTAGCATTTTCTCCACCTGCATGTGTTTTCAAGCAATTAAACTAAAGTATAAACAGCATCTGCAGTTTTACTACTTAAAACTCATTTGTGAATAAGAACATTTCCACTGATACGATTTCTAAATCTACCCCTATCATTTTCTCAGCCAATGCAACAAACAAGTGAGACAAGTTAATTTCTTTATTCTATGTAAAATACAGAGTTTTCAAAGTTTCAATTACTTAAAACACTTCATTTTATAATAATTTTAATCTCTTTTTCATTAACAAGAATACAAAGGACTATTCTACTATTATTTACCAAAAAGTAAATAAATAAAAATTATTTACAATGTGTTCATTCACTACAACTGAAGATGTTTCTGCTTTGTTTTTAATCTAAGATATTAAGAGATAGAATAATCAACTCACATCTCTGTCTTTTGTTTAATGTGATAAAAGGACTGATGTGAGAATTGGTATGGAAAAATATTTGATGAGCTTGTGATCTTTTTAACTATCAATGGTACACACTATTGTATTTCATATTAGGTCTTAAATATTACTTTATGGAGACATATTTTAACGTGAAATTAATAGATGTCAATGTATAAACTTTCTTGTATATTAATTTTTATGCCCACAGTTATCAAGAATACTTATGGTGGCTTCTTCAATGCAGAGAGTGAAATAGAAAAAAAAATAATAATGTTACACACCGAGAGACAGGAGTGGGTAAATTTCTAAGCTGTATATCTTTGAGGATATAAATGTTCTAAGACATACTTAGATATTTATTTTTTTATACAATAAGCATCTTGCCGCCAAACCCAATGCTCTTATATTTGCATAACATTTTTAAAAAATTATTTGGAATAAAACCTATTTACATTAAAGCTATGATTAGTTCCAACATTCTGTTCGCTTCCTTCCCTGAAAATAAAAATCTTACACTGTGGGTAACACAATTCCTATGCCATGACACAGAAGTTCCCACAGCTTTCCAATTTCATCAGAAATGGAAAAGCCCATTATGTTTCTGCAACACAGCATTGCTGATGGCTGCCAGCCATCTAATAAAATGATAGCTATTTTGAGGTAAGCATGCTAATATCAGATCCGATCAAACCGAAGAATTTCAGAAGCACAGAGCTTGGTCTTTCTCCCTCCAAAGACAGCATCAAAATCTGATCAAGATAAAAGCAAAAACTTCTGATGAATATACACTACATGATTAAAACCCTAAGTCCCTATGGTTTAAACCTTGAAGACATTTTAATTATCTATTTAACATCTTGCTATTTCTGGAATTCTGACTAAGAATGTTTCTGACATAGTATTTCATGGAATGTCCTTTTCTCATACTGAGCTGCTTTTATACTCCAGATGTAAACACAAAAGCTTGCCTTTCATCTTTTTAAACTCTACCACATAAAAGGAAAGGTAAAAATACTAAAGACCACTTTTTCACTGAGTTTCCAATATATACTATAGACTATAAAACTAGTAGCTTTCTCTTCATATAGAATTCTAGTTATTTTCCCCACATTTTATATACTTCTCGAGAGTACATTTTAAAATTCTTTGATTGTCACGATCTCATTTTATTTCTTTGAGAAGGAAGAGAAAGATATTTTAGACATGATATGTGCTGAGATGTTTGCTTCTTTCACAGGAATTAAGTCATTACTCAAAATTTTCACTAATTTTTTAATCTGAATAAACAGATTATAATTTTAAAAAATCTTTCCCTAAAATCCCAAAGTAGTATTTGCTAAATAAATTTTCACCTAAAACAAAGTTTGCCTCAGCTAAATTTAATTCTAGCTAAACTAAGTTTCTATGAAAACCTGAGGAGAAAATTTAAAATATCATGTATTGAGGGAATTAGTATAACAGTTTCAGATACTCATTAGTAACTAGCTGATTTTTTTTTACAAGGATAAAAGAACGTAAACCTTATTATACTGCTACAGTCTGTGATTTTTCTTCACATTTTTTGTCATTTGTGTATTTGCGTATATCCTTGCCAGGTTTAGTTGTATGTCTCTGTGTATCTGTATACCTCTGAAGATTTAATTGTATGGTTTTGTAATTGCATATTCATCTTCTCTTTGAAAAAATGAATAGCATATGAAACATTTTATATTGGTACATATATCCCAGAATGCATATGGTCATGAACCTATAACTTTTTGTATTTGGTCAAAAAATAAGACAAATTAAACAATATTCATTTCTAAAATGTGCCTAATTTATAACAGGATTTGGGCAAGAAAATACACTTTCGTTCTGGTTTATCGACCTTATGGCCCTGATGGCTACTCATAGGAGACAGATTTCATCTTAGAAGGGGGTATTTGCTAACTAGAATTGAAAGCATCATGGTGGTGGCATGCTCCCAGATTACCACTTGAGATCTATTGCTGGCTGATCAACAGACCAGCTTTGATTGCAATTTTACAAAGCCAGGTTCCCGCTGTCCTGGCTACAAAGTTTGTTTTCTTTTGTTTGTAGCAACAGGAGAGGTGATGTTTGGTTTTTCCTGCTTACCTTTAAACCTTAAAGCTTAATTTTGGCCTAAGGAAAGAAGAGAATTTCTTAAATGAAAGTGTTAGTTTCATGAAAGTGGACAATAAGAAACAGCTCTTGTTGTTTTCTTATTCATATTCCTTCTACTAACTGCTGGACTAAGCCTCTTTTTCAATTTCAGGATGGTCTCTGAACCAAAGTAACAAGATAACCAAGGTCCTGAGCCCTGAAAACAGAGAAAGAGCTCTCACAGGAAAAAAAAAAAAAAAGATTGAAAGAGAAAATACAGAGGCTCTGAGGTGTCCATCAAATCAATTTTAAGCTCCTTTGCCGGACAGTCAAGACCCTTCTGCAATTGGTGAGAGTTCTAGTCTCCTTTCAGGATGAAGTTCATGTC
This sequence comes from Neomonachus schauinslandi, assembly GCF_002201575.2. NCBI lineage: Eukaryota > Metazoa > Chordata > Mammalia > Carnivora > Phocidae > Neomonachus > Neomonachus schauinslandi. The sequence continues at coordinate 113,642,487 of NC_058403.1, forward strand.
CTGTTTCCTCTGTGATCTTCTCCATCTTTTCCTTATATAACTTTACTTCATCAGCCATGAATAAAATCACGTGGAGGAGTATAAAGTATTGAGTAGGTTGTGAAATAAAACACTTTGCTGTAAAGTAATGTGGAAAATAATAGAACATAGGATAAAAAATTATGTGAGTGCTCAATTACTAAGAGAATTGAATTACAGTTTAGGGTGAGTTTAGACTTTAAAGAACCACTAAAAGTACACTTTGGTATAGTACATATCATTGTAATACAGTATTGTTGTAATGTATATCACCTATTTCACACTTCGGTGTGGCTTAGTTTTCAAAATGGATTATATATTCCATGTCAGAGATGACAATTTACATGTATTTTGCATTGACAGATTGATCTTCACATTCCAAATGTGCAGTACATGTTCAACAAACTATTCTTCAACAGAATAATAAATGAATAAGACTAACTGTAATATTTAGTAAATTAGCAGTATTCAGTGTAACATACATCATTCTCACAAATCTTAATTGTTAACGTTAAAAGAGTAATGAATTTTATTTATTCAAGTAATTCATTGCGAACACAATTTCATTCATCTCAGACAACAATAATTAGTTCACTAATAAAATTATTAACAGGGTAGCATATATTCTTTGTTACTAAATACAAGTTATAAAAAGTATAAATAGATGCCATCCAAGCTTGTCTCTGTGAGACACTTAGAAACAAATGCACTTCTTACACACAGTTTGCTCTATATGAAGTTCTGAAGAGGAGACACCTTAATATTAGACATTATAAAAATTTGCTGATTGAATTTTTAAAAGATTAAGATCACTAATGGGGTGTGGCTAAATTGGTTAACTGTCTGACTCTTGATTTCAGCTCAGGTCATAATCTCAGGGTCATGAGATTGAGCCTGCCTCAGGCTCTACACTCAGAGGGGAGTCTGCTGGAGAGTCTCTCCCTCCTTCTTCTTCTCCCTCTGCCCCTCCCCCTGCTCATGCTGGCTTTTGCTCTCTCTCTCAAATAAATAAAAATCTTTTAAAAAAAAAGATTGAGTTCTAAGAAATACATTACAATTTTAAAAACAAGTATTACCTATCCTTCCTTAGCCAGAGACACTGATAAATTGGAAGAGTTTTCACCAGATCACAAGATGTTTGAGTGTTCATTGGGACTGATTATGTGACACCAGGGCCAGTTGAACTTTGAGAAAACATACATAAGCATTTTATGTACATAGAAGATGGAAGATGGCCCTAGAGATTTTCTGATATCTCAACTTGGTCACATTTACCCTGCAAGGGTGTGGGGCAAGCCAGGCTCCCCTGGGTTGTTAGGGACATAGTCTTCATGTCCAGATCAGTTCATTTTTTAGAACTGTCAGTTTCTAGGGTCATTTATATGTGTCAGTCATTGTGTTTTATTTGGAAAAGTCAGCATGGGTCATCTGACCAAATCTGTCTAGAATCTTCAAAACGTTTAAAGTGGTCACTGTACAGGAACAATGTGCCCAGGCCAGACGGTCTTTCTATTGGGAGTGGTCTACACAGTCTCCTATAGGGGCAGTCCCTTAAGACCGGTAGACATAAACTGTACATTTTATTTATATATAGTACTTGGTGGAGTACAAATGTATTAAATGATAGCTGGATATACAGAACTCTCAGGAATATTTCCCCAAATTGTCAGCTGGGTATGGTTTTATATGATCACAGTATCCCCATAAGAATACCATGTTCAGTGAAATGTTAGGGAAACATACATTGCTGCTTCACATAACAAGGGTAATTGAATGTCTCCTAGTTTTGCCAAGGCCACCAGCACACTTGCAGTGTAAAAGTTTGTCATAGAGGGTGCATATGTGGATCTATTTATGTCTATGAAAAGGTCAACCATAATAGTAACAACTTAATAACAACAACGATTCACTAAGCCCTTACTGGAAAACAGATGTCAAAGACAGACTTAGAGACCAAAGTATTTAGAAAAGAAAATAAGTTCACTCACAGAAAAGTTTTATTGGAGTACAGGTTTTAGCAAAACTAGTTAAAATGTCTAAAAAATAGACTAGGCATTTATCAAATTTGTAGTGAGTGTTCACAGTAGAAAATTAGTGATTTTTTTTTGAGTGAAAGTAACTTTCTGACAAGATTATCATATGAGTAAAGATAAAGATTTGCAGCATCACTTTGCAAAGGTTAGGATAAAATTATTTTTGTTAGGGTGTCAGTACCTTACAAGAAAGTTCAAGATTTGGTTTAATTTGAGGACTAGAGCTAGAAAGAATGATTCTTTTTGTTGTTGTTGTTATTGTTTACTTGCTTTGTTTTCATTTACCTAAGGGTGAAAAGTAGTTGTTGTTTTTTTTTTTTTCTCTTTCCCTGATATAGAATAAGACATGAACCCTTATTCTTTAAATGAAACAGGGCAAAGTATCAGCTTATTTCTTCACACACATTATGCTGGGCACCTTATTTCACTTCCTTCTTATAAAAGCCTATGATGTTCATAGGGTACTATTTACTCATCAAATTTAAAATTACACTGGAGGTGAAATTTAATTTCAATCAGTAATACATTAGGCTTAGTAAATAATTTAGTGAGCCTCCTTGAGAATGATCTAAAATGCCAGCACCCACTTGTCCCATATGTATGGTCAATATTATTTTCTGTTAGAGACTCATGATGAGATTACAGAGACATTAGAAATTAATTAAGCATATAGAACCAAACTTTTCACTCCCTAGTCCATTATATGCAGCCTATTACTCCTCCAGGAGCTTCTTAAACTTCATTTTAACAAGCTGAAAAGACATTATGAATATGAATGTATCAACAGTTCTAATACATATTTGCATATGATTAACAATGCAAAAAATAAAACACCCTCAGAACTCTACTTGGTGGGATGTAGCCTTTTCCTTCTTCTGAGATATATCTTCCACACCTATTTACTGGTGAATGATAATAACTTTGTACATTAAATTAGCTTCAATATTGAAAAATTAGTTTAAAAAGCAGTCTGGATGAAAATAGAAAATGGTGTGCCTTAAGTCAATTTTACATTTTTTAAAGAGGCAATTTGGCTTTCTCTCAAATATATTCATAGTGAATTAACTAATAGTATTTTCAAGTAAGACATCTTTCTGAACTTAACCAATATATAGATCCAATTCATGGGTAACTGCCATTTATTTGTTCATCAATAATTAAAGTGCTAACAGTCTTAAAAATAGTTTGTAAGTTTAAAAAGGTCCAGTGGAATCAGCACTACATTTGATTGTAAAATAAAAAATTAACTCTAGTTTTGCTCAGGTTTGATGACCACATTTTTCCTTTCCATTCCATGAAGTAACGGATCACAAAGACAGGGCAGGAATCTGAGCCTGGATATCAGTACTGGAGTGAAGAGCACAGAAAGAGAGCTGGACAATCAGGTGACATTTGCGTTGCTTTCTGGGGTGTCTCAAATTCATCCCTCTCCCCCATCCTCAAAACCTCTACTAGGGTTCAAAAGTGCCATGTGTCACCTGAAATAGTATAATAATCTCTTCTCTCCCTAACTGGTCTGTCTGTAGGTTCTCTCCACCGCTCTTTTCCACATTAATGTCAGTTTGTTTCTAAAAAGAGATGAAATCAAATTTCACTTCCCTCTCTAAAAACTGCACATGGCTCAAATAAGTGCCTAATTTCAAATACCTCATCTGTGTTTCTACATTAAAATTCCACCACCAGTAACTCCCTCCACTCCTTGCCTCCACAGCCCTCCACCCCTGGCTTAGTCCACACATGCTCTAGTATATTTCCTATTCTTACCACCTTGTCCTCTATTCTCCAGTGGGCGCCAGGATTCCATAGCTCTCAGCATTCTCTTTCCTTTGCTTAGGATGTGACTAAACTTGTCTCTCCTCCACATCGTTAAATTTTAATGGCTTTAAGATGCAGAAACAATCCCTTGTTTTTGAAGATTCCTTAACTCTAATCATTTATTTTCCTGGGTCTGTTTCTTCTCTTTGTATCTCCCTCTAACCCTCTTTCCCTGTCTCTCCTTTCCTCTCAGTAGTGAATAGATGAAACCTCTATCTTCCTATAATACTTAAGCAAATCACATTATATGCTAGTGAAAGGATGAAGCAATATATTCCCCAAGGTCCTTTGCCTGTTCGAAGAGTTAAGGACTACCCAACCAAAGTAATAAACATTGATAAAGTCACAAAGGCAGAGTGATAAAGCATCGATGACAAGATCTGTCTGTTGTCACTTCTATTTCATCCAGGAAACCAATCTTTTCATACAAAGACAGGATTTACTCCCATGTCTACAGCTGGAGCAGTTCAACCATAATAAAGAGTTGGCTAAACTGCTCTGAGTGGGAAATGTAAGGCCCAAATTATACGCAAATATGCATTATGTATTTCCTGCTCTTGCATCTGTAGATCAGCTATGGTTTGGCTCCTCTAAACTGTACTTGGTTTTCTCTCAGTCTGCTCCATTGTATCATCTTTAAGCCAACAGCTAACTAAATTTTTTTTCTCCTGAAGAAAGACAAGAAGGCAAGAGGGCACGTCTAATTGCCAAGTCTATTTCTAGTCCCTGTCTGTGCCCGATGTGCTAATATCCCATTCGATCCTGACCAGAGTCAAGGAGCTGGGAAACATAGTTCTGCCATGGAAATGGTGAATATTTGCTAAACAATAGAAATATCACTAATTTCATGTTCCTAAAGTCAAGCAGCCTTTATTTGGGGAACACTCAGATTGTAAGTGACTTGCACACATTTCATTTCCACCAGGAATCCACACCCTGAGAGCTTTTCCGTGGTTCTGACGTTAGAGGTGTTCAATTACCAGGTCTCATTCCAATGACTGCTCTCCTGCACTCTCTCCTTACTTATTTTGGGTCAAAGTGAATCATACTTTGGCTGTAAAGGTTTATTAGTCTTGTGTTTTGCAAGTATGTAATTATAAAGACTGCTATGTATATTAGTACTACTTGTGACATTATTTTTATGGGAAAATGTAGTATTGTTTCCAAACAACTAATTTGCAAATAATTTTGTAACACAACCTCTTTCACATGTGAGAATATACATTACATATGATATATAATTTATTTAAATAAATATTACCTAGGGCTAATTTGTTATCTAGTATTATAATTCAAATAAACTATAAAATACTGGAGAAGTTGATCAGCATAAGTAGCAAGGTTTTTTGGTTAAAGGCAAGGTAATTTGATCTGTTAACTTAAGATTTTCTTCTTCTTGTAAAATTAATTTATTATCTACTTATGGAGAATTTTATCTTTTAATGACCAAAAACAGTTGTCAAAAGAATCAATCTATAATATCATACTAATACCATATGACAAACTTTGACATTGATTTGTCTTCTGATTCTAAAATTCTTCCCCTTTTAATAAGATAACACATGGCAATCTAATCTATCTAGTGCCTTTTTAGAACTCCTTTTAATAATGGCCCAGAAAATTAAATAAAATTTATATATTTAATAGTGTTATTATTATAGTCTCATTTTTATAAGTAGGCTTAGTGTCCTTTAAATAATGATACGTGATATGCAGGCAAGAGAACCTTCTTGAGCCTTTACTAATTTTGTTTAGATGTTATATGTATCTCATTGTAGCTAAAGAGCCAGGAATTAATCAACACATCACAGAGTTAAAGAATTAAATATCCCAAATGAGAGGAATATATTTCCCAGATCCGAGATCAAGTAAGTTACCATGGAAAATTATTAACAAAGGCCTCATTCAAGAGGATTTCAGACACTAAACTATGCTTAACAGGATTAGTATCATAATGAGGTACAAGGACACTGACTAAAATTTTGTGATTAATATTTTCTTGTGGCTGCAGGTAGGCTGTTGTTTCTTGTAGCGAGAAATGTGTCCCATTCAAATGTGAATTTCAGTGAGGCACTGAGGTTTTGAAGGAAAACCTGACAAGTAGAATTAGAACACAAGGGAAGAATCCTGAATTTGCCTGTAATGTTTATGATCTTTCAGATGGTCAACTATAAAATGATGAGGCCAGACAGCATACCTTCTGCTTTAAATCTGATTTTTCAACTAAAATATAGTACCTTAAATTTAGTTGTTCTTACTCTAAATGGTTAAACTTACTGTTACTCAAGATTTAAAATTTAATCAAAAGATTCTTTAACCTTACAAAGAAATATAGTTATCCTAAGTTAAAACTGATTAATGGACATAGAAATAATGACAAACATTTCCAAAATTCTTTTTAATGTTGACACGAATAAAATTATTTTAGGATTTCATTTTGATCTGTGCCTCAATAATGATTTCCCCATTAAGAGACCCTAGGAATAAATGCATTAATAAATTTCAACCACACTGAAATGATTCAGGAGACAGATTTACTTTTGCTTAAAAAAGTGTACTCTTTGACCTTTTTCATTGGAGGTAATGAATTTCTGAAAGAACTTTTTTTTAATTCCTAAATACCTGACTAGTAGTAGTATTTTTTATATAAGCCATTTTCATTCATCATGAATTATTCATGCTCCTATCTTAATTTTAATTACCAACCCAACAAAGTTAAAAATCACACTGTACCTAAAAATATAAACACTATCACACTGAAGTTGAGAATGCATTATTCTTTATACATAATTGCTGTCATGCTGAGGTTGGGTTGCCACCTTTTCCTGTGAAACCACAAAGAGGTTCTGTATGTATGCCTTCAACATATGCACATGTTAGTTTCTCTTACCCTTGTTAAAAATGGACCCTTTTGGCAATCTTCTTTTTCCTAATACTTTTTATCCTAGAAGGTTTATTAGTTTTACTTTATAGAACCATTCAGCACATATTGCCACTAAATAGAGGACTTCTCACCAGATAATTGACTCAGTAATTCATAGGAAAGACAAAAACCAGGGCTCCAAGAATCCTAAATTAGAGGTCCTTCCAAGAGTCATAATAGTTCTAAAGGTCTGGCATAGTTTGTTAGGAACAAAGTAAATCTGTAAGATTGTGGGGGAAGGGGATACTACCCCCTTGTCATTACCCTGAGTAAGGGTAAAGCCTATTCGAGATGGATACCAGTTTTACTTATTCCATTTATATACCCATTGGACAAATGGCATAGATTAAATGGTATAGATCATCTTTCCACGAAACAGGGAAAACCTGACAACATACTGCATTCCAAACATTGTGTATCTAACTCTCCCAAACACAGACAAATAAATACTGTTGAAACAGTAGTTATCCACTTCTTGGTAATAAAAAATATATTTTAAACCTTACGTTTCTAATTAAAATGCAATTATACTATTAACAATTAAGTAAATGCCCTCTTTTTTGATAGTTTCAAAAAGTGTATAAATTGACTGTTGGTTCTATCTATATAAGTAACTATCAGAACTTGAAGCACAAAATATTTAAACTAAGTTGAGTAATCATTTCAGCACTGTTTTAACAGACAGTGTTTGAAAAAAACTTATGTCAAAGACATATTATTGAGAAGTTTTTACAAAGATTCAGGCTGACAGGTAAAATGAATGAACTATATTACTAAGTCAGAAGAGCAAATTTTAGAAGAGGATTTTTAGTATGATATTATTTTTGTTAAAATATGTACATCAACTCATTTAATCTTCATAACAACCATATGGAGTAGGTGCTATTATTCTAATAGTATTTATCTTGTGTTTGCAGATGTGGTAAATGAAGTACAAATAAGTTAAAAAATGAAACAAAACAAAACTGTCTGAGGAACTGGGATTTCAACCCAGGCAATCTGGTACCAGAGTATAATATTCCTAATCAAACCACTCACTATTTTAGAAGAAAAGTAATTTCACCGAGTTAATGAAAAGAAAAAATTATATACATATATACACGTTTATCAAAATGCAAAATATTTCAATATTCAATTTATAAAAACTCACTTCAAAAATTTCTCAAGCTGATTTATGCCAAAATGTAGTTCTGTGGCTTTACACTGACTTCAAATCAAAATCCTCAAACTACTCCAGTTATATTTTTCTGGAATGTTTCTGATTAAATGCTATCCCTTCAAATAATAAAATAAACTCTTCTTCTTAAAACACAAAAAGATGACAAATGACATGAGCAATTCAAATCTACCTACTAATTATGAAAACAACAAACATCTTTTTTAGTTATTTTTAATATAAAGCTTACATTCTTGGACAACAGGTACTGGATTGGTCAAGACAACAGGACACTAATATTACAAATACTGTTTTCTTTTTAATTTACCAATTTAATTTACCAGTAACCTCTGTAATCAGACCCCTGCTTCATTCTAAAGAATCTGAAATCTTTCACACACTTTATAAATTGCTTCTTTTGTCAATTCTTACATTCTTTTTGGCATTCAGATGTCAACCACCCAAATGTGCATAGGTATCTACTCATTATTCTTAAATTTCATTGCAAGTAGAAACATTGCCAGTAAGATCATCAGCTGAATTAAGAGAAACATAGAATTATTTAAATGGTGAGTTTACCTAAGTTTCCTAGTATAATCGTTATCACTATATATTAGGAATACTCAGTGCATTTTTTTTTAAGATTTTATTTATTTGACAGAGAGAAACACAGTGAGAGGGAACACAAGCAGGGGGAGTGGGAGAGGGAGAAGCAGGCTCCCCGCTGAGCAGAGAGCCCGATGTGGGGCTCGATCCCAGGACCCTGGGATCATGACCTGAGCCGAAGGCAGACGCTTAACGACTGAGCCACCCAGGTGCCCCACTCAGTGCATTTTTACCTTATGTTGTTGACTGAAACTGACCACCACCCCCATGCTCCAATTTTACCACAAGTCTTTTAAACTCTCCTAAATACTGAAATTGTAAAGGAAAATTCCTATGCAACATAATCCAACAATGTTCTTACTAGTTTGTAAAAAGCAATAAAAAGCCTTTGAACCAAACTCCTTTGTGTGTGTGTGTGTGTGTGTGTGCGTGCGCGCACAAGACCATTCCAAGGAATGCCATGCTTCTTGTTTGTATTAGGGTTCCTTGGCATCATGACTTTGCAAGAAACTCATTCCATCTCAAAACACACCTGCTATAAACCATGACTTTGCTGGTTAGTTGCAACATGTCCAGAGGTGAGCTGGAGCTTGCTAAATTGAGGCTTGGAGAGCTGAATTTTAAATACTCAAGAATTTTACAAGCCGATTTTTAAATCATTGGTAGTTTACACAGGCTACAGGTCACATCATGAAACTCTACAGAGCCCACAAATCAGGGTTTTTCCCCACTGTAGAAAGCTGGTTTACTAAAGTGCCACTGGGTTTACCAGATGTGATCCCTTCTGAGTAGTGCTATTTATTTCAATAATTCCTTATCAAAACTAAGTAATTTGTGGATCATATACAGATTGTCACCCTCATGCAAAAGGTTGAGTAAAATTATGAAGGATGACTTCCTGCAGATTACCAGGGAAGAAAATGAATTTTCACAGCTTTTCTAGGTTTCCCAATTGCCACCAGGTCACTTCTTGCAAAGAAATTGGAGAAAGTTCTGCTGATTTAAAAATGATGTATTGGGCGCCTGGGTGGCTCAGATGGTTAAGCATCTGCCTTCAGCTCAGGTCATGATCTCAGGGTCCTGGGATCGAGTCCCGCATCGGGTTCCCTGCTCAGTGCAGAGCCTGCTTCTCCCTCTCCCTCTGCCACTTCCTTTGCTTGTGCTCTTCTATCTCTCTGTCAAATAAATAAATAAAATCTTTAAAAAAAATAAAAATAAAAATGATGTATCAATTTGTCTTAAATGTTTCCCTTCTGTTTTAGCTAAGGTCTTATTAGTCTATGAGCATATTCAACATATTGCCTTGTCTGTTCTTTTCTCATTTATGTCCCAACGGTTACTTTTTTATTAGGCACTGTGGAGTCAGAACAAGGTACTTTGCTACTCAGTTAAACTTAACCGAGGGCACAAGGGCTCTTACACAAGATCTAGGGAACAGATGGGCCAGTAAAGCAGGACCATGGTGACCAGCCATAAAAGAGCTCCTCCCAGGGTGTCTTAACAACAGCCGAAGCATTAGAGGCATTTCCTCCAGAGCCATCTGGCTTTGATTTTTTTTAGCTATTTTTTCTGTCGACAGACAGAGCCACAAAGTTAAGGAAGCAATAATTCTTCTCTAGTTACTGTAACTGCTGATGTAAAACCACCAATCTTTCTAAAGCCACTCACAGAGTACAGGGACCCATCTCACAGAGGAGTGTTCTGTGGGTTAAAAGACTAAGTTATCTAAGTGAAGAGTGGTATAATAGACACAGTGGTTTAAAGTCAGTGTACATGGTCTTCAACACTTCTTATAACTATAGGTTGAAATGGCATTCATTTGTTTTATTCCAACTGTAACCGAAGACCTAGGTATTTCCTTCCACTATACCCCACCCCTAAAAAAAAACTAAACTAAACAAAACTTTTCTAAAAATGAAGCAAGATAATGGTGCCTTTAGAACAGCACTCCTCTTCTTACATCTTCCTAGGATTTATTCTGGCAACAACTGAAGTTGTTTAAGAGGTACCTAAGTACTGCAATGATTTGTATTTACTAAAGCTTTAGGAAGTTCTGATTAGATCTATCACTGCAGTTAAATAAAAAGTCTCACATACATTGTTGAAGGAGAAGCTTCCTATCAGGAGTGAGGAGATGCCTGGCAAGGTCCAATTAGAAAAACAGAGGATGAGGATGTCAACTAATAGAGTGGGAAGAAGAGGTGAATGAAAATATATGGGATTGTTTGCAAGTTTTTCATGAATAACTGGGTTCAAATCATAGGTTACATCTGATTATAAAGACAGAAGATTGATGGTCCAACATCAACCCTGGTGCCAGACAAAAACAAACAGAGATGCCAGCCACAGGGGTCTCCCCTAACACAGAGTTTCAGAAAAAAGAATGGATTCTAAAAATAGTAAATTAAAAGGCTGCGAGTGAATTATAAGACTCTCTACAGGGCACTGAAGAAATAAAGCCATAAACAGAAAAGTGAACCATATTTCAGAAGCTTCAGGAGCATGGTCAATTATTCCAGACTGTCTGGAATGGGTCCACTGGGTCTAGGTGTATCCACTGAAATCAGAAACTGGACAGTGCTTGGATAACAGAGGTCCACCTCTATTTTATGCTTCCTTCCTGGCACAAGGGTTAACTTTCCAGTTCAATGGAGTAATAGAGGAACAGAGTTCATGCTTATGGCAAGCTTTCAGTTATCTTAGATTTTTGTAGGCCCTTGGCTCTTCTTTTGGGTTTAAAATAGCAGCCCAATTGTACTATGCCTTGTGCTTATTCTGACACAAAGTAAGGGCTTTAAATGTTCCTGATTGGGCCATGTGTCAAGTGGTCAATAGGAAGCATTTATGGATTCAGTATAGTTTAAATTTCTCCTTGATTTGAAACTTAAAGCATTGAAATGAGATCATCTACAGCACCCCGAGTGGGAGTAGTTCTGCTGAAGACCCAAATGATAATTAGCATGTTAAATCACTTTGGTCTTTTATTAATAGACTTTGTTTTTTAGAGAAGTTTTAGGTTCACAGCAAAAGTGAGAAGGAAGTATAGAGAGCTTCCATATACCCCCTGTCCCTATACCCACACAACCTCCTCCACTATCAACATCCGTTACCACAGTGGTACACGTGTTACAATTTATGAACCTACAATGACACATCATTATCACCCCAAGTCCATAGTTTCCATTATGGTTCACTCTTGGTGTTGTACTCTATGGGTATTAAGAAATGTATGACACAAATCTATAGTATCATGCAGAATAGTTTCACTGCCCTTAAAATCCTCTGTGCTCCAACAAAAGAGTCAACAAAACCAAAAGACAACTGACAGAATGGGAGAAGATATTTACAAATGACATATCAGATAAAGAGCTAGTATCCAAAATCTATAAAGAACTTCTTAAACTCAACACCCAAAGAACAAATGATCCAATCAAGAAGTGGGCAGAAGATACGAACAGGCATTGCTGCTAAGAAGACATCCAAATGGCCAACAGACACATGAAAGAGTGCTCAACATCGCTCAGCATCAGGGAAATCCAAATCAAAACCTCAATGAGATACCACCTCACACCAGTCAGAATGGCTAAAATTAACAAGTCAGGAAATGACAGATGTTGGCGGGGATGCGGAGAAAGGGGAACCCTCCTACACTGTTGGTGGGAATGCAAGCTGGTGCAGCCACTCTGGAAAACAGTATGGAGGTTCCTCAAAAAGTTGAAAATAGAGCTACCATATGATCCAGCAATTGTACTACTGGGTATTTACCCCAAAGATACAAATGTAGTGATCCAAAGGGGTACATGCACCCCAATGTTTATAGCAGCAATGTCCACAATAGCCAAACTGTGGAAAGAGCCAAGATGTCCATCAACAGATGAATGGATAAAGAAGATGTGGTATATATATATACAATGGAATATTATGCAGCCATCAAAAGGAATGAAATCTTGCCATTTGCAATGATGTGGATGGAACTGGAGGGTATTATGCTGAGCAAAATAAGTCAATCAGAGAAAGACGTATATCATATGACCTCACTGATATGAGGAATTCTTAATCTCAGGAAACAAGCTGAGTGTTGCTGTAGTGGTAGGGGGTAGGAGGGATGGGGTAGCTGGGTGATAGACATTGGGGAGAGTATGTGCTATGGTAAGTGCTGTGAATTTTGTAAGACTGTTGAGTCGCAGACCTGTACCTCTGAAACAAATAATACATTGTATGTTTAAAAAAAAAAAAAAGAAGGAGAAGAAGAAGATAGCAGGAAGGGAAAAATGAAGGGGGGGAAATCGGAGGGGGAGACGAACCATGAGATACTATGGACTCTGAGAAACAAACTGGGGGTTCTAGAGGGGAGGGGGTGGGGGGATGAGTTAGCCTGGTGATGGGTATTAAGGAGGGCACGTACTGAATGGAGCACTGGGTGTTATACGCAAACAATGAATCATGGAACACTACATCAAAAACTAATGATGTAATGTATGGTGATTAACATAACATAATAATAAAAAAATAATCCTGTGTGCTCTACCTATTCATCCCTCTCTTGTCCTAATTCCTGGAAATCACAGATCCTTTTACTGTCTCCATAAGTTTTGACTTTACAGGAATGTCATATAGTTGAAATTATATAGTATATAACCCTTGCAGATTAACTTCTTTTACTTAGTAATATGCATTTAAGTTTCCTTCATGTCTTTTCATGGCTTGATAGCTCATTTCTCTTTACTGCTGAGTAATAGTCCATCATCTGGATGTATCATAGTTTATGCATTCCCTTTCAGGGATATCTTGGTTGCTTCCAAGTTCTAGCAATTATGAATAGAGCTTCTATTTTTGTGTGGACATAAGTTCTAAATTCATTTGGGTAAATATCAAAGAACCCATTCTTTCTATTACTGCTGTCATTCATTTCATTTATACATTTGTGGGGGGGGCTGTGTACACATACACAAATGTTTTTGGTTATAAATAATATATATATAACATACATATTATACATATTATACATATAATTAAATACATCATTGCCATTATTATTTCCAACAAAGGATTATTTACTAAGTCAATTAAGAGCAAGAAAAATAAAAATTTTCATTTCTTCTTCACCTGTTCCTTCTCTAATGGCCTTCCTTTCTTTATGTAGATCCCAGTTTCCAACTTACATTATTTTTATTCCTTCTAAAGAACTTCTTTTAATTCTTACAAGAGGGAGCCTGGGTGGCTCAGTTGGTTAAGCGACTGCCTTCGGCTCAGGTCATGATCCTGGAGTCCCGGGATCGAGTCCCGCATCGGGCTCCCTGCTCGTCGGGGAGCCTGCTTCTCCCTCTGACCCTTCCCCCTCTCATGTGCTCTCTGTCTCTCTCATTCTCTCTGTCTCAAATAAATAAATAAAATCTTTAAAAAAAAATACTTCTTATAAGACACTGTCTATGGGCAACAAATTCCCTCAGCTTTTGTTTGAGAAAGTATTTTTCTTTCACTTGAAGGATAATTCTGCAGCATACAAGATTCTCAACACTTTAAACATTTCACTCCATATTCTTCTTGTTTTCAAGGCTGCTGAGGAGAATTGAGATGTAATTCTTATCTTTGCTCCTCTATAGATAAGGTGCTTTATTCCTCTGGGATTTTTCAGTTTTCTGATATTTTGTTTGTTTGTTTTTAAGATCCATTTATTTATTTGAGAGAGAGAGCACATGAACAGGGGGAGGGCCAAAGAGAGAGGGAGAGAGAGAGAATCTCAAGCAGACTCCGTGCTGAGCACAAGCCAGACTTGAGACCAGATCTCATGACCCTGAGATCATGACCTGAGTCAAAACCAAAAGTTGGATGCTTAACCAACTGAGCCGCCCAGGTACTCCATTTTATTTTATTTTTTTATCTTTGATTTTCTAAAGTTTGAATATGATTTTCCTAGTGTGGTTTTTTGTTTGGTTGGTTGGGTTTTTGTTTGTTTTTGCATTTATCCTGCTTGGTGTTTTCTGAGCTTCCTGGACCTGTGGGCTGGTGTCTGACATTAATTTGGGGGAAAGTCTCCATCATTATTGCTTCAAATATTGTTTCTGTGTCTTTCACTTTTTCCTTTCTTTCTGATATTCCCCTTATATGTATGTTACACCTTTTGCAATTGCCCCCCAGTTCTTGGATATTCTGGCTTTTTTTTTTTTTACTTTGTTTTCCAGTTTTGTAAGTTTCTATTGTCATATCATCAAGCTCAGTGATTGTGCCCTCAGCTAAGCTCAATCTACTGCAGAGCCCATCAAAAGCATTCTTTATTTCTGTAACACTGCTGATCCTCTAGCATTCCTTTTTAATTCTTTTTTAGAATTTCCATCTCTCTGCTTATATTATCTATCTGTTCTTGCATGTTGTCCACTCTTTCAATTAAGGCCCTTAGCATAGTAATGATAGTTCCGTTTTGTTTGTTTTATTTAATTCCTGGTCTGATTATTCCAACATTCCTGCCATATCTGATTCCAGTCCTCCTTGTTTAGTCCCATCAAACTGTTTTTGTTTTTGTTTTTTGTCTTCTCAGTCTACACTATAATTTTTTGTTGGAAGGTAGACATGTTGTACAGGGTAAAAGTAACTGCAATAAATAGACTTTTAGTAATGCAGTGGTAAGGTGTCAGGGAGGGAAAGCATTCTGTAATCCTAGTTGGGTCTCAGTTTTTTGGTGAGGCTATACTCCTGGACCAAAAGTTCACCAGTACTTCTCAGGCCTCCCCAACCCCAAGGTGGGACAGGAAGGGGAGAGACAGCTGGAATTAGGTGTTTCCCTTCCCCTAGGCAGATTAGGTGGTGATAAAACCCCAGCAACAGGTAAGGTCTAGTAAAATGGCTTCCCCTTTTGGCCAGGCCTTCTTAAAAAGAACAGGATGCTCTAGTGTATTTTAAAATGTTTCCTTTTTCCCTCTCTCTGCTGGAAGCATGAGGGGATTTTTCTCTGATCTTCGCTCTGAGGACCTGGCCAATCCCTGAGAGTTAAAACTCACAAAAGCATGAGGATTCCCCCTTGACTGCATCCTACTGGAGTTTTTACCTCTCAGACTTGTTCACACTGAGCATTCAGCAATTTGGCAATTACCACGTCAGCTTTTCCTGTCCAGGCACCAGTTGCTACTGAAGTTTCTGCTCATGGGTTGCTGCTCTGGTAAACTGTGCTTCTCTGTCTGTACCCATCTGCCTCTCCAACACTTAGGACTAGGACTATGGCTCGCCCTGTGACCTCATTTCGCTGATGGGTCTAAGAAGAGTTGTTGATTTTTCAGTTTGTACAGCTTTTTACTTATTGTTAGATTGGGGTAGCAACTTCTAGGCTTGTTATGTGCTGGACTGGAAACCAGAAGCTAACCACTCTGTTTTGAAATGTTGAAGATCTTAGCTGAAACAAAGACAGGAAAATCGACCAATAAAATGAGCTAAGACTATGAGATCAAGCAGAGGTAGCACATTAAAAATTCTGAGTTGCTCAAGCTGATATTCTATTGCTAATTTTCTCTGAGAAAATGACAGAGTGCAGGACTAAAGAACATCAAACAAGAAACCACTGCTTAACTGAATTAAAAAGGAGGTAACGTTGGTTTAAAGGTATTCTGAAACTATCTTTAGTTTCACACACGCACACAAATAAAACTACTTGCCAATACATGCGTAGTTCTCTAAAGAAACTAATTTGTTTTCATTTTTAGCATCACTCTCCATGGCTGCACATGACATGCGCAAGAACACAGGTGCTATCTATTAATTTAATAGCAAAACGTCAAAGGTCCGGCAGGTTTGGTTCCAGACCACTGCAGTAAAGCAAATATCACAATAAAGCGAATCAAATGAATTTTTTGGTTTCCAAGTGCATATAAATGTTATGTTTACACTAAACTATAATCTATTAAATACACAATAGCATCATGTATAAAAATAATGTACATCTTCAGCAGAGTTCTTGGGTGACTAGGTGCATTGTCCATGACCAGTAACACTTTCAAATGAATCTTTTTTTCTGAGCAGTAAATCTCAGTAGTGGCTTAAAATATTGAGTAAACCATTATGTAAACAAATATGCTGTCATCCAGGCTTTGTTGTTCCATTCCAGAGCACAGGCAAGAGTAGATTTGGCATAATTCTTAAGGGCCCTAGAATTTTCTGAATGGTCAATGACCACTGGCTTCAACTTAAAGTCACCAACTTCCTTAGCCCCTAACAAGAGAGTCAGTCCTTTGACTGCTGTCCTTTGCCAGCCAGGCAACGACTTCTCCTCTCTAGCTGTGAAAGTCCTAGATAGCCGCATCTTCCACGAGAAGGCTGTTTCTTGTACATTGAAAATATATTGCTTAGTGTAGCTACCTTTATTAATTGCCTTAGCTAGATCTTCTGGATAACTTGCTGCATCTTCTAAATCAGCGCTTACAGCTTCACATTGCACTTTTTATTATGGGGATGGCTGCTTTCCTTAAACCTCATGAACTAACATCTGCTAGCTACATACTTTTCTTCTGCTGCTTCCTCACCTCTCTCAGCCTTCACAGAATTAAAGAGAGTTAGGACCGTTTTCTGGAGTAGGCTTTGGTGTAAGGGATTGTTGTGCCTGGTTTGATCATCTGTCCAGGTCACAAAAACTTTCTCCATTTCAGCAATAAGGCTATTTTGTTTTGTTTTGTTTTGTTGTTTTGTTTTTATCCTTCGTGTGTTCACTGGCATAGCACTTTTAATTTCCTTCAAGAATTTTTCCTTTGTATTCACAACTTAGCTGTTTGGCATAAAAGGCCTAGCTTTCAGCCTATCTCAGCTTTAAACATGCCTTCCTCACTAAGATTAATCATTTCTAGCTTCTGATTTAAAATGAGAAACGTGCAACTCTTCCTTTCACATGAACATTTAGAGGCCATTGTAGGATTATTAATTAATTGGCCTAAATGGAATATTGTTGTGTCTCAGGGAATAGGGAGGCCCAAGGAGAGGGTGAGAGGCAGGGGGAAGGCCAGTTGGTGGAGCAGTCAGAACACACACAACATTTAGGGATTAAGTCCACCATCTTACATGGGCACAGTTAGTGATACCCCCAAACAGTTACAATAGTAACATCAAAGATCACTGATTACAGATCATCATAACAAATATAATAGTAATGAAAAAAACTGAAATACTGTGAGAATTACCAAAATGTACACAAAGTGAGCAAATGTCATTGGAAAAATGCGTCAATAGACTTTTTTGATGCGGGATACCACAAGTTGTTTTTCAATTTATAAAAATGCAATATCTGCAAAGTATAAAAAACCAAAATGCAATAAAACAAGTTGTGCTTATAATAAAAAGGAACCAACATATGACCTTACATAGATATTTTTAAGTGATTTAGAGACTTCCATGTAAGGATTTGTAAAAATATTTCAATCTTGTTCTTTTATCTAGAAAAAATAAACATATACAGAATAAGAACCACCAAAAGAAAGTAAAATCAATTTTCAACAGAAGTAAAAAATGTCTTAACAGTGCCACTAAGAAATCTGAAGGGCTAAATTTGAATGGACATACATAAGATGCTAAGGAGCATGTCATACAGCTGCATTTGCATAGTCAGCCCTCTGTTATTACTTAGCTTGTATGTGTTATTAGGTGAGGAGTACTAGGTAAGCCACTGTTTGCCCCTGCACTGATCTTGTACCATAGGCTATGAGGTAAGGCTACCAGGGGTGGCAAAAAAAGACACATTCAGAGCAGTGCTCAGTTATACACTAGCAGACATCAAATGGAGTGCAAATTACTTCTCAAGAATGCAGCATTCTTTTAGTTATATAGAGAACATCTCCTTCCCCAGAACATCCAGGTGTTGGTATGCCAGGTGGAATGCATGACATTTTTAAGTCTTTTGGGATTTAGCAGAGTAGCACAGGATGTGGGACTGCATGAGGAATAGTGCAGTGCTACCATGTTTGCAGGAACCAGTTGCCATTTTCTAGGAAAATTAAGAAATCCTGGGGAGAAGTAAGCCATACAATTACTGATGTAAAACACCTGGAGAGAACCTAGTCTACAGCAAGACTTAATACCTGGGACTTCACTGATAGTCCCTACAGACATTCTCATAACCTAAGGAAGAAACAAACTCCAAGTTTTGAGTATAGAAGGGGAAGTGTTCTCTCCCAGCTCATTCTCCAGGACACTTCCCTACACCATTTACCATAGCATAGATCACACTGGAAGAATGAACCCAAGCAAGATTAGTACTTAACAGAGAGTAACCAACAAAGGAGCTCTGTAAGGATATGAGAAGGGAAAAGGGAAGAATATCAATAATATAAACAAACAACAAGAAAAATGCACAAAAGAAGAGTTATATCATGAAGCAGATAAAAAAGAACAAATATTTCACATTAAAATCCAAAACAAAAGAAAGTATGACCTCTCTGAAACAAAAGTGAAAGATGAGTAGCAACGGCTCAAAGGAAAGAAGATGGGAAACAAAAACTAAAAATAAAATTCAGAAAAGAAATGGAAATGGAAACAGATGAAAATGGATCCAAATGGAAAAAGAAAATCATTGTGAATTTTTGAATAATATTAAAGGCATTAAAATAGCTGTTGAGAAAATTTAGGGGTGCCTGTGTAGCTCAGTTGGTTGAGCATCGGATTCTTGGTTTGGGCTCAGGTCATGATTTTAGGGTTGTGAGTTCAAACCCTGTGTTGGGCTCTGTGGTGGGTGTACAGCCTACTTTAAAATACATATATACATAGCAGTTGGAGATATATATATATATATATATATATATATATATATATATATGTCCTGATTGGTATCCGTTATAAAATAAATATAAACAAGCCACTTAGCTGGCATTGCATACTAGGCAATCTACAAATTTATATTGCAATCAATTACAAATGATAGGTTAAAGGACAATATTTAAAAGAGTAATGAACTCACTGATACTAAAAGAAAATCTTCAGAACCTGGACTTAAAGAGGAACCTATGAGTAGAGCTAAGAATGAAGAACTGAGCTGAGGTCTGCTCTGGGCACTGGGGAAGTTTGTTGTCTTGGAGAATTAATGGGCACGAATTTCAAGGTCCACATGAGACAGGAGAGAAGACCTTGGGATCTTCAGGAAGTGAGATTGCATGTGGTTTTGTTTATCTCTGCATTTGGTTCTCAGGAGAAAAAGAAAATATAGTACCTGAGAATTACAAGTAGTAGGTCTTGGCCGTGATTTTAGGATCAAATTTATATCACCTACGTGATCCAGGAAATTTCAAGTACAGAAATTCATGTAAAAATTAGTCTCTAGTCAGCACTGTTCCAAGAGATTTTTGGTATAAGAACATGAAAACCACTCTGGAAAGATGCTACCACAAAGCAGTAGCAAATGACTGTCATGCACACACGCACACACACACAAGTTCTCGCGAATTCACTATTTAGGATGTACAAAACACAAAGGACGTGTCTATGTCATATTTGCTCATATTTAGAGGCATTTTTCACATTTTTGGATATCTGGAAACAATGGGGTATTAAAATTATATAAAATTATAATCAGTAGCTGGCTTTTTCTTAAGAATATAAAGAGAAAGATTGCATCTTATGATTGATGATAGTTTAGGTTTCATGATACACACAAATCCATAATGAGGAAAGTCAAACAAACGGTGGACCACCTACTACGATAGCAAGTATTTGGATGATAGGATGATAAACTGAAAGACAATAAGAAATTAGGATTACAATGATTTTTTAACTAATTGGTAGAGTAGGAAAAGAATAAGACATTAAAAAAAGAACAGACAGATTTAAAAATCACCTAAATAACTTCAAAAACAATTGAATGAACACCAGGTTAAAGATAAAATTAGACAAAGATGAAGACAGCAGTAAAACACTAGACAATAAGCCATGGAAAATTCTTAGAATGCCACAGAGTGTGCAGAGACAGAAAACAAAAACAGGAAACTAGGGGGCCATGTAAGAGAGAACGACAAGTCTAACATCAGTTAAGTGGGAATTCCAGAAGAGGTAAATAGAGAAAAGAGGTGAGAGGCGATGCTCAAGGAAGCAATCACTGAAAAATGAGAATAGATAAAAGATATTAATACTCAGTTTCAAAAGCATAATAAGGGATAAGCAGATTAAGTTAACACCAAACTAAAACCAAACTGTGCCTAAACAGAATGACAAACTAAACGTAGAACTAACAAGAACACTGGAAAATATTTAGAGACAAAGGACAAAAAAACACTCTTTAGCTCAACTTACACAATATGGATGAGCCAGAATAGAGTCCATTTTGAGGCTTTAAGGGAATATATTAGAAGGAAAAAAATGGACTGAAAATTCATGAACTATCTATCTCCCCATTCAAAAATGTATAAAAATAATAACAGAGTAATCCCAAAGAAAGCAGAAGGGAGGAAATAACACATAGAGGAACTAAAATTACAAAAATGGAAAACAGAGAATAGAAAGAATCAAGAGAATCAGAGCTGCTTCTTTGAAAAGGCTAATAAAAGAGATGCTTCTCAAGCAAATGTATAGAAGAAAAATAAAAATAAAAGACAAAAGCAAATTTAGGAATGAATTACAAGAGAGATAATCATGAAACATTTTTTATATATCTTAAAAAATATGCTATGAACAATCAAGACTGATAAATTGTAAACATTTAAATGAACAATTAAAAATATTACTTGTCAAAAGTAACTCCATAAGAAATGGGAAAATCAAACTTAGAACCATTAAAGAATTGGAATCGGTATCTAAAACATATCAGTGCCAAACTAAATGCAGCAATAAACAAAATATGCATAGTTCTTCTTTAAGGTGCCTCTCTCCACAGCCAATGGAGGAATAGTTTTAAGATAAGCAAACTTTACAAAATTTAATCATGTACTTTGACTACATTAAATAGAAAAAAAGTTATGTTGCCATTTCAGTTGATGCAGGAAAAAAGCCTTTGATAAAATTCAATACCACTTTGTGTTAAAATCAAATCAAATAAATAAACTTAACAAGTTGGAACTACATGAGAATTTCCTTACCATATGATATTCCTACTACGATCTCACATAAAACACCACACCTTAATGATGAAGCTTTAAGAACTTTTTATTTTAAAAAGCAAAACAAAACAAAGATTCCTAGTATCAGCATTTCTATTCAACACTGTTCTGGAATTCCTAATAAATATAACATAAAAAAACATAAAAAAAGATTTTGTAAAAAGTTATATGAAAGGAAAGGAAGAAACAAATTATTTGCAGAAGATATGATTATTTACACAGAAAAAAACAAAAGGAAGTGAAGTTACCAGCATGAATAAGAGTTCAGTAAAGTTGAACAAGACTAATAGATAAATACGAATTGTAATTGTTTACACCAAGAAATAGAGAGTGTAAATTTTAATTGATACTATTAACAAGAACAAAATTATCAGATACATTGGAATAAACCAAGGAAAAATTATACATGTCTTTCAAGGAAAATCATGAGACTTTAGTAAAAGAAATAAAAGACAGCCTAAATAAATATGGAGAGAAATACCATATAATGACTAAGAAATCTTTATATACTAGAAACAACATCTCTCCCTATGTTAATCTATACATTGATGGTGGACCACACTCAGGCACTAGGTGCCCAGGGAAAGGAAAAGGTACACGAGGAGAGGGGGCAAGGGCACTCAGGTTAAATTTATTCACTTCACATTTTTGTTCTGACAAAATTCCATGTAGAGAATTCACAGAATGATTTGAATTTTTAAAAGTTTTTCTGCAGTCTTTAATTTTATAGATAAGAATCTCTCTCTTTTTTTTAAGATTATTTATTTATTTGACAGAGAGAGAGTGAGTTAGAGAGAGCAGGAACACAAGCAGGGTAGTGGGAGAGGGAGAAGCAGGCTTCACGCGGAGCAGGGAGCCTGATGCAGGGCTTGATCCCAGAAGCCTGGGATCATGACCTGAGCGGAAGGCAGACGCTTAACGACTGAGCCACCCAGGCGCCCCTAGATAAGAATCTCAAGCTTAACAATATTCTTAGTTGTATTATCTGGTCTGAGGGTGAGAAAAAGATTGAAATTCTGGAGAAAGTGAGTGGAGAATTCACTTAGATGAAAGCAATGCTATTAAGGACTCAAATTTAAGGGCTTGGAATTCTCTTAACACATAATTTTCTTAAAAGCCTGCATAATTTTAATTTTATCGTAGTCATCACCTTCAGACACTGATTATTTTGGAGAAGCAATCACAGAAACCTGAAAAATCAAGGTCTGATGAGAATCCCTAAATAAACCACATTTCAGAAATCCAACCCTAAAAAGCAAAGGTGTTTTAAATTTAACATCTCAAATTCTGCATTTCTTCTCTGCTGAGGAATGTGATGTTGCAGATATTAAAAGCAGAGAGGGAGTATTAAATAAAACTTTAATTGGGTTAAGAGAAGTCCCTGTGTGGTGAGTTTATAGGACATACAAATAAAGAAGTAAAGGAAGGGAATAATAGAATTTATGATAATTATTTAATTTTGGCTTATAAAATATTGACATTAAAAATAATGTCATTTTATATATTTACTTCTAGCATGTAAGGGGTTTTGTTGTCTTCCATTTGGATACCTGATCAAAGACAATTATATTGCCCTCAATTTGCTAGCTAATAGCTAGCTGTCTCAATACCTCTTATTAAGTAATATCTTTTCTCATTAATTTTAACATGAACTTTATTTGTATTTTCTCGGCTCCTCTATCAAATCTCTAGATGTTGGAATTGCTAGGTCTTAATGATGGATCGTCTTTGCTTTCCTTCCTAGGTGTATGCATTCTTGGGGCTTTAAATACTGTCTCTATGCTGACCACTAACAAAGTTACATTCCAGGCCGGATCTTTGTTCTGATTGTCAGATGGGACATGTACAACTTTCTACTTTGCATGTCTACATATCAAAACAAGTCTTTTTACCTCGCCCAAAAGCATGGGTCCTCCTATGGTACTCCTCTAGCTCAGAAGTTAAGACATCCATACTTTAAACTAGAAATTTAGAGGATTCATCCTCGAGGCAAGGGTTTCCCAACGACTCTTTCTCCTTCTCATCTCACTCTTCAACGCAAGCTGTATGTCCTCTCTGAGAATTGTATAGGCATAGTAAATAATGACCGTCTCCTAAATAACCCACAATTATCCACTTTTTTTTCAAGTCATGTCAATTTTCTTACAGAACAGCTGGAGCCCTGAAAAGTCAATACTGGACTAAGTACCCTATTTTGCCAGAATAACTATTTTTTTCTTTATCACCAGGAAGGTGTTTCTTAAAGATACCCACACGAAGCTATACAGAGTAACTAAGTTAAATGGGGTCTTCATTTTAAGGACAAGTCCAGGGCAAATATAATCAATTGCCATTATTTTATTATATAATTTTTATAACCACCCTCTCTGGTAGTAGATATTTTTAACCCATTTCCCAAACTTGAAATTTGAGACTTAAAACAGTTAGCTAACTTCTCAAAGTCTGTTATCTGACTACAGAATTGGCCTTTTTCCACAATATTGTGCTATCTCCCCTTAAGAGCCTACTCGAGAATCAATGAAGAATCAGAAATATCTTTGTCTTCAAAATCTCTCAGCTGAACCAAGGTCTAAATTTCCTGTGGAGATCTTACCATATGCAATCTCCCCAGAGCTTTCACAACTCTAACTACAGTTATCCTTTGGTGACCTACCTGTTCATCCAATACCTGCACATCTACTTCAACACAAAACAATTTAGAAGTTAATAAGAATAAGAACCCTTCTCATTATAGCTTCTGATATATCAAGCTGCTTTTTTACAGCCCATGAATATCTGGAATTCAAAACATCATTCTCTAAATTTTCAATATAACCTTAGTTACAGTGGAATATTTACAGAGGTTATTTGGCCACAGTGGCAAAACATTTTTGTTAAATACTGCTATTTTATAGCAAGAAATAAGCATTAACTGACACATGAGTGTGTAGCCAGAAATTTTATTTCTCAAGGAAAATGCTCAGAAATAGGTTTCTTTGCTAAATTGCAAACCAACAGATCTCTGACTCTTGTGAAATGCTGGATGCCTGGAGCATTATTTACCGAGATTGAGAAAGAAAATGAAGGCAGATGATTAGGGAAGGAGCAGGGTGGCAAGAGGATAAGGCATTTCTTTCTAACTCTAACTTGCTTTCCATTGTTTTTGCTATTTCTGTCAGAGTAGAGTTTCCCAAACTTTCCCAAAGATAAAAATGACTTGAGTCTTTTCAAAAATCCAGACTTTCAGGAATTTTCTTTGGAAATTCTGACTCAGGGATGTGAAATAGGACTCGGAGAACCTGCATTTTTAACAAATACACTAAGTGGTTATTTATTACCAAAAGACAATTGTAAAATATTTAGTAGATCATCCAGGAGCTAGATAATCAACATTTAATAAGTAGGTTCTTTCTATAAAAGGCAAGGAATTTAGTTGAAACAGCTATTTAAATGCAGCATTTTTTATGATAGCATTAAGTGCTTTATAGCTTTTTAATGAATATCTTTAAATACATTTTGCTGAAATGGCAAAATACTTTAATTCATTTGAAGTTACCATTATAGCCCCAGAATAACTTCTGAGTTGGCTTTTTGGAAGCCTTCAGATCATGCATTCCAAAATTTACCTTGGGTGCCCATGAAACTCCAGACAAGCATTATTAAAAATAGATATGGAAAAAATAATAGTATCTCCCAAATATCAAAATAACTCTTAAAAATCAACAGGAAAATAAGACAATGTAACCTAATAGAAAAAAGGAGATAGACAAATAGAGAAAATTCTAATGACCAATAAAAAATGACAAGATGTTCAAGCTCATTAAGAATTAGGAAGATACAACTCAAAACCACACTAAGTTCCACCTTTCCTTCAATATTCTGGCAACTTTTAGAGTAATACCAACTGTTAATAAGGAATAAATTTGTTGCATCAATCCAGAGTAATTCAATGATGTCCAGTGAAGCTAGGGTGACTATATAAAAATGTATTGTCAAACTGAGATTTTAGGATAAAACAGTATATTAAGATATATAAAATTATGTGATATTTAATATTTGTTTTTATATTTATTGACAAATTGTTTTTATTACATTGTTGGACTTATAAGTAACTCTCTTCAAAATTGTTTTTGAAAATAAAATTTTTCAAAAATTTGAAACCATAATCATATATCTTGAGCAAAACAAAAATAACTTCTTTATTTAAACATTAAAAATAGCAAGTAGAATAATTGTTCTGGAACATATTTGTATGCTTAAAGTGGTTTGTTAGCTATAATTATCCTTGGTTCTTTTCTGGAAAATTGTATTTCTTCTAATGCAGTTTATTATTGATTTTTTATAAAATTATCCACAATCTTCTCCAAAGATGAGTCATGTTCTCACCAACAAGATTTATCACCCATGTTTACTTTTTTTTGAACCAATTTTAAAAAGCATTCAGAATACTGTCAAATGTTTCATTTCTAGCAGAATAAACTTCTAAAGCTTTATTTTGGTTCTACAAATTGGATGTTCAATTGAAGCATTTTTATATCTGATTTTCTGTGTGAAATACTTAAATGGCAATATTCAACTGTTTGTAAATCTCTACTGCTAATGGAGATAACATATTAACAGCCATTGCTGCATATTTCAGAAGTGAAGAAAAGATTTGGAATAAAAAATGAACACGATTTGTTTCAGAAAACAGCAATTTGATCTAAATGAAAAGCCATGCTTCTCAGAGGGAGAGATACTTTCTCCAGGTTCACATATTAAGCCTATGAAAACAGCATCTTCAGGCAGTTTTCTTAATGTAACTATTACCTTTGAAATAACAAGTTATTTTTTTTCCTTAGATTTTTATCTCTGAATTTCATGAGACCACCCAACTTTACAGCCCCAGGCCCCAAGAATGGCTAGAAAAGACCAGTAGATACATTGTACAGGGTTTATGGTTGCCATACACTTTCTTGAAAGGGAAATTCAGTACTCAATTTTCAACGAATCATGCACTTTCATTGTTTTAACTCACTAGTGAAACATTATTTCAAAATAAGTAATCATTACCAAGAAACCCAATAAACAAATAGTTGTAGGTGTTTGAGGGATGACAAAACCACGGCAGTAAGATCAATTAACCACTCTCTGTGTGTTCGGCTTCCATTCCTCGTACCTTATTCACATATACCCAACCCTCAAATTCCTTTATTTTCTCTAACCCTCACCATATGGATGCCTGCTAGTTTCAGTTAAGTAGATGGAATGAAAAACTCTGTCCAATATTTCCACCACCATCATGCAAGATTGGAAGGAGTTAGTTGTCCCTAGTGACCACTGACCCAGTATGCATTGTTTTATCATCCAGCATTCTGCATGTTGTCCTTGAAAATGAGGCATTAGCCATGTTTTAGTTGAAATAGTTCAGAAAAATAGAGCCAATTTTCACATTTAACCCCCAGTTAAGCTTAGAACTCTGTTAACACGTTCTTTGACTAGTATTCTAATAGAGCCGTGACAAAAGCTGCAAGAATTACACAACACGGACATTTAACAAGCCCACACTAGTTTTTATCAATGTAATTTGTGAAAATACTTCATTTGAAAAAGAAAAATTCAGGACAGATGCTAAGCCAATCAGGATGTGTGGACAAGAGTAGTTAAATAGCACTCCTGGGAGCAAATGAGGATGTTTGATCTCCCCCAAATTGAAATTGTGTACACCCTGCAATCTAGCTATTCCTTTTCTACATATTCATCAGAAATTCTTATACACGTATACCTGCAAGCATGAAGAAGCTTTTTTATTACAGCATTTGGATAAACACATTATGGAACAACACAAAATATAGCAGACTGTGATCTATGGTATCAATATGCATAGCTCTCAACAAGAATATTACGTGGAAAAAAATAATGCAATGATACATGCCTTAAAATAGTTTTTTTCTCATAAACATTAAAAACTCATAAACACTAATAAGTATTATTCATAAACCTATATATTCCAATGAAACTATGAAAGCATGAAGGTAAAGTTAAACCTCAGGTTCATAATAATGGCACCACTGGACAGGGGAAAAGGTAACAGATCTAAGAAGATAATACTAGCACTATAACTGAATGTAATACAAAAGGAACAAGGTATGAATTAACAGCTATTTTTGGGTAGAGTTATTTATTATACTGTTTGTATTTTATGTTTTAAAATTTCACTCAAAAAACAAAATAATTTCATAAAGAGCAATGTCCAGTTTAACTAGGAATCAGCTTGTTACATATCTACTTTACTTAAAAAAAAAATCCCATACACTCACTGCCATTTCCAAGGGGTTCAAAAAAGGAAAATTGGAAAATGTGGTACTTTATCAAAGAAAAACTTTTTATAAATATGAAATATGAAATAAAATGTGTAATCAGCATATCACTGTTCTTGACACATTACCATATACAATCACATAGAAGGAGCGAGAAAGATGTATGCAGAATTTGACTTATGAATAAAGGAAATAATTACTGTGTTTAACTAAAGCATCTTCTTAAGAAACATAAATAACACTTCAGAATTGGCATTATCACAGTGAGAAATGATTGAAATATGCCAATAAAATCTATATAAGCATTTTGGAAACAGTGAATAGTTGCCTGACTCTTTGAAGTCTTTCCCATAATAGATGGGAATAGCTACCTTCATGCAAATGAACTAGACTTTGGTTGCACTAATTAAGAGAACTACAGCTTAGTCAATCTAATAATACATGAGTTGTAGTGGATGTCAAAATCATGCTTTATAAAACTATCTTCAGAATCATCTCAAGTTTCCTTTTGAGAAAGATAACTTTACTAAATACACAGAAAAAAAGATTGTGCAGATTAGTATAATTTCAATAGAACATGTTTCATCTTCAAAATCTGATAAGAACTTTCCAATCCATAAAACACTGTAAGAGAAAACTGTGAATCAGGCTAGACACGCATCTCAAAGAGCTGATGAGGTTGCAAATCACTGTGCCTCACTCTTGAGTTACCACAATAATGCTTAGCACTTGCATAGTGTTTTCTAGCTTCAAAGAGCCTTCAAACTTTAACTAATTAATCCTTACGCTACCCAGTGAGAGAGTAAGAAATCCCTTGAAGAGAGCATCTAACTACATAATTCGCATTTGCTTATACAGAATTCAGCATATATACCATGTTGTGTTTTCCTATCTTTCTATTTCAATAAATCTTGAGAGAGATGATATCCATATGTGAATAGATGATACATAGCCATCTATTGTGAAGAAAATGATGTACATTGCACTCAATCTGCAACTAAAAGCTAAAAAGAAAGATATATGTACAGCCAACACATGAAAAACATCTGGTACGCTCCGCTCTATTTTCTTTTCTCATTCATTTTACGTCTTGTTCTCAGCCATTCCGTAGTGGACTTGTTAGATTTGAATAGGTTAAAACTTTTTCACGAAGGATATACAATTCTCTTGTTGATTTCAAAATTATTTTTATTTATTGTGAAATAAAGTGTTTTAAAATTAAAAGTCTATAAGTTATGCTGAAAATAAGAGAATACCATTTGGGAAAGCTTCACCCAAATGAAAGAATATTTAACTACTGTATTAAGAATTCTCTCTACTAGGATTCCCTTCTCTCTGCAGGTAGCTGGCTACAGCAGTCTACCAAAACAAATCTATTCCTGCAGTAAAGGCCAACACTGGGTCATTCAGGAGAGAGCACTTTCTGCCTGAAAAGTGTTCTACATCTTTTCGCTGAAATAGGGGAAATCTTTAGTTTTCCTGTTTAACTGAAAATTCATTTAAAAAATCTTTTCTTTTTCATTTCAAAGAAATTCTGCTTACCTCCAATTGCTTGGCCCTTACCTACTCTCTATAAATATCTAAAAATCACATGCACATACACACACGCAAAAGAAACGGTATAATCGGAAGACCATTCAATGTGTACGTGTACTCTGTTCTAAAAATTCTCCAGTGTACTATTTGCATTAAGGTTGTAATCATTCAATGGATGATCTATTTTTACTAACATCCCTAGAATATCACTGGAGTTTGGATGTACAATGTGAGCAACATGGTTTTTATATGCATATACTTTCTTTGTAATTAAATTTATGTAGTTAAAATGGTCAGCTTTGTTGTCAAAGACAGATACTGGCTAAACTTTAACTTTTTAAAAGTATTCTTCTTTTTATTTTCAAGTTCTAAATATTTGTCCACTTAAGTTGAACTAAAATAGACCGTTAAGCATTAAAATAGAATGAAAAAAGGTAAGCTGAAAATATTGATTTCTTAGTACAAATAATACATAGAATCATTTCTTTTCTTTAAAAAATTACATGAGACAAGTTAAAGAGCTAATTATGCCATACTGATACATTTTTTGACACTTTAGAGAAAATAAGACTTAATTCATTAGAAAGAGGAAATAAGGGTTTTTGCATGGATCTACCTTAAAACAACTGAGAATTTTACAAACACTAAGCTTAGGTTCTTGTCAAGTACAATTAAATTTATCCTTCCTTTCTCCTCTTTTTCTCTCCTCTATCTTAATATAGATGTAAAAAGGTAGGATTGGAACATGGAACAGAGTTTGCTTATTGGAAGAGTTACAAAGATTTTCCACAGGAGACTAAGATCTCTGATGAAGAGTAGAAATGATATGGGAATGTAAATTGTGCAGCCACAATGGAAAAAGAGTATGGATGTTCCTCAAAAAATTAAAACTATTATGATCCAGAATTCTATTTCTGGTATATATCTAAAGGAAATGAAATCACTATCTCAAAGAGATATTTGCACCCCAATGTTCATTGCAGCATTCTTTACAATAGCCAAGAGATGGAAACAATGTAAGTGTCCCATGACAGCAAGTAGACAACCCAAATGTCTATCAAAGGTAATTTCCTGATAAAGAAAATGTGGTAGGTACACCCACACATACTCACACAACACACGTGCATGCACACGGATACACACACACACTGGAATACTATTCAGCCATAAAAATAAGGAAATCCTGACATTTGTGACAATACAGATGGATCGTAAGAATATTTTGCTAAGTGAAATAAGTCAGACAGAGAAAGACAAATGCTATTTTTTCTCACTTACATGTGGAATCTAAAAAAAAAAAAAAGTTGAACTCATAGAAACAGAGTAGAATGGGGATTTTCGGAGGCTGGGGTGCGGGCAAATGGGGGAGATTGGAACAAAGGCTATAAACTTCCAGTTTTAATGAATAATTTCTGAGGATCTAATGTACAGGATAGTGACTATAGTTAACAGTATTGTATTACTTACTTGAAAGTTGCTGAGACAGTAGATCTTAAATGTTCTCACTCCACCCCCCCCCAAAATAGACAGTAGTTATGAGGTGATTGATATGTTAACTAACCTTATTTTGGTAATCATTTTACAATATATGCATGTATCAAATCATCATATTGTACACTTTAAACTTACACAATATTTTATGTCAATTATATCTCAATAAAGCTGGAGGTGAGGGAGAATATCAAGGGATCTTTAAGAAAAATAATAAATAATAATAAAAGCTTTGGCAGTTGTATTAATCAGGGTTCCCTAGAGAATCAGAACCAATAGAATGTGTGTATATATGTATACATATATTTATATACTTATGTATCTGTGTATATATACATAGAAAGAGAGATTTTAAGAAACTGGCTCACACAGTTGTGGAGGTTTGCCAAGTCCAAAATCTGCAGGCTAGGCCAGTAGGCTGGAAACCCAGGGACATGCTGCAGTTTGAGTCCAAAAGTAGTCTGCTGGCAGAATTCCCTCTTCTCCCGAGGAGATCAGCCTTTTCTGTTAAGACCTTCAACTGATTGGATAAGGCCCACCCAACATAATGGAAGGTAGTCTGCTTAACTCAAAATTTCATAATTTAAATGTTAACCTTATTTAAAATGTGCTTTCACAGAAACATCTAGAATAATGTTCAACCAAATATCTGAACACTGTGACTTAGCCAAGTTGACATATAAAATTAACTATTACAGCAGAGAAGGAAATTTTGTAAAATCTAGTGTGTATTAAAATATCCTTTAGGGGCGCCTGGGTGGCTCAGTCGTTAAGCGTCTGCCTTCGGCTCAGGTCGTGATCCCAGGGTCCTGGGATCAAACCCTGCATCGGGCTCCCTGCTCAGCAGGAAGCCTGCTTCTCCCTCTGCCACTCCCCCTGCTTGTGTTCCCTCTCTCTGTGTCTCTCTCTTCAAATAAATAAATAAAATCTTTAAAAAAAATATCCTTTATATATTTAGTCTTATTTCATCTGGATATATATATATATATACATATATATATATCCATCCATATATATATATATATATATATCCATACATATATATATATATGTAAAGAGGAAGAAGCATTTATTCTCACAGTAAAGACAAGGTCAGGACCCCCTAACTCAGTACTATGATTCTCATAGAAAGGAGAAACACATCTATTGCTCATACTTTAGGACCAATTTCTATACCAATAGATCACAAACTTGAAAAAGTCTGCCTAAATAGAGCCACTGTTCTGGAGAAGATAGCACCAGAATTTGAACTTGAACCCTAATGATTGGCCTTGGGATATTTAACCTTAGTCAAACTAATTGCAAAGCTTAAGGAGGGGTTCTCTTTTACAAGAATTGTTGTCTCTTTGGTAAAACATTATATCCTGGAAAATCTAGCCTACTGGTATATTTGGTTATAAGATGGTTAAAAAAAAATCTAGACTGCAGATATCCAGGACAATGGACCTCAGGGAAAAGTAATTGGCATAATAACACCAAATTTTGTCTGAATTAAGACTATGCAGCCTTTTGATAAATTGTTTCCTGTTTTGAATTGTTTCATTTTTTTAAAAGATTTATTTACTTATTTTAGAGAGAGAGAGCGTAGGGGGGCAGTGGCAGAAGGAGAGGGAGAGAGAGGATCTCAAGCAGACTTCCTGCTGAGCACAGAGCTTGACACCAGGTTCAATCTCATAACCCTGAGATCATGACCTGAGCCAAAATCAAGAGTCAAACGCTTAACCAACTGAGCCACCCAGTTGCCCCTGAAATGTTTCATTTTTGAGTGTGGATTTATCTCTAAAAATTATTATTGATTTCTGTGACTGTAAGCATGCATGAGTTCTGCAACATTTGTTTATGGAAGGTCAAACATGGAGAACTCATACAAGGTCAGTAATGAGATAGGAACTTGGGTCTTGTAAGATGATTTCGTCTAGAATCAAAGGGACACTTTATTCTCCCTGGGTCTCTCAGTTGTGATAAGGCAAACTACAAAATAGTTACAAGGAAGACCTAAACAAAGAAGGACTCATTCTCCAATGCCTGATCAGTTGTTATACATCCTGTCAACCATTTATGCTATCTCAAAGATTTCATTTAATTGTCTTAAATGTTAGATCCTGGTCTTGTGTACTTAGGTGGGGAGGATCCATGTAGTAGCTACCTGGGCTACTACATAGCTGGTCTAGCATAGAAATAAATGTGGACAAGTGGGCAGTGGTCCAGCACCAGATTCCCCAGTGAAGGCACAGATAAGTCTATCAGGGATCCCTAAAAGTATATGGGGAAATGGAACTGGTTAATTCATAAAATTAAGCAAAAGGATATCACAGACTACAGTACACTGAGC
The DNA here is from genome assembly GCF_002201575.2 of Neomonachus schauinslandi. Classification (NCBI taxonomy): domain Eukaryota; kingdom Metazoa; phylum Chordata; class Mammalia; order Carnivora; family Phocidae; genus Neomonachus; species Neomonachus schauinslandi. Next base: position 113,675,727 of record NC_058403.1, read on the forward strand.
AGGAAAGTGAGTCTGCATACAGCAATTCAATCGGGCTTTTGGGTAAATCCCCCGATATCCCAAATCAATGTTACACCATAAAACATGTTTGAAATAAGAAATAAAAACTATTCAATTTCTAATTGTTTTCTATCATTAATGGAAATGAAAACTATGAAATCTAACCTGAAATTGTATATTTCAATTTCAATAAAGCTTACTTAACTTGGGATAAATGTGAGGGGTTTTTTTGTTTTGTTTTGTTTTTTAAGGTTAAAATAATATGATTGAATGAGAATCTGCTTGGAAATTTTACTCTGCCTGGTGTCATGGCCACCATGTTAAATGAAAAACACTGTGCAAAACTAACAAAATAATGTATGCATCAAGATTTCTCCTCTTCAGAACAAGAGTTGTTTTAAACTATTACCATAATAGTATCTTCAAATATCAAGAGCCAAGCAATACCATTAAAAAATAACAGCAACAAAACTGGCAGGAATAACATTACCTAAAAATATTACCACATTTTTACTAGAATGTGAAAAGCAAGTAGAAACTTCTCACTTCATTAACGTTCTGGGAATCTTCATTATATTTTCCATATTTGTCAAGTTGTGTCCTAGCCCCTAATTTCAGCCTTTAAAATCTTTTTTTTTTAATCTTATTTTTTTTCTTTACTTACAAGTTGGGTCACACAAAGCCCCAGATAACTTCAATCATTTTCCTGACATTGTGCCTGTTTCTGAGCCTTGGGCAGAAACATAAAAACTAAATGGCATTATAGGTTGACAAAAGAAATCATAAAATACATGGACAAACGTATATTTTGATTCTCCATTCCTACAATCTTCTTCATCAGTATTTGTTTAATACCTTGAACACTGACATTAAGCTTTTTAAGTTACATTTTCTTGAAGCAGGGATACCATATTTATTAGTAATAAATTTTGAAGTCTTTTCTGTTTTTTAAAATTTCAAGTATTGGGGTGCCCGCTGGCTCAGTCGAAGATCTCAGGGCCATGAATTTGAGTCCTACATTGGGTGTAGAGATTACTTAAGTAAATAAACTTTAAAAATTTTTTTTACAATAAAAATAAAAATTCAAGTGTATAATTATTCTAGTAAATAGAATTTATACTCATTCATGCATATATTTGCTATTCATTTTATCTTATTCTCTGTGCTGGCAGCACATTCCCTTAATGGACAGGTGTGCTTTCTCAGTTTATTCTCTGAAGATTGAAGAAAAAGGATTTTAGTGATTTCATAACTTTTGGAAAGAGATCTCAAAACTAATTTCTTTCATTCTATTTTTCCACAAGTCATGAACAACTCATTGTATGACCAAAGGTGATCCAAAAGTAACTGGAATTTTTCATAATTCATGTTCTCCTGGAGCTAAGAGTCTTTAAAAATATTAGCCAGAAACTTCTCTGGATTACAATAATGTTAATGGGCATTGCAAAGTTTTCTTAGAGTTGAGTAGGGTTTCTAATTACATACAAATAATGAAAATATAAAGGTTGAAAAATATGATAATGAAAGAAACCTTAACTATTAGAATTAGTGAAATGTATACAGTGCCTTTTTCATCCAAATTACATATATCTTTTAAAAAGGAACAACTCCTAATGCACTTTTTTGGTTCTTTCTCTGCAATTATGCTAACAAGTATCATGCTGAGAAAGGATTAGTCCTGATGGACAATCAAAGACAATGCTTCCTTCCTGGTAAAAAGGTGAGAAAAGATGTAGGCATCTGAGCTGCAGTTATTAGGCTTAGCAGCAGGAGGCCCATATGACCAGTTAGTGAGCGAGATCAGAGTTTGCTAAGTAGAGAAACTGCCTAGTCATTATTGCAGGCTCTTCGGTCCCATCATATATGTACCATCTCTGACTTGGTGGGTGGAAACCATGCTGCACACATCTCCCTGACTGTTCAACTTAGTGTTCTTCTCTCAGCTTGGTAGCCATGACACCTGGCCAGGTAAAAACTCCCGCTGGGATAAGGCATTTGGTATAGCAGCAGGACATGTGCACCTGCAAAATCTGAAAGAACAGAAATCATCCCTAAAAGGAAGAACCAGGAAGGACCTACTACTCATTTAATATCTTATTAACCACAAAAACAACAAATCAGAAAGCAAGATTTAAAAAGCAAGATTAAAGTGTGTTTCATTGCATCCTTATAATGTCCCTTATAGTAGCTAATACAGCAAAATGTTGAAAAAGGTAGAACAAAATCTCTTGCTAATTTTAATAATATTGCTGAGCTATGTTTTCATATATTTTATATTTCAGTTAGTGTTTTGTTCAACATGACCTTCTGAAAATATTTGCAATATCAAAGTTTGAAAACTAAAAATCAGGTTAAGATTTATTATCTCTTTAGTGTTAACTACTGACATTTTATGTCAAAATTCAATTCCAACATTTTTTGAGATATTCGTTTAAGTAGCATAAGAGATATGTGTTAGCTTGCCCCATATATATTGTATGGACTACTCATATTAGCATGAGAAAACCATAGGTCTCCAAATGAACTAACCATATAATACTAAGTAAACATGCCTCGTCTAAAGAATATGGGTTAGATTACATTCCAAAAGGACAACGTGGAATAAAAACATGGTATCTTAGAAATGGGTGTCTAATACAATCATTTTTAATGTACCTCCCAGAGATTGCTTTAAGGCAAAGGTGACCACAAGGCCAGTGGTAGATGGTTACAAGCCGTCTTCCCCAACATCTGTGTAAATAGATTCAAAGAACTAAAGGCTGCAGTTTCAAAAATTAAACTACAAAAGGCCATATCTATAACTGTACACAAAATCGCCTTGTCTACCCCTTCTTCTTACCCCCTACTACTTCTGGTGCTATTAAAGAAAAGGAATGTCTGAGGACCACCAAGGAGAAAAAGGGCAGAAAGAGGACATGGGAATAATTATTTTAAGGGTGCCTTGAAACAGTCGTTAGTCCCCTCTGTATTCTGTAGAAGCAATACCTGCGCATATAAATCAAGCCTATGTGTTCAGATCACCTGTCCTCATAAAAGTGAGCGGTTTCTACTGACATTTGTTTTTCTTCCTATTTTCCAATTGTTTTAATTTGTAACAAGATTGTTAAATATGACAAATAGAAATGGTATGCTGCATCGCTAATATTTGTGAACACAAAAATCAGGGCTACCTAACTTCTCAGCAAGAAGACTCAAAGAATCCTTCTGTGTATCTTTAACCCACCAATCTAAATAATGGTCTTCTATAATCAAACTTAAGGAAAAAGAATACGTATTTTGATCAAAACAGAAAAACTACGTGTTTGTGTGTGTGTGTGTGTGGTTGTGGAGGGTGGTAGGGAAGTGCTGGTGGTGGTGTATTTCAGCTTTTGAAAACTTAGCCCCGCTTTGCTGAATTCCGTGCCTCAGATGCACAACATACAATTAAATAACCCCTTCAAGGTAAAGATGAAAAATTAGGATTTTGAGAGTTTCCTTATGACAGTAGAGTTAACACGGGACAGTGCCAAGACCAAATTTATCTCATTCCCAAATCTGTTTTCTTTCCCCAAACCCTACTGTATTTCATTCAGAATTATTGATTTACAGACGTGAAATTTGCTAACATCAGAGAAATTTAAAATTAAGGTTCAGAAAAAATGAAAAATATAGATTCCCTAAGTAGCTAGCATTCTGTTAGTCTTGGTATAACAAACTACTTTCTTGCCCATTGCAAAGGCTACAAAATTGACCGTGCCTTCTTTTGTTTACCAACTGCTCAGAGCTCCACTGACTCTCTACTCAAAAATGACCACAGTTAATTGCATATTTCTTTGCTCCATTCCATGGCCTTTGCTTTCTCTCTCTGTAGCTTTATTATGTATCACCTTGTTTTTTTTTTTTTTTTTTGAAGCAGCTCAAGTCGTTTTTCTTTTTCAATCAGCCAGGAAATGAAAAGAAATACATTGTATAATCTATTACATCTCTGTCATCGGAGACCTCATTTTAACATACCCATTTTATTTTTCATTGTTTTTTTGTTTTGGTTTGTCCATGTAGTAGAATGGTAAAATGGGACTGTACTCAAATGGTCAGCTCTATGTTCAAATCTTCAGTGATGCCCAGAGGCCGACACATAAAGCATCAGATCCTTGAGCTGGACATAATCCTTCATGATTCTGCTCCTTTCCAGCTTCTCTGCCTTGCACTTTAAGCCCTAGCAAACACAACTGCTAATTGTTGACAACACTTTATTTTACACTGTTTGAGATAGTACCGTTAATTCCCCTCCTTGCTTATTAGGGATTGAAGTAACCTAAACTGATGGTTCTGAGAGTATGGTCTCTTAAAATGGCAGCTCTCAGAGATGTAAAAACTGGAACACTGATCCACACTAGAAAATTTTCATGAAAACTACATGTGAAAATGACAGACCCCCCCCCCATGTTTTTCTTTCCACTTTCTTTTCTGAGACCACATTAATACCATAAAGGATAGTTAACAGTAATAAGAAAACACATACACTCCTAACGACAAACAACTAGGTGTCATAAAACAAATGATGAAAGCCACCTACAGGACAGCCTAAACCACGGCCTAGAAAATGTCTGAAGGGAATCTAGCCAAGGAGGAAGCTAAAACCTGCAGAATCCCCAAAAGCCTCCAGACTGGGAAATAGATTTGCCTGAGAACAGGAATGAGGAGTAAGGCTACAGGACATGATTGAGCCATCCACCTTTTCCTGTACTCTAAGAGAACATCTGCAGTCAAGCATGTATCTTTCTTACCTTCCACCAAAGCAAATGATAGAATGGTTCTATTCTCTTCAATTAAATGCCTTGCACATGTATGCACCTCCACCCCCTTCTAAAAGAAAAATCCTACACCTCTTTCATTTAGGAGAATTTCAGCTTACAAGTTGATTTGATCTATGATAGTTCCATTCTTAAGTTTTTGAGGAACCTCCACACTGTTTTCCATAGTGGCTGCACCAATTTACATTCTCAGCAATCCCACTTCTGGATATCTATCTAAAGGAAATAAAACCACTATCTAAAAGAGACATCTGTACCCACATGTTCATTACAGTATTATTTACAATAGCTAGAATATGGTTTATACATATATAAAAAATTGAATATTATTCAGCCACAAAAAAAAAAATAAAATCTTGCAATTTGTGACAACATGGATGGACCCTGAGGCCATTATGTGAAATAAGGCAGACAGAGAAAGATAAATACCATATGATCTTTTTTAAAAATTTATTTATTTATTAGAGAGAGAGAGCTTGAGCGGGAGGGGCCCAGGGAAAGAGAATCTCAAGCAGACTCTGCACTGAGTGCAGAGCCTGACACAGGGCTCAATCTCACAGCCCTGAGATCACAACCTGAGCTGAAACTGGGAGTCAGATGCTCAGCCAACTGTGCCACCTAGGCACTCCAATACCATATGATCTTACCTATATGTGGAATCTTTAAAAAAACAAAACAACTCCTAGAAACACAAAACAGATTGGTGGTTGCCAGAAGTGGGGGGTAGGAGTTGAGAGAAATAAGTGAAGGTGGTCAAAAGGTACACACTTCTAAGTTCTGATGCTACAATGTTCAGGATGGTGACTATAGTTAACAATACTATAGTGCATATTTGAAAGTTATTAAGTGAATAAATCTTAAAAGTTATCATGAGGAAAAAATTGTAATTATGTGAGGTGGTAGATGTTAACTATGACAATCATTTCGCTAAATATACATATATAAAATTATATTGTACACCTTAAACTAATACATTATATGTCAATTGTATCTCAATAAAACTGGAAAAAATTAAAACACGTGATTTGACTCTCAAACACTGGGGGTTAAAATTCTAGTCTTTTTTTTTTTGAGAGGTAGAGAGAGAGAGCAAGCAAGCAAGAGCACAAGAGCAGGGAGAGGGAGAAGCAGACTCCCTGCTGAGCAGGGAGCCTGTTGTGGGTCTAGATGCCAGGCTCGATGTGGGGCTCGATTCCAGGATGCTAGGATCATGGCCTGAGCCTAAGACAGCCGCTTAACTGACTGAGCCAGCCAGGTGCCCCCAAAATTCTAGTCTTTATTAAGCCCTGTCCCATGCAAGATTTCAGTGTTGTATTACATCATTCTTACATATGAAAAACAAACAGGATAGCCAGACATTTGAAGAAAACTTCCAACATGCTAGATCAAGACTCAGAGAAGCTCTGCCCTCGTGGAACCTATATTTTAGAAGAATCAAAAGTAATTGCTGAATATTTATAGGTCATTTCTATAGGAAGAGAACAGAGAGAAAGGAAAAGGCATGTAGAAAACAGCTGCATTAAACTTTAATCCTCCTATAGAATTTTCTTTTTAAATTACGTGTGTCTATTACTTGGAAAAAATATATGTAAGTTAGTTCATGTTTATATCACACAGGACAACCTATGGAGTTGCCTGTTTGGTGCTTGACCCTGTCTTACTGTTACTTTACCTGTTCCCTGGGAAGAAACATCGCTCTGGTTTACTTAGTGGCTGTACCACATGGTCAAAAAACAAGGGTTTAAATCAAATGAACAAACAAGGACACAAAATTTCATTTTCTGTTTTGCTGATTACAATAGGCTTCCTCCAGCTTTAGTGGCAAATATTTTGCTGTTTCTTTGGTTTGTGCAAACTCAAAGCAATAGAAATCAATCTGCACTGGGTGAATGGTGAAAATAATCTTGTTTATATTACTATTATCATCCCTTAATGCCTGAAGATATAAGGCTTAATTGAAATCCTTGTCCAATCTGTTCCAATAATCCTGTGGCAGGTAACATAAATTTTTCAGTTTGATATCTTTCTTTTGAAGAGGTTTTCTCCATAAGGGTTTAGTTATTTTCAAGTATGTGTTCATTTTCTCTTGGGCTCCTCTACTCTCTCTGCAGTATGGGGGAAGGGTAGAACAGAACTCAATGTTGATTTCCCCTTTGAAACTACTCCACCAGCTAATATCAGGGTTGTACCTTTTAACTCTTTATGGTGAAGCAACATGGGTGGTGAGACTTGTGCCTAGTTAAAATCTATCAGCCTAGAGGATTTGGAGGGGTGAATGTAGAATTTTATCAGTCCACACTTCTTTGTATACATTATTTACCTATTCAGGACCTTATTATTAACCAAAGGACATCAGCATCTGGTGTGTGTGGGGGGCAGAGTTCAAAAGGATTTTCCCAGCAATTCTGTTCCTCTGGTTATAACCACATGTCCAGATAAAGGCACCCTTTATTCTTTCTAGGGGTTTTCCCAAGGGCCTATTTTGTGGTGGTGGTTGTTAATTCCTGGAATCGTTATCTGCCTTTCAAATCTATAATTATTGCAGGTTGATTTTGGAGGCAGAAAGCCACCAGCCCTGGCTAGTTCACCATCTTGGCATTGACAAGATATCACAGGTAAAATAATTTTTAAAAGATATATCTCAAAAATTTATTTTTGTATAAATATACACAGTTCCATAATTTGTCCTGGTTGTTTATTGTTAAATTGTAGCTATGAAGAACATAAAGATTAGGCAGAGTGGATGGTGGATTTTAGAAATTTAACACTGACTAATGACTGATTCATAAGAGGGAATATGAGATGCTTTGTGGGAAGGCTACTCAAATGGAAAATGGGGAATTGGTCACAATACTGGAAATCCAGGCGAACACGTGACTGTTCTGAAAGAAAACAGGAGTCAAATATATCACTTGTTTCTGATAGGAATATTTTCTCTCTTAATAATATTAATACTTCAGAAAAATTAGTGTTAATGTGAGTGACTCTGGAATACCCCCTTCCCCGTGTCACTATGAGTTCAGAATTTTGAAATACTGATTATAAGCCTGCCTGAAAAGTAACTTAATAAACCAAGAGCAAATAACCTAAAGTTAACTTAAAAAGTGACATTATAATTCTAACAAAATTGCCAATTCAATCTCAGCCATCTACCTTTGGGAGAAATCTCATGTGTTTTATCATCTTGCTTACCCTAAAACTAAATCAGGTGATTTATGCAATATGCGTAACTTTTCAAATAAATCAACTGTGCAAAAATGTGTCTCTTGCTTTCTCATCTAAGTACTGTGACAAATGTTTTGAGCACTGGAAGTGGACTGAATAAACATTTCCTTTCACAGATATAGGAATGTTTATTTGCTTCATTTAATCCTGGGAATATGAGAAAAATAAGAGATTATTGAATTATTGGATAGACATTGAAAATCCAATATTAAATCCTATAAAGATGCTCAATGTTTAGGAAAAAGTGTGCTAATATAGCCCTATTATGTTATTATGGCCTATTAACATATAGATTGTTATCTGTAAAAAAATCTCTCTTAAGGTTATTAGATGGTACTATTACATATATTTTATTTTCAGAAATTAGATTATGAGTCAGTAAAATGATAAAATTTCATTGAAATAATGTTAACAGGTAAGTTTTTAAAATGCAATGTTTTAAAAATGCGAAGTTTTAAAATGCAAAGTTTTAAAATCGTGTTTAAATGTTTAGTCATTACAGAAGAATGAAGCCATTAACACAGAGGGAGTAAGTTTGTGTTAACAACTTTTTAAATAAAACTATATAGGAAAGATAATAAAAGTCAACCCATATAGAAGAGGATCCATTGATCCTTTGCTTTGGGCAGCTTATGGTAACTTCAAGATCTCCAAGAGTCAGTTTCTCATCATAAATTGAGGACAATAAGAATAGTTACTTCAAAAAGTCATTGTAAAGATACACAAAAGGATGCATACAAAACTCTGGCATGTGAGACATTAGTAAATATTAGCTATTATTATTTGCATGGTTTATTATCATTGTAGCTCTTCATTTGGAGTACCCTACTTTAAGACACTTCTCTAAACTGAAGTAGGCTTCGTTGAAGGATGACCAAAAGAAAGAATCTGGAAACTAATCATATAGGAAATAGTTAAAAGAGATAGCTAATGATCAACAAAAAAATCATGTAAATACTAAATACTAAAATTGCATTAGCCTCAGAGAACATATAGCCCAATGTCTTCATTTAATATTAAACATATGAATAAAGAGACTCACTTGTCTTTAAGCCACAGTGTCTTATAGAAGAAAGTCTAGCCAAGTACAGAACCAACTCCAACAGAAGGAAGTTGAGTGAGGAGGTTTTCATATGGAAGTGTCCAAAACTAAAAACCTACAGAGAAGCCAATGCATTCTCACTTCAGGCATTTAAGCAAGAATGGGAAAGTCAACTTTCCATAATAATGTAGTGAACAGGCAAAATATCAATAAAGAATTAATAAAGAATTAATTAATAAAGAATCCATTAAAGAATGGTAAGTGAGCCTCTCTTCCATGTTAGATACCGTACTGAATGCTGTAGGGAATATGAAGTTGAATAAAAAGGGGATATTTATGTAACATGCAACTAGGCAGAATGAGTAAAATATTAGTTACATCTACTGTGATGTTTCATTGCAGATTTCATTAGGAATCAACAGAATTAATTATATATAGTACACTTAGAAGACATAAACTATACCAATTTCATCCAAAAATATCTCTTGAGGGCAAAAATGAATCAAAGTGTTAACACAGACTCTGTTATTATTAAATTATCTTGAGATTTGTCCTATTATTAAAATCTATTTTCTGTGTTGTGCACAACTCAATATTGTTCCTAAAAGATCTGGGTCTTAGGGAAATCTAAACTATTATTATTTTGTTTTCTATAAACATTTCATAGAAAAGAAATCTTTATTTTTTAAGGTAGAAAGCAGCTTCAAAGTATAGAAGTCATTGTGAGCCTATGGGGGTGGGGTGAATAATAAAAAGTGTATGAATTGGTTGTATACACAGTGAACTTACAGAATTCTTTGGTAGCAGCTAACAAAACACATCATGACTACGAGGATAGTAGAAAGTTTGAAGGCACTGGAGTTAAAACAAAATTAGTCCTGAAAATTGGCATTATCAGGTACCAGGTGTATTAACTTGGGACAATTCATGACCTTCTCTGAACCTCAGTTTCCACAAATGAAAATATCTCTGCTAATCTGTGTTTTATCCAACATTTTCAACTTCATTTGTTCCAAACCAGGACATTAGCGAAGTTATTTCTTAATATAAAGTTTTTCCAACTACACAATTTACTTCTCTCAAATTTATCTGTGGTTAAAACAGCTCCCTTTTTCTTTCCTCTGTTGCCTGGCCAACACATAACTCACTCTCAGCTTTCTTTTCAGTTGCAACCTCTATTAAGAAGACTGAAAAATCTAAATATTTACTTCCTTCCACTGTAACTGTGGTCCTGTGTCACATGTCTGGCTAATAAGATCTAAATGAAGCCCCCTCACAACACTAGGAAAACTTGCTTTTATAAAAAGGGATATACGTGGCTTGGCAAGCCCTTATTTTCTTTCCTCATTAAGCATTATGGACATAATACCTTGAATTGCGTGGAGAAAACAGCAAGAAGCACTGAGATGTTATCACAATATAGTGGACCAACTGAGCCAAAGGCAGTAACTGCCTACCTCTGATTGGTTCATATTTAAGAAAAAAGAAATCCTCAGGTTGCCTGAGTGGCTCAGTCATTAAGCATCTGCCTTTGGCTCAGGTCATGGTCCCAGGGTCCTGGGATCGAACCCCACATTGGGCTCCCTGCTCAGCGGGAAGCCTGCTTCTCCCTCTCTGCCCCCCCACCTGCTTGTGTTCCCTCTCTCGCTGTGTCTCTCTCTGTCAAATAAATAAATAATCTTTAAATTAAAAAAAAAAGAAATCCCTGTTTGTTTAATCTATGGTTAGTTTTCTGTTATGTGAAGTCAAAAGTATTTCTTTCTGACACAATGTTTCTTTTGTTCCTTCTTCCCCAACTTTGTTTTTTAATCTGCTCACATTAGTTGTAATGTGTAATTTCTTTGTCAAATATATTCAATGAAGTGACACTGTAGTATTGTGGAAAGAATACCGCATGAGAAATCAAAGAGTTCTTTTTACTCTGTTTTAGTATCTATTAATATATAATACTTTGGGGAAGTAATTTAATATTTCTTATCTTCAGTTTCATCTTATACAGAGTAATTGAATGCAATAAAAAGTATTTTATATTTAAATCTCTAAAACTAATCTCGAATCCTTCAAAGGAGACAACTGGATGAAATGGTATTATTGGAGCCTGGGTTAGGGTCAACACATGGAAGATAGAAGCATGGTGAACTTATCTGGCAGGATATGGAACCACATGGAGGCATAACCCCTGCAAAAAACAGAGTGGAGGCACACTCTGGCTTCTCTCAGCTTCTTGCCCTCCTAATCTGCCCCAGTGTCACCCCTTGGCTGAACTCTACCAGGAGGCAATTTATATGGGAGCCTAGGAACCACATCTCACAGCTCTGAAATACAGAGCATGGCCAGGGAGAGTTGAAGGCTACATCTGGGCACATAGGTCCAGGACCACACACAAAGAAATATCAAAAATGAATTTAACATCAGGGGATTAAACGAAGAATGAACTCAGGAAGCACTTATGCAGAACATTTGTGAAAGAATGAAAAGAGTGGGCGCCTGGGTGGCTCAGTCGTTAAGCGTCTGCCTTCTGCTCAGGTCATGATCCCAGGATCCTGGGATCGAGTCCCACATCGGGCTCCCTGCTCAGCGGGAAGCCTGCTTCTCCCTCCCCCACTCCCCCTGCTTATGTTCCCTCTCTCGCTGTGTCTCTCTCTATCAAATAAATAAATAAAATCTTTAAAAAAAAAAAAGAATGAAAAGAGTAAAACAGGGCTTGAGAAATGGGGGAGCGGAGCACAAAAATGTAGAGAAAGACAGGCAAAATCATGAAGACAAAGATCTTTACCTTCTCTTTTTAGAATACTTTTAAAAAAATCTCTTCTAGGACCTTTCTACCACTTTCTTTCATTCTTTGATATGTTCATTCACTGATGCATTTAACAAATTCTTATCAAACACCTAGAATCTTCCAAGGAGTAGTCACATGGGATCATATGTACTCCTAGTACTCTACTCATTTATACACCATGTTTCTTTTTCCTGGAACGCTTTTCTCCCAAACACTGTTCTAGCAAATTCTTAACCTTCAAGACGCAGTCAACTATCCCTACTTTAAGAAGGTTTCTAAAACCCCTCTAAATCCAGTTAAGAATTTACTTCCTATCCACTTAAGATATGAACTTTGGATATATTTTAACATTGTCATTGTACATTGTAATTACTAGTCTAAATTGTATTCTCCAACTGAACTATGAATATTTTGAGATGAAAAACTATGAAAACAACTCCTTGACCTTTGTCAGAGTTTATGTTACAGAAGTGTTTTGAATTCATATATAAATATTTGTATATAAAATTTTATTTTTTAACTAATTTATCCTGATTTTTGGAAAATAAAATGTGGTAAAAATTGTGTTCCCTGCCAATTCCCCCTAAACTGTTCAACTGTTCAATTACCTCAAAGTGTAAATTTTAGATTTTGTAATATTGCAATATATTAGACTTAATTTTTCCTTCAGGTTTCCTGTAGTTCCAATGAGACTTGGGTGTAATCACTTACTAATTGTGAGAACATGGGGTTTCTTCTATCTACTCGTCTACTTTTCTATCTTTATTCTTTATTTATTGTATCTAAATATAAGAATTGGCAGGCAACTCAGCTGAAATCCAAGAACATGGGTGTTTTTGTCTTTGTTTTTAATTTATGAAGACTAACAGAGAGAGATATTAAGGATCAAAAGGACATTTATTTTTGTATATAAAAACATTTATCTTTGTATACCGGCCATATATTTGAAGGATTATACTATGAAATATTATGAGAATCATTACTTATTGCTTAATATATCCCATACACTATCAACGCACACTACATTCCTTGAGTCATGTTACCCATAGCACAGCTTTACAAGCTAAGTACAGTTACTTTCCCAATTTACAGCTAAAGAAGCTAGAAGTTATCTAAGAATTTATAGTTAATACTAAGTTTCAAACAAGTCAATAAAAAACAAAATGCACAACTAAGACTGAGGACTCATTCTTCACTTATAAGTACTGAAACTTTTTGTTTGTTTTAAATAAAAGAGGTACTGGGGTGACTAAAAAGTGTAATGTTAAAGACCATTTAAATTGTCTGCCTAGAGGCATAAATATGTATTTGAGCACACGGCTGGGATGCCATATTGCCAGTGTAATTCAGATTTCCTTGCTTTAAAACATTTATGCTAGAGCTTTATCATTACAGCTGAGGCATGCTACATGGCATGAATATTTTTATAAAACACCCTGAAATACATATCTTAGTGATCAATTCAGCACTTGCAATTTCCCAAACTTTATTTTAATCAGGAGTTAATGATGTATGGCACTTGTAGTAAGTAAATGAATGTTTGAATTGCTGTAAGTTATTTTAATAATTGCTCAGCTAACCATTTAAATTATCAAAGATCTTTACTTGTGCAATGTCATATAAATGATGGAAATTAAAAATTAATCAACACGATTTACGTAACTAAAAGCTGCCATCTAATGGGATATTTTTCAATAAGACGACAGCAGTAATTATGCTGAAAAATATTCATTCCTGTAGTTTGAACGATTATAGCAATTTCCACCAGGGGATTTCGCAGTCAGATTCTAGTTCTGGGCAACAGTGATTAATATAATGGTTATTAATGAGAAGTAATTTTGATACTTCTTGCAGTGTTTAGGTGTTAATGCCTTGAAAGCAGTATGTTTAGCATATTAATAATAAAGATTGCACTGGACTGGCTACTAAATAACATTATTTTTTTTTCTTATCTTCTATAATGTGAAAGGTCAATTAGATGTATAGAAACAATAGAATTTTTCACAGGACCCAACATTTCTCTGTGCTAACATCTTTTTAACTGTGTACCAAGTTCATTAAATGTGCAAAGGTAGTACTGGTAAACAGGAAGAAAGGGATGGGGTCAGAGGTCACAATCCACAGCAAGGTGACAGTCTCTTGTGGACGGCACCCCGGGAGCTGAATTAGAGTGAGAATTGCCTTTCAGGTTGCCAGCGGAGATAGAGAGAATAAAGCCATCAGCAGTTAATATTATTGGAGTAATTAAAAGGAAAATTGACAGAGATTTTGTTGGCTTTATATCAAGTTGAGCACAGATAAGACAGCCCCTCATCAGATTCCATAAATGTAAAATTGTGAATAAAAAGATAATATATATAATTTGGGTAACACTATATAAATACATATACACAATTGCAAATTTATGGTCTGCAACAATGTATATATATTTAAATGCATCCAAATCTATCTGCCTAACATTAGAAAAGTAAGAAATCATTCTTCTAATGTACGATTCCTTTCCCGAGAATTTTGTCAAACATCCTCTTTCCCCATCTATTTGAACTTTGCTGTTTGGAGACACATAGTATATGTATGTAGCAAATTACATCATAATGTTTATGGTAAGGAAAAGGATAACACTTGTGGTGTAGCAGTTCTATATTGTGAGGAGAATGCTAAACTAGATATCATTATGTATACAGAAATATCCATAGCACAAATTAGTTCATGAAATATATTTCTAAAGTTTTATTGAAAATAAGTAATCTAAAAAAATGTAATCTAAAGAGATTTCAAGTGGAATGACAGTATTGGCAAAATCAATGTTTAAGGATGACCTACAGTTTGTGAATCATGACAAATGTAAAATATTAAAAATTACTGCATAATGGAGTTACATCAAGAATTATTTATGGTTTTCATAAAATTAATAATCTCAATGGTAGTATTTCTTGAGACTGAAAAATTCTTGTATTTCATTTTATGGTACTTTTTGTTTCTTTGTTTTTGGATGTTGTTATTAATATAAACACAAATATTTTTATTTATATATATGAAATGTGAATTTTGTTTATATTTCTTAGTAGTCAAAGTCATTGCAAATATTAATTATATTGAAACATTTTTATTTGCTTGAAGTGGTTATCTTAACTTTCTTTTCTTAAAGTCTCGTATTGCAGTAGGGTCTGACATGGAATTGAGTGTGATCGCTCTTTGATTTCACATGAGTAATGAGTTCTTAATGTGGTGTCAGGGAATAGATAGACTTTAAAGCTTACTTTCTTCTTCCTATTCTCCAACTCTCTTTGGATTTATATGTCTGACTTCCAAAACAGTAATATCTGCATCATTATATGAGATAAGGTTGGTGAAAAATACGCGTATAAATATGACTATTTTCTGATTTTTTTTTGGAACAGACAAAATAAAACTAAAAGATAACTGTGCTATGAATGTAAGTCAGTGATTTATCATAGAGGAGCAAAAGGAACATGAGAATAACTAACTAAATAGATAAGTAAATACCTCGTCCCTAACATGAGATGATAAAAAATGATTTCACATAAAAAATTTAAAAATTTATGATTCTTTCTGATAAGAATAAATGGCACTAAAACTCCTATTTTTACTATTTTATCATATGGAAACATCACTATATCTTCAGACTTTACAACAAAAGTTAATTGTAACTTAAGCAGTTGTACAGCCTTTTCAAATAGAAGTGTAGCATTTTAAAATTTTTAAGAATATCTTTTGGGATTAATACAATTTAGCCTTCTTAATAATTAAATTACTTCAAGGAAATTATTGGAACTGTAGTCTCATAATTTAATTGTCTACTTTTTAGTCTTTTTTATCATGTAAATGCCACTCAAAAATCATATTATAAATAATAATGACTAAAACCAGTTGTGAAATAAAAATTGAGCTGAATGGATATTTTTTAGGTTTCTATTGTGAGAATTCACATTAACCATGGGATATGCACATGCTAGAGATAATTGTAAGAGTAATGACTAACATTTGGGTAGCACTTGACAGTATACACAGAGATATCAAATATTCTCATTTGGTCTTCAGAAAGATCTTAAACTCTGTTTCATAAATGAGGACACTGAGAATCAGTAATACAAATCAGAGCTGATACATCTCCTTATGATCATGTCAGTCAATAAAGCAGGATATTTGTTCTTTTCTGGAGGAGGGAAGAAAGAAAAATCCATTAAAGTCATGGATCCTTTTTTTCCCCATTTCAATTGTTTATTAATGCTAAATTTATGAACTTGTTGCCCTTGCCTTCAGTTATATGTTGCCTATATTGGCCTATGAGACCAGTTATCACACAATTATTTCTCATTTCTCTTCTTGCATGTTAGAACTGCATATGCTCAGTAAGGACAAGGGCTATGCTTTTCTGAGTACCTCATAGTGTCAGGCCCATCTTGACATTTAGACTACCTGTTGAATGTTTGCAATGTTTCCATGTGAGTGTACATGCTAGATCACTTTATAATAATTTTATTTAGTATTTGGGCTTGGAGAGCTCTTTTTCTTACTAATATCTTTTTCAAAGGATATTTTAAGAATATATTTATCCTCAGTGAAAAAGAGAACCACTAAGATATTTTTCAATGTTATATCATTTTAGTTGTGATTGCTTCTTTTTTACATGTTAGCAGCACTTTCCTTGTTATATTATTTCTTCTTTCTGGTGATAAATATCTATTCTAATGTAGGCAATAAAGTTTTGTTTTTAGAAATATTAAGTAATGTAGTCTCGCTGGTAAAACTCTCATAATAAATTATTTGTAATTTTGATAATCTCCCAAATCACTTTAATATGTAAATAGTTTTAAATAAATATACATTTTAATTTAAATATTTTTAAATATACGTTTCACTTTTCTTTGTTCCTCTTTTTCCCCCTTTTTCTTTTTTCCTTTTTTTTTTCAATAAACAATTACTGAGCCTCTACAATGTACTCATCTTCCAGGAATCTCAGATGTAGTGGAGAATAAGCCTTATCCTCTTGGAGCTTTTATCCTAGTGCTAATAACAAGTATGAAGCCACTTTTATGAGTGTTACAAATACACAGATCTAAAGACCAAGAAAGAGTCAGGAATTTCAAACAGCTAGTTTGATAAAATCATAAAATTAATAATAAGTATAATTTTAAATGAAAGTATCTATGACAGAATATTCATGAATTCATTCATTGTAATACACCAGTCATTCAAGCAAAATAAGTGAAAAACTCTTAAATTTTTTTCTCAATTGACAATATCTGTATTTATACTAGAATAATTTTTTCAGTTTAAATACACCCAACACCTTAACACTTGCAAGTTTCATAAGAAAACCCCATCTGTAAAATACTGGTATTGGAATAATGTTCAACAAAATACTGTCAATATCAAAGTTGAGAATGTATTCTAAGAATAGTAGATGATAAATCAGAAAGATTCTGAGTTTCAAAACATTCTACTAGCAACACAGACATCACATAGAGATTCATTAATCAGCATTTTCTTTATTAAATCCATATTTCAACTAATAGTTCCAACATCCTCAGAGAAAGGAAAGTTATGTACAAATGATCCCAGTCTGAGAAAGGCTGTGATCTGAATGATAGTGAAAAGTGCACAAGATTCCATTGGAATGAACACAGCAGTGGTTCCTCCTTTGTATGTTATTATAAAGAGAACTGGGGGTCAAACTGCATGAATGATAAATGGAAGGTACTTGAATTGGGTTGGCTCTTTTATGAACATTATACATTGACCTTGGCAGTTTTGACAATTACATCCATCATTTCTAAGAATCCATTCCAACACCCCAGCCTGTTCTCTAATGTGACCAAATAAACAGGGTTTGTGAATATAAGAATCAAAGATTGATCTTCTGTGCCACTGCACTGATTAACAGTTTGTTACTTACTGTAGCTTTTTCATTCTATGGATTATGCAAGGATCATAACTCACTATGGCACACCTGTAGATAGCATGTTAGAATGCTTTAATCTTCACTTACAGGCTTCAAAAGGATCAATATTAGACTTCTAAGTTTGAAAAATCAAAATGAAGTAAAACCTTTATGAAGCTCATTGCATACTTTTAAGGTACATTTTAATTATTTCCATGTTCCTTCTATAGAAACAGCTGGTTGAAGATGGAAATAGACCAACCATTTCAATTTTTATACTATTTTAACCTGTGGGTTACCTACTTTAAGGTTAAAGAATTTTTCTGTCCCAAATATTTTTTGGTATGAGTAGAATTATATGTAGGTTGAGAAACAATCTCCCACTCCATCACCAAAAACATTAAATGCAACATTATTTGAAGTCACAAAAATTTTCCCAAAAGGTATATTATCAACTATATGGCTGTACCTTAAAAAGCTGAAGTAATTTATGTGTTTATGAGCACTGAGAAATTCTAAGTTATCAGCTGTTTACAAATCCAAGGACTTGAAAATCAAGTTCTTTACTAATGACTTGTTTTTTTTTGTTTGTTTGTTTGTTTTGTTTTTGTTTTAATGATGTGGTGATTATGGTTCCATGTCAGAACTAGCTGGGTTGTCTCATTGACAAAACCTTCATATTATAATTGACAGGTAAATTTCCAAGAGTCAGGGATGCAGTGTGTATTCACAGGCCTTCATTTCACCTTGATTTCAAACATGTAATCTGGTGTATAACAAGCACTCAGTCCAATTCAGTTGTTTCTGGATTCAAGGTAAAGTTCATCCATTAGTCACTCTCTTCCAAGATTCAAACTTCTTTCACTTGTAGGTGTTTTCTTTACCCCTTCCCTGCCCAGCTTCTAATCTGTAGATGGAACAGGCCCAAAGCTAGCTGATACAGGAATTCCATACAAATGATTGTGCTTAGCATCTGTCTGTTGCATGCTTCCTTGCCCTACTGAGTAGCTCTTATCTCCAAGACACCTCTATCTGCCCTGGATTTGAGGGGACATTAACACTTCTTCCAAATTCATAGAAAACACAGAAATACAACTGAACTGCTTCTGGTGCCCTGACACTTCCTCTAGGATGCAACCTGAGGAAACCTGTACAAGGAAAACAGGACATGATTTTTAGACTCCACAGCCCCTATTTCCTATCCCACTTTTCCTGGCTTAGAGAGGGCAACAGAGAAATTGCCTAAACGTTACATTTCCTCTAAGTAGTTTGTGTTTCCTCCAAGTTCCGCTATTTCCTAGCACTGTTTCCTGTCTAATTTGGGCCAGGAAGAAATCTCATTTATGTGCAAGATCTTATATCAGTAACAGTAGACTTTTTGGTTATTTAGAGTCAGTCACTGCCTTTGCTTTCAGTGGTCATCAGAGCTAGTCTATTTCCACATAATTTAACACACCTTCAGGTAAGCTGAAACAGTGTTGGTTACAGAGGTCTTGTGGGCATGTGGAAATTCACTAGAACAGTCTCATATTGCCTCCTGTTTTCCCCATTCCACATGAATTTATTGAAGATACAGTATATACAGACACTATACTATATCCCACAAATGGCATAATGAAAAAGATATACAATTCCAAAGAACTGGGAGTATAGCTAAAAAAAAAAAAAAAAAGTGGATGACCTCCACATAGTTCTGTACTTTTTATACAATGTGAAAAGTAACCAGGCCCAGAGATTACAGAAGTTGCACTCAATCTCAACTAGGGGGTATGTTTTTGTAAGGGTGTTAGAGAGACACAAGTTTAAGGATGCATTGATAAAGTGACACTTTATTGCGGGTTGCAATAAAGTGACACTTTATTGTGGTTTGCAATACAAAAAAAGTGACATTGAAGTTGAGTCCTGAACAACGTATAAGGAATTGTTCAGAATACAAAGGGATGGAAGATGAGGTACGACAAGAGCTTCAGGCACAAATAATGGCATTTTTAAGTCCAGAAGTGAAAACGTGCCACTCTGAAGTTCTATGAGGCTGGACAACTGAATACAATTTCTGGCCTCATAAGAAAGGCTGGAGAGGCTAGCAAGAGCATATGCATGGTCCTGAAAGCAACCTAAGAATTTGGACTTTAGATGATGCTGCTGTTAAAGGACTAATGGTCTAGCCTCAGAATTCAGAGACCTGAATTTGAACTCTGGCTTTGCTATTTATCTAGGCATTGTTACATATTTTCTCCACCATTTTAGTTCTTTCTACTAATAGACCCATAAATTATGATATTTATCTTTTAATAAAAGACCCCAGGGAAGAGATAGGAAGATGGTGGTAGAGTAGGAGGATCCTAGGCTCACCTCATCCCACAAATACAACTAGGTAACTATTACTCATTCTAAATACCCCAGAAATTGACCTGAAGACTGACAGAACTTTACGACTAAAGGGAGAGAAGAAGCAGTCTCAAATAAAGCAGGCAGTACAGAACCTGGTTTGAGGGAGAACCGGATCCTGGCTGCTGCAGAGGGGAGGGAGCCATTGTCCTGGAGAAGGGTGAGAGAGAGGTACACCCAAGGGAATGCACAAAGAAAATGTTTCCCCATAGCCATTGGCTTGAAAAATGAGAGGGACTGAATTTCGTGAGTTCTTAACTCAGTGGGGCTTAACTTAACTGAGTGGGGCTTAAAACCTGGAGTTTTAAAAGTCAGCATCCTTGGCTGGGATAGAGCCTAGAAGAGATAGATCTAGAAGATCTGCTAATCTTGGAGAGAAGGCAGGCCAAAAACTTGAGGGCATACAGTGTGGAAATAGTGACCTGAAAAGATCCTGGTGCACACAGTGAGAAGATTATTTGCTCTTCTCAGAGCACATCCCTGAGAGGCAGCCTTCAGGGAGACACCTCTCCAGGAACAAAGGAACTGGCTGGCATCACTTCCCTCAACCATCCCTCAAGCATAAACACAGTCAGCTGTGGGAAGCCACACAACATGGACACTGGCTGCCTAACTTGCTTACACTAAGCTCCACCCCATTGTGCTCTAGTGGACCTGACCTCAGTCATGCTTGGATCAGTGGCATTGTGGCAGACCCCTCCCCCAGAAGACAAGCACAAACGCCTCCCCATACTATGTCTCCTGAATAGAAAGTTTTGCAGGGCCTCAGTTCCAGTGGAGGTGGTGACAGGTCTCGTTTCACAACCAGGCCAGAGCACACCTAGTTAAAACTCACATTCAGGCCAGGGACCAAGCACGGTCCACAGCAGGCAAGGAGAACCTCTGCAGATGACTGGGTTGAAGGGTGGGTGCAGCCAGGATACAGCAGCAGAGTAATTGTAGCACATACTGGAGACACTCCCTGAAGTTTCAGGCCCTGGGCACTACATGACCTGTTCTTCATAAGGCCATTACTTTCAGGAACAAAAGACATAATTGGCTTTTCTAACACAGAGTAGCAGCCAGAGACTTAGACAAAATGAGAGAACAGAGGAATATATCCCAAATGAAAGAACAAGATAAGGTCACAATCAGAGATCAAAGCGAAACAGATATAAGTAACATGCCTGATGGAGAATTTAAAGAACATTCATAAGGATACTCACTGAACTTGAGAACAAAATGGAAGACATCAGTGAGACCCTTTACCACAGAGATAAAAGAATTGAAAAAGAATCAATCAGAGATGAATAGTGCAATAAATGAGATTAGAAACATGCTTGATGCAATGAGTAGCAGGCTGGAAGAAGCAGAGGAATGAATTAATGATCTAGAAGACAGAGTAATGGAAAGAATGAAGCTGAACAAAAGAAAGAAAGAAGAATTATTCAACATGAGAATAGACTTAAGAAACTCAGTGATTCCATCAAATGTAATCGCATTCATATTGTATCAGTCCTGGAAGAAAAACAGAGAGAAAAGGGGGCAGAAAATTTATCTGAGGAAATTACAGCTGAAAACTTTCCTAATCTGGGGAAGGAAACAGATATCTAGATCCAGGAGGCACAGAGAACTCCCAACAAATTCAACAAAAGCAGGCCCACACCAAGACATACTGTAGTTAAATTTGCAAAATACACTGACAAAGAAAAAAATCCTAAAAGCATCAAGACAAAAGAAGTCCCTAACTTACAAGGGAAGACTCATAAGGCTAGCTGCAGTTCTCTACACAGAAACTGGGCAAGCTGGAAGGGAGTGGAATGATATATTCAATGTGCTGAATGGGAAAAATCTGCAGCCAAGAATACTTTATCCTGCAAGCCTATCATTCAGAATAGAAGGAAATATAGTTTCCTGGACAAACAAAAACTAGAGGAGTTCATGAACACAAACCAGTCCTGCATGAAATATTAAAAGGGACTCTGAGTGGAAAGGAGAGACCAAAAGTGATGGTATAAATGCAGGAAACACAAAGGCAGTAAAAATGAATATTTCTGTAAAATATTAGTCAAGGAACTCACAAAAAAGGATATAAAATATAATAATATATACCTAAAACGTGGGGAGGAGAGGAGTAAAGAATGGGTTCAAATTTAAACAACCATCAAATGTAATATAGACTGCTATATGCAGAAGAGATTTATATAAACCTAATGGTAACCATATATACAAAACCACTAATAAACATGCAAAGACTAAAGAGAAAGAAAGCCAAATTTATCACTAAAGAAAATCAGCAAAACACGAAAGAGAAAATATCCAGAAACAACTATGAAACAAGTAATGAAATGGCAATCAATACATATATATCAATAATTACTTTGAATGTAAATGGATTAACCACTCCCATCAAAAGACATAGGGTGTCAGAATGGATTAAAAAAACAAGACCCATCTATATGCTGCCTGCAAGAGACTCATCTCAGACCTAGACACATGCAGATTGAAAGTGAAGGGATGGAGAACTATTTATCATGCAAATGGCTGTCAAAAGAAAACCAGAGTAGCAATACTTATATTGGACAAAACTATACTTTAAAACAAAGACTAATAAGAGACAAAGAAGGGCACTATATAATAATAAAAGGGACAATCCAACAAGAAGATATAACAATTGTAAATATTTATGTATCCAACGTGGGAGCACCCAAATACATAAAACAATTAATAACAAACTTAAAGGATCTAATCAATAATAATACAATAACAATAGGGGACATTAACACCCCACTTACATCAATGGACAGATCATCTAAACAGAAAAGCAACAAGAAAACAGTGGCTTTGAATGGTACACTGGACCAGATGGATTTAACAGACATATTCAGAGCATTGCATCCTAAAACAGAATACATATTCTTTTCAAGTGCACATGGAACATTCTTCAGAAGAGATCACATATTAGGCCATAAAACAGGCCTCAAGATATATAAGAAGACTTAAGTCAGGGCGCCTGGGTGGCTCAGTCGTTAAGCGCCTGCCTTCGGCTCAGGTCATGATCCCAGGGTCCTGGGATTGAGTCCCACATCGGGCTCCCAGCTCAGCAGGAAGCCTGCTTCTCCCTCTCCCACTCCCCCTGCTGGTGTTCCTGCTCTCGCTCTCTGTCAAATAAATAAAGAAAATCTTAAAAAAAAAAAAAAAAAAAGAAGACTGAAGTCATACCATGCACCTTTTCTGACCACAACACTATGAAACTAGAGGTCAACCACAGAAAAAATCTGGAAAGAACACAAATACATGGAGGTTAAATGACATGTTATAAATATTAATGATCCAACCAGGAAATCAAAGAAGAAATTAAAAAAATACAGGGAAACAAATGAAAATGAAAACACAATGGTCCAAAACCTTTGGGATGCAGCAAAAGCAGTCCTAAGAGGGAAATATATAGCAATACAGGCCTACCTCAAGAAGCAAGAAAAATCTCAAATAAACAACCTAACCTTATACCTAAAGGAGCTAAAGAAAAACAAAACAAAATAACAAATGAAACCTAAAGCCAGCAAAGGGAAGGAAATAATAAAGATTGCAGCAGAAAGAAATGATATAGAATTAAAAAAAAAAAAAACTACAATAGAACAAATCAATGAAACCAGGAGCTGGTTCTTTGAAAAAAATTAATAAAATTGATAAACCTCTGGCCAGACTTACCAAAAAGTAAAGAGAAAGGATCCAAATAAATAAAATCACATATGAGAAAGGAGAAATAAAAAACACCAAAGAAATACAAACAATTATAAAAGAATATTATGAAAAACTATATACCAACAAATTGGACAACCTCAAAGAAATAAATAAATTCCTAGAAGCATATAAATTACTAAAACTGAAACAGGATAAAACAGAAAACTTGAACAGACTGTTAACCAGCAAAGAAATTAATAATTTAAAAACTCCCAACAAACAGAAGTTCAAGATCAAATTGCTTCACAAACTCTACCAAACATTTAAAGAGTTAATACCTATTCTCAAAATATTCAAAAAAATGGACAAGGTAGGGAAACTTCTAAATTTGTTCTATAAGGCCAGCATTACCCTAATACCAAATCCAGATAGACACCACAATAAAAAAGAACTGTAGACCAATATATCTCATGATCCTAGATGCAAAAAATTCTCAACAAAATACTAGCAAACCAAATTCAACAATACATTTAAAAAAATCATTCACCATGATCAAATGGGATTTATTCCTGGGTTGCAAGGGTGGTTCAATATTCACAAATCAATCAATGTGATACAACACATTAATAGAAGGATAAGAACCTATGATCATTTCAATAGATACAGATAAAGCATTAACAAAGTACAAGAATCATTCATGATAAAAACCCTCAACAAAGCAGGTTTAGAGGGAACATACCTCAATACAACAAAGGCCATGTATAAAAAACCCACAGCTAGTATCACCCTAAATGGGGAAAAACAGAAAGTGTTTCCTCTATAGTCAGGAACAAAACAGGGATGTCCACTGTCACCACTTTTATTCAACATAGTACTAGAAGTCCTAGTCACAGCAATCATAACAAAAAAGAATAAAAGGCATCCAAATTGGCAAGGAAGAAGTAATACCTTCACTATTTGCAGATGACATGATCCTATAAATAGAAAACCCAAAAGACACCATTTTTAAAAACTACTAGAACTGGAAAATGAATTCAATAATGTCCAGGATACAAATTCAATGTACAGAAATCTGTTGCATTCTATACATCAAGAATGAGACAGCAGAAAGAGAAATTAAGGAATCAACCCCATATATAATTGCACCAAAAGCCATAAGATACCTAAGAATAAATCTACCCAAAGTGGTGAAAGACGTGTACTCTAAAAATTTTAAAACACTGATGAAAGAAATTGAAGACAACAGAAAGCAATGGAAAGATATTCCATCCTCAAGGATTGGAAGAATATTGTTAAAATGTCAATATTACCCAAAGAATCTACACATTTAATGCAATCCCTATCAAAATACCACCAACATTTTTTGCAGAGATAGAACAAACAATCCTAAAATTTGTATGGAACCACAAAAGACCCCAAAATCAAAGCGATCTTGAAAAAGAAAAGCAAAGCTGGAGGCATCGCAATTCCAGCCTTCAAGTTATACTACAAAGCTATAGTAATCAAAACACTATGACACTGGCACAAAAATAGACACATAGATCAGTAGAACAGAATAGAAAACCCAGAAATAAACCCAACTCAATTGATTTTTGACAAAGTAGGAAACAATATCCAAAAGGCAAGACTATCTCTTCAACAAATGGAATAGGGAAAACTGGACAGCAATAGGCAAAAAAGAAACCAGACCACTTTCTTACACCATACATAAAAATAAATTCAAAATGGATTAAAGACCTAAATGTGAGACTTGAAACTATAAAAATCTGAGAAGAGAACACAGGCAGCAATTTCTTTGACATAGGCTATAGCAATTTCTATCTAGATAGGTCTCCTGAGGCAAGGGGAAGAAAAGCAAAAATAAACTATTGGACTACATCAAAATAAAAAGCTTCTGCATAGTGAAGGAGACAATCAACAAAACTAACAAAGAACCTATGGAATGGGAAAGATATTGCAAATGGACATCTGATAAAAGGGTTAGTATCAAAAACATAAAAAGAATTTATAAAACTCAACACCAAAAGAATGACAAATACAATTTAAAAATGGGCAGAAGATATGAAAAGACATTTTTCCAAAGAAGACATCCAGATGGCCAACAGACCCATGAAAAGATGCTCAACATCACTTATTATCAGGGAAATGTAAATCAAAATTACAATGAGATATCCCCACACACATGTCCAAATGGCTAAAATCAACAACACAAGAAAGAGCAAGTGTTGGTGAGCATGTGGAGAAAGAGGAATCATCTTGCACTGTTGGTGGGAATACAAACTGGCACAGCCACTGTGGAAAACAGTATGGAGGTTCCTCAAAAAGTTAAAAATAGAACTACCCTATGATCCAACAATTGGACTACTAGGTATTTCCCTAAAGGATACAAAAACACGAATTCAAAGGGATACATGTGTACAGCAGTATTATCTACAATAGCCAAATTATGGAAACAGCCCAAGTGTCCATCAACTGATGAATGGATATAGTTGTGGTATTTATATATATATAAAACAAATGAGCAAAGGAAAAAGAGAGAGAGAGGCAAACCAAGAAACAGACTCTTAACTAAAGAGAACAAACTGATGGTTACCAGAAGGAAGGTGGGTGGGGGTATGAGTTAAATAGGTGATGGGGATTAAGGACTGCCCTTGTGCTGACTACCAGAGAATGTATGGAAGTGTTGAATCACTGTATTGTACACCTGAAACCAATATTACACTGTATTTTAACTATCTGGAATTTAAATAAAAACTAAAAAAAGAATTCCAAATATATTTGAATCCTTAGCAATAAAAGACTTTGAACACCAGCCCTATATACATAATTTATTATTTTATTCATTAATTACATATTACTGCATGAAAATGTTACATATATTACAAAAACACAAAAATGTAAGGTAACCTGACAATGAAATATTTCTTAATATGTTGTCATTAACATATATATTAGTATATATATCTTTATGAAGTATAATTAATATACAGTGTTGTACAAATTACAGATGTACAATATAAATGATTCAACAATTCTATACATTTCTCAGCACTCATCACAATAAATGTACATTTAATCTTCTTCACCTATTTCACCCATCCTTCCAACCACATTCCCTCTGGCAACCACCAGTTTGTTCTCTGTATTTGAGTCTGTTTTTCTGTTGGTCTTTTGTTTTGTTTTGTTTCTTAAGTTCCACATATAAGTGAAATCATATGGTATTTGTCTTTCTCTAACTTATTTTGCTTAGCATTATACTCTTTAGCTCCATCCATGTTCTTGCAAATGGCAAGATTTCATTCTTTCTTTATAGCTGAGAGTCCATTGTATATATATATACCACATCTTCTTCTTCCATTCATCTATAGATGGACACTTGGGCTGCTTCCATATCTTGGCTATTGTAAATAATGCTGCAGTAAACATAGTGGTAAATACATCTTTTCGAATTAGTGTTTTTGTTATTTTTTGGGTAAATACCAGTAGCACAATTACTGGATCATATGGTAATTCTTTATTAAATTATCTGAAGAACTTTCACACTATTTTCCACAGTAGCTGCACCAATTTGCATTCCCACCAACAATGCACAAGGTTTTGTTTTTTTTTTTTAATTTCCAATGACATGTTTTATTAATTACATTCCATGACCAGAATCAATGGGAAATGGAACAGTCTTCTTTACCTCAGAATATCTTACATACCCATGGTCAGTTTTATATATTTATACCCAACCTAAGCCCCTTCTTTCTTGTCCTCTTTTGATATCAACAGGTTTCTTCACCCAGCCTGGGCCTCCGGCTCTGTCTTCTGTGTGCAACTCAGGGGTGCACTTCTGGGTCCTTCTCCTCCCTATCATTTTGACATGGGTGGGTTGAACATCTCAGGCTACCTTATTCGGGATCTACTCAGTCCTTCCTTGTGGATAATTCTTTTTTTTCATTGTTAATGTTGATCACCATATATTACATCATTAGTTTTTGATGTAGTGTTCCATGATTCATTGTTTGTGCATAACACCCAGTGCTCCATGCAGAATGTGCCCTCTTTAATACCCATCACCTGGCTAACCCATCCTCCCACCCCCCCTCCCCTCTAGAACCCTCAGTTTGTTTTTCAGAGTCCATCGTCTCTCATGGTTCATCTCCCGCTCCAATTTCTCTCCCTTCATTCTTCCCCTCCTGCTATCTTTTTTTTTTCTTAACATGCATTGCATTATTTGTTTCAAAGGTACAGATCTGTGATTCAACAGTCTTGCACAATTCACAGCGCTCACCATAGCACATACCCTCCCCAATGTCTATCACCCAGCCACCCCATCCCTCACACCCCACCCCCACTCCAGCAACCCTCAATTTGTTTCCTGAGATTAAGAATTCCTCATATCAGTGAGGTCATATGATACATGTCTTTCTCTGATTGACTTATTTCACTCAGCATAACACCCTCCAGTTCCTTCCATGTCATTGCAAATGGCAAGATCTCATTCCTTTTGATGGCTGCATAATATTCCATTGTATATATATACCACATCTTCTTTATCCATTCATCTGTCAATGGACATCTTGGCTCTTTCCACAGTTTGGTTATTGTGGAAAACAGTATGGAGGTTCCTCAAAAAGTTGAAAATAGAGCTACCATACGATCCAGCAATTGCACAAGGGTTTCTTTTTATCCACATCTTCGTCAACACTTGTTGCTTTTTGTGTTTTTGATTTTAGCCATTCTGATAGGTATAATGTGATATCTTGTGGTGATTTTAATTTACATTCTCCTGGTGATGAGTGATGTTGAGCATCTTTTCATGTGTCTTTTGGCCATCTGTATATTTTCTTTGGAAAAATGTCTATTCATGCCCTATGCCTATTTTTAAATTTAATTATTTTTGTTTTTTTTGGTGTTGAGTTGTATAAATTCTTTGAATAGTAACCCCTTGTCAGATTCATCATTTGCAACTATCTTCTCCCATTCATTTGGTTGTCTTTTTATGTTGTTCAGTCTCCTTCACTGTGCTAAAGCTTTTTTTTTAATTTTTAAATTTTTTTTTTAAGATTTTGTTTATTTATTTGACAGAGAGAGACACAGCGAGAGAGGAAACACAAGCAGGGAGAGTGGGAGACAGAGAAGCAGGCTTCCCACTGAGCAGGGAGCCCGATGCGGGACTCGATCCCAGGACCCTGGGATCATGACCTGAGCCAAAGGCAGACACTTAACAACTGAGCCACCCAGGCGCCCCCTAAAGCTTTTTATTTTGATGTAGTTTGTTTTTGCTTTTGTTCCCCTTGCCTAAGGGGACATATCCAGAAAAATGTCTATGGCCGATGTCAAAGAAATTACTGCCTGTTTTCTTTTAGGAATTTTATGGTTCAGGTTTCACATTTGGGTATTTAATCAATTTTGAGTATTTTTGTGTATGGTAAAAGAAAGTTTCACTTTTTTGCATGTAGCTGTCCAGTTTTTCCAAAACCATTTGTTGAAGAGACTGTTTTCTCCCCATTGTATATTCTTGCCTCCTTTGCTGTAGATTAATTGATCATATAAGCTTGGATTTATTTCTGGACTTTCTTTTTTGTTCTATTGATCTATGTGTCTACTTCAGTGCCAATACCATACTGTTTTGTTTACTACAGCTTTGTAGTATATCTTGAAATCTGGAATTGTAATACATCTGCTTTGTTCTTTCTCAAGATTGTTTTAGCTATATGGGATCTTTTGCAGTTCTATACAAATTTTAGTATTATTTGTTGAAGTTCTATGAAAAATGTTGTTGGTTTAATGGGGATTGTATTAAATTTGTAGATTGCTTTGGGTAGTTTGGACACTTTAATGATATTGGGTCTTCCAACCCATGAGCATGGGATATCTTTCCATTTTTTTGTGTCATCTTGAATTTCTTTCAGATGTTTTATATTTTTTGAAGTAAAGTTCCTTCACCTCCTTGGTTAGTTTGTTCTTAGGTATTTTATTAATTTTGGTGCAATTGTACATGGGTTTATTTTCTTAATTTCTTTGTTACTTCATTATTAATGCATAAAAATGCAACAGATTTCTGTATATTAACTTTATATCCTGTCAGTTTACTGGATTCATTTATAACAGTATATATTAATATATTATATATTCATTTAATTATAAGTTAATATTATATAACATATTAATATAATAATTACAATGTATTAATATATTATCTATTGTTAATATATTATTTTTATTTGCTAATAGCACAAAATCTTTTTTTAAATAAATATTGCATGAGCTCTAATTGTATAGTTTCTTATAAGCTGTTTAATTATATATGCTCCAAGTTTTTCTAAAACATTGTTTAATATTTGTGGATAAATAACTTTCAATGTCAGGTTATAAATTTAGTTTATTTCTATGTTTGGTGGTTAGTGGTGGTAATAGATGAAAATGATATATGTATCATTGCACATTATGTACAACATAATATATATGCAGAAGATGAGATTCAGTGTTTATAATAGTGGGTATAAATCCATATTTCAAAAAGTCTTGATAAAATATCAGCTTGTGTTTGCTCACTTTCCATCACCATTATTGTTTCAGCATACATTATAGCTGAAAGAACTTGTACAGGAAATGAAAGCACTGTCCTTCCACCATTTTCTTGGTTGTTTGTATTATTTGTGTTCTCTTCTTTACAAGAGTTATTTTAAGCCATTTATAAATTCTATGGGGGCTAGGTTAGTGCCAACTATGTAAAATTATTCGGTTAGACACATAGGACATCATATTGAAATCACATGGGGGCAAACAAGTGCACTGTGGATCTTCCCCTCTTCTCCTTCCCTCTCATCTGTCCCCACCCAACCCCTTGCCCTTCTTTACCTGACGTAGACCTTGCTGGCATAGGTAGCAATGAACAGAAGAATCCAAAATGAAATCTCTAAAGTCTACTACTTAAGATTTAGGACATCAAGGAGCAAATATATGCAATTACACTTTCATTAAGTAGTTACTGTCTCATATCTGCATTAGACAATACATCTAAAACAAGTTCCAGAGATGCCTGGGTGGCTCAGTTAGTTCAGTGCCTGCCTTCAGCTCAGGTCCTAGGATCAAGCCCTGCATCAGGCTCCTTGCTCAGTGGGGAGCCTGCTTCCCCCTCTGCCTGCATCTCCCCTTGCTTGTGCACTCTCTCACGCTATCTCTCTGACAAACAAAATCTTAAAACAAATAAATAAAACAAGTTCCATTTTCTACCCTAAATTTCTTCAGAATGTGTTGATTTCACAGAGCTGCTAACATCATTTTCTCAAAATTTTCTGAGAGAGCCCTGTCAACAATTGTCCAGGATAAATCATGGTCATTTCCTTCTGTCTCATTGTAATTTAAATGACCTCATACTATTTCATGAGTGGAAATAAGCTTAGACTTTAGCTCTTTGAAATAACCATTAGGATTGGGCTAGAATAATCACCTATCTTCTGATGATTTCACATGTGCCATCAATTTTCGAGGATTGATTTGTTTATATGAATTTTTTGTAAATGCATCAGTCATTATCAGCATATTGTCAACAAAAGAAACCCCACTAAATTCAAAACTTTAATACTTTAAATAAAAGTTAGATTAATATTGGGGCATCTGGGTGGCTTAGTCAGTTAAGCATCCAACTCTTGATTTGGGCTCAGGTCATGATTTCAGGGTTGTGAGTTCAAACTCCACATTGGGCTCTGCACTCAGCAGGGAGTCTGCTTGAGATTCTCTCACTCCCTCTCCCTCTGCCCCTCCCTCCTCTCTCCCCCTCTTAAAAAAAAAGTTTGATTAATATCAATCATATTATATCTTATCAAGGTTATTACCTAGCTTTTCATATTTAATTCCATAAATTAGGAATATCTTCATGCTTTAAAATTATGAAGTATTAAAACAATAAGGACTCTCCATTTTTCTTCCACTTCTCTTTTAATGAGTCTATTATTAAAAGAACAAAAATAATTGCCTAGTGTTGATAAGAAGAATTAAATAATTTAGTAAAGGTGACATTAAGTAAAAATCCCCTGAATGTGAAGTAAAATTAAATTGGAGAAAAGTGGGTAATAAAATGGCCTCAAGCATGGATCATATTCCACATAAGATTATTATCAAATGTCAGCTGTGCTTTTCTTTGAAGTAGCAAGTTTAATCTCTTTTTAAAAATTGAATGCCATTGGTTAATTTGATATAAAAAAATTGTGATTTCCAGATAGCAAAAACAGTACTCATTAAAAATGTTTAAATAATTAAAGTATCCCTTTTCTATTCCAACAAGATGTTATTGAACTAGTGTTCTCAGATCAGCTCTTGGCTTGAATTAGAGGACATGTCTCCTGCCCTGCTTCCTCATGATCAAAAATTTTTGAAAGAACAAATTCTTATTAAGGGGCAGAAAGCATTTTACAAGGGTTTGACATCAGGACCTTTGCCAAATCAGCAAAGAAATTATGGTATGGACAGAATAATAAAGTCACTGAATTTTATACATAGTGGATGTCATAAGATGTATATTTTGCTGAAAGAAAAACAATTAAATGTGAAGGAAATTCAGCCCACAATTTTACTCAGTAAGTATTTATGCCATTATGAATGTAAAATTGAAGGCATAACTCAGCTCTTCTCTTGTTCTATGTTAATTCTAATGTTGTTCTCATGGTTTAGTGTACATATTTTCATACAAAATGATCCCTAGTGAAGATCAAATTCTTTGAGTGTTCACATAAAGAAACAGTAATATATCCTAAGGTTGGAAATACTGAGAAATTTTATGTTGAGCTCCAAGGTAGCATCTTTATAAGGAATTTTCAAGGGCAGTTTTGATTATAGTGATCCTCAATTACCCTGAAGATCTAATACCCAAATCCTCCACAGCTGAACTACCACTATAGTTGACATAATTCAAATATGAATTTCATTGTCCCCTCCACATCAGTCTTATTGCAGTGAACTTTAGCACTGTCACATGTTTCTGGAGCTTTCATTATTTTATGCCCCATTTTAGATTAGTTCACATGGGAAATCATGGCTGTTTGGTGGCCCTAGTATTTCTTAGTCAGAATTTTTCCATTCCATCTATACCCTTTTGATTGTTGTTGGAAATTTTATGGCTTCAGGATCTCCTGTACTTGCTCAAGAAGCTAATATCAAGAAGCTCATTTTTGCAGTGCTCAATGTATCTCTGCATAAAATATATGAGCTAAGTCCCAAATTCCACATGACTTTTGTATCACTGGAAATTATTTGAACTTACATCCAACCAATAACTATTACATCCTTAAATCCCAACAGATATTTCAAAATCCTTCTTACCACAATTTCTAGTCAAAATCACATGAAAGTACCTATTCCCAAAAGTAAATCTCTCCTCCCTCAACTGAGATTCCCAGTTGTCATCTCCTGCTGTAGCAACCAGCAACAACTGTTTATTAAAAATGTGTATAACAGAATACATTTTACTTTGTTTCTTTTTAGAAGACTTCTTATTGATTGGTCCAAAGGGTGCAAGGATGAATGACACTTATAACCTCCTCTTCAGAAGTTACAATAAAAAAGAGCAAAGTAGATTATAAAAGTTAATTTAAAAAATTTAAGTGCTATTATGTAGTATGGGAAACATACCCTGGGAGTTCAGAAAAGAAAGGAACCTACAGTGTCAAACGTAACTTGTTGTAACATAGCAGAGTTACAGTGAGCAGGAATCTTGAAGTAAGGGGATAAATTTTGCCAAACAGAGGAGTGAATAGTATCTATGCAGAGGAGATGGGCAAAGCATAGAGATGTGAACAAGCATGCATTATCAGGAGATGAGCACAAAGCCAAAGCAGGGTGGGACTGACACCTGAGTATGAGAAGAAAGAATGGCAGGAATCAAGGCTAACTACATAGATCATAAGACATTGATCATTCTAAGACTATAGAGTCCTTACCCAAAAGGCAATACCTGGGAGGGTTTTAAGCAGAGAAAAAAATGTGATGATGTGAATATTCTGCACAGAATGGATCCAGTAGGAGAAACAAAATGACCTGTTTCTACAATCCAAGTAAGAAATATTAACAGCTTTAACTCAAGTTATTAGTCAAGAGATTATGGAGTAGGATCAACAGAACTTTGGGACCAATTTTATTTATGGAACAAGGGAAAGAAATGAATTTAGGAAGACTCAAAGGTTTCTAGTGAGGTAGATTCTACTGTAAGTAATACTTTTACTACCTGATAAAGGAAGACAAGTTTGGACACGGAGGAAATGAAAGAGGTAAGATGAAGGGATAGATTTCAAAAAACTTCAACTTTAAGATAGCCACGTGAAGATGTATCAAGTACACAGTTGGCATGATTTCATAGGGCTATTTTTAATATTATACAATATTATATTAGAAAATACTGAGCTGGAATTTAAATACTTATGCTTTCTATTGAAAATACTCTCAATAAATCAACATGTCTAAGTTACTCATAACAAACTGTTGCTATACTATTTCAACCAGAAAAATATCTGCAAAGTTTATACTTAACTACAGTTGCTCTTTTTTAAAAATAACATTATATTTTCCAACATCCTATTCCATAGATCGGTGGTAACTTTCTGAGTGCTCAGGGCAGTTATCAGGAGATGAGCACAAAGCCAATCAGGAGATTGTTAGTAAGCAATCAGGAGACTAGCTGTTTTGAGTCAAGTAGAAGTCCCAGAAACTTCTTTCAGTTTTCCCTAAATGTACGATTAATAGAGTAACACTAAGCAACTATACAAAATCACTAACATTTTCAATATGGGTCTAGCTATATACATTTTATGTCCTTGATAAGTTTATGTCAATTTTCTAAAGATTGATAGGACAGGAAAGCCATAATATAAAGGATATATGAGTCAAGATGAGCTAAATTACACTGTGGTAAAAAATATTATTAAATCTCAGTTGTTTATCACAGCTAGTTTTTTGTCATTCTACCAAAGTTCATTGTGGGTAAATAGGGATTGTTCTCCCTCTGAGGACACAGAGATCCAGGCCAACTCCCATGGTAATCTGAAATTTGCCATCCTAACATGTGGCCTCCTATGTTTCCTCGGCAGGGAAAAGAAAGATCAAGGAGAAACATAGTCTCTAACAGATACAGAAGTAACTCATCACTTTCACTTATCTTCCTTTTTGCCAGAACACGATCACATGGTCACATCCAACTGCAACAGATGCTGGAAAATATAGAACAGCACATGGTATTTAATGAGAGTTATTTGTCTCTGTCAACAGAGACAATTATAGAGAGGTGAATCCAGTGTAGAGTATTTCAATAATCTCTTAATTGCCTCTTATGGAAGCTAGATGATACTAGAAATCTAGACTCTTTAGTTACCAGAGATTCAGTTTCTTCCTGTAGAGACACTTTTTGAAGAGTATCAGGTGATAAGGTTCTTAAAGAGAAAGAGTAGAGAATCCAACTTGTTCACATGTTATCACTTCTAATGATAGATAATTTTTTAATGGTAGATCTGTGGGATTTTTAGAAGTGGAAGGATTTTTTTTTATAATCTTATTTAAGTACTGAGAAAATTTAAATCCAGAAAAAGAGTGAAGAACTAATCCTGTGTTGCAAAGTAATTTACTGGTAAAGATTTCTAATCCAGTGATCTTTTTCACCACACAGTATCCCTTTAGAAGAGTCATTCATTCTCTAACTATAAATACATAAGATTCTAGCACTAGTTGGAATTATTTCCAAGACTATCTGTAATCACCATACATAAAAATTTGCCTTTTTCTATCATTATTGCTATAGTTGATATTCATGGTCATTTTCTAAAACAGCTATCAAGAAGAGTCAAAGAATGACCCAATTACTCTTACATGCAGGTGATCAAATTTGACAGCTCAGTAAATATCATTCATGTAGTAGATGTGCACATCTGGTCTCTAAATGCTTCCTCTTACATAATATATTTACCAATTTATTTATGCATTTACTTATTTATGCAGTAATTATCTGTGTGTATATGTGTGTGTCTTCAATGTCTTAATTGAAGACCAGTCAGCAGCTGGTCACCAAGAATTTTGCCTTATGACGATGAGTCAAAGAGCCAATAGTAACTCTGCTTCTGTAACTGATCTTTTATCAAATTCCCCAATCTGTCTTGAGTTGGATTCCTCCACAGAAGGAAAGATGAGTGGACCTGGAGTCCATGAGCCTGACCCAATGGCCTCAGCTCTGAAATCTCCAGCTCCCATTTTCAATTCTTAGTCTTGATATTCTTCCACACATTTAAACACCACTTCCTTTTTACTTGAGTTAACTAGAATAAATGTACATACATTACAAATCAGAGATTATTGACACAAATAGAAATAAAAACAGAACACTTTGGCTTCTATTGATCTCCTAAAAAGAAAAATAAACATTGAATATCATGAGAGCCCTGTCTCTCAATCTCTCTGTCTCATCCCCCCCTTCTTTCTCTCCCTTTCCTTCCCTCTTACCCTCCTTTTGTCTCTGTCCCCTCTCTTTGTCTGTCATTTGTTCATCACTTTGCTTTGGTCATAGTTTATTACTGACATCAAGTGTGCTAATGAAAGTATCTGGAATTGAATTAGTATAAGTCCAGAAGAAAGCAAAACAATTCACGATTGCCATTAACTCATTGTGAAATATCACTTGACTTAGAAAATTTTACTTCTAGAATTTATCCTCAGAATGTAACATGGGGCAAGCTCAATGACTTAGATACAATGACATGCTTCTCAACATTATTTATAACATGAAAAAAATGTCTATTGATGTAATAGAATGCTATGCAGCCATCTAAAATAATTTCATTAAAACTATCTTGTGGCTTAGAAAAATGTTCCTGATTTACTTTATAGTTAGCAAAAACATATTATAAGCAATATATGCAATTTGACATTTTTCAATATGTATAATCACAGACATAGAAGACTGAAAAGAGAAATATCAAAATGTCAATAATGTGGGGGCGCCTGGGTGGCTCAGTTGGTTAAGCAATTGACTCTTGGTTTTAGCTCAGGTCGTGATCTCATGGGTCCTGGGACCGAGCCCCATGTTAGGCTCCTCGCCCAGCAGGGAGACTGCTTGAAAGATTCTCTCCCTCTGCCCCTCCACTTGCTCATGCTGTCTCTCTCTCTCTAAAAATAAAACAAATAAATCTTTTTAAAAATGTTAATAGTGTGAGTCTGTGGAGGAAAAATTACCTTTGCTTTTAATTTTGTTCTTTATACACTTCTATTATGAATCTGCAGCGTATTTGCAATTGGGGAAACACCTAACTCATAAGCATAAAAACGGACCTTTACAAAAAATATACTATAGATTTAGTGTTGAGACAATGTTTATAGAACTATGACATAAAATATGCATTATAATGTAAAAAACATAGCAACTAAGATAAAAATTATTAAACTCTTCTAGAAAACTGAGAAAGACTTTTTAAAAAAGGATTTCTTAGGAGAAACGCTATTGGCATTTGGGGGTGGGATGATTCTTCAAGGGGCTGGACTATCCTAGGAATTTCAGGACAGGCAGCAATTCTGCCTTCCATTCACAAAATGCCAGCAGCCTATTCCAGTAACTAAGATAAATAAAATGCCCTCATTATCTCTAAATGTTCAAGGGTTGAGAACCATGGCTAGAAGATAACTGTATCAATGAAAGAAAATCAACTGGCCATATTTTTGAATGGGTTTGCCTGTGAGCTGCCTACATAACATGATAGAAGGTGCCAAAGATCAAAAATAACTCCCAACTGATCTTTCTTATGTTCAATGTCCTTGGGTTAAAGCACCATTCCAAGAAAATTTCTGCATGCCTACTACCCTAAATCTCAGTTAGTTCGAGCCTTAAGTTTTAGGTGAATCACTTTCCAAAACTCCTACTGTGACCTTGGATGTCACTTTGCTTCATTCTCCTGGCATCACTTCACTTTTCTGAATCTTTTTGAAATTAGGCTAATAAAAATTCCAGCTCTAAAATTCCAATATTTATTGATTTATAGGCTCATTCATGAATATATTCATAATTTTTTACTAGGAGCTACACATACAGAGACAAAATAAGCAACAACCTGTACCCTCATCAAGGTCACATCCAGTAAAATGTTATGGATTTGGTTATCTAAGAGGGTTAATAAAGCAAGTTCTTAACCGCCTTTTGGTGTTTAATATCAGGATGACTGCTTAAAGAAAGATTTATGAGCAGAGATCATAATTTTAAGAAAACAAGACTCAGAGTAGGGGAGGAAAACAAAGATCTAGGAGATAGGTAAACCCACAATACATTCAAATCAATTGGTTTAGCATAAACTGAACTTAAAAAACCAGAGTCTCAAACAACAATCCATTTTCTATAGTTATGTTGCTCTGGACGTCTTTCGATCAGTGCCCTTACCATAGGCATCCTTAGTATTTCTACTATTACTCTTATCAACGCTATTATTTTTTAAACATATGTTTGCTTCCTCACTAAACTGTGAGTGCTATGAGGGAAGGCAGAGGTCTGTATTGAAGATGCTTATATATTTAGTATCCCAACAGCTCTTAGCTGCACTGTTTTATCGTGGCCACTTTTTATGTATAATCTGTTTGTGACTTCCTCTTATGCCCTTGCTTTCCACTTCATTTTAGTATTCTCTGTACAGGCACTGATACTGAAGAATTACTCGGACAGGAAAGCAAGTTTTACATGTAAAAGCAGCAGCAGTGTATGGGTCAAATATCCTCTTTCATGTTGGTTCTGCTCATGTCACAGTCTTGTTCTGTGCCATTCCATGCTTAGGACTATTGCTGCTTCTACCCTGCCTTCTGGATGAGTGGGGATGTGACTGGAAACTTGAGAGTAGTACAGTCTTGCTGAATCCTTTTTACCCTCCCCTCCCCAAAAGCGGCTCATTGTTTCGTGCTAATACATTTGTTTTTATCTGTCTTAATTATTCTTGAAATGTGATCACGGAAAACCTGTTTTTTAACTTCAGACAGATACTTTGTCATATCAAAATAATTTTTTTCATTATACGGTCAGAAGTACATTTTTTTTTTACTTACTAAGGATTTTTGTTATTTATTTAACTTTACTAAGTAAAATAAATTTCACTTACTAAATAAGTAAATTTTACTTATTAAGGGTTTTTATTTATGAAGTGTTTTTAAAAATAAGAAAATCTTGATATAATGACATATAAGTTCTATTACCTCCATCACTAAATCTCATTTTTCTCACATTAAAGTGTGTTTTTTTATCGGCCCTTTAAAAATTTTGGTTCTTATAAGCATGTTTTTTGTTATATCAATCAGTGATTTTTACAAAAGGTATATATTTTTCAGATAATATATTCTCAAATAAAACTACCCATATAGCCACTGGAATTTAGAGTAAATGGAAAAATAACTTGATATTATTTGAATTATCAATTATCTAAAATTTGAATCTAGAATATAATTCTGGATAACTTTAAGACATCAGAATAACTCAGAAAGTCAAAAAAATTAAAAAGCACATCTGAGTGAACTGCTCATATTTTCTTGACTTTTCCATCTTAATGAGAATGATAGAAATGTATCACAAAGAGATATCAAATAGCAAATATCTGTATTTCCATTATTGTCCCGTTAATTGTGTATTTATGTGATTTGTTAGTCTTTTATAAAGACACTATGTCAAAAAGTGTGCCAGATAATTAATACATGAGATATTAAATAAAAGCGGGAAAAAAATTCCATTGAAATCTTACACTCATTCGTAGCAAACCAAAGACAAGGACTTTCAACCATCTCTTTCCCAATAATATGCAGCCTTGGTTTTAGAAATGCAGCTGAATGAAATGGAGTTTTGATGTTCATGCTGCATTCCTCAGTGTAATGTGGGCAGAGAGCACCCTCTACTTTCTTCTGATTAAATAGCATTCCTAGTCTGGAAGAAAGGAGATGCTGGTTCTATACGGATATTTTGCTCAGAAAATCAGAAGGGATTTGTCTATAAGGTTCATTAACTCTTGGCCTCTATTGGCAATAACCCATATTCAGGAGGCCACCATTGTGACACCCTCAAAGGAATTCCCTGAAGGAGGCAAAGTCTAGAAGGAGAATACCTGCTCTGAAGTTTCCCACCTTCCCTGAACTGAATCTGCACAGCCACCCCAGGAGGGAAGAATGCAGCTTTGAAAAATAACACCTTTGTTATTCCAAGTGTTAGAGATGAAGCTGAGTTTTCAGATGGCCTCAAGGTTTGTGCACCCTTCACCAAACACAGATGGAAACTAGACTCTTTGAACTGCCTTGAAAATCTGTTACTAAGTATTGCTGTGGGTCTGTGAAGCAGCCATTGCTAACTTCTGACTGCCTGCAATCTTTATGGCTATGTGATGACAAGGAATAAAATAGCTTCATCTTAGAAGTATATGGCTAATGTGCCAAGGAGGGATAACCCATCATCTAAGCAAAATTTAATCTTAACGATGGTCATTCTAAATGGTGGTCTTTTTAAAAGACTGACCTAAATATCAGCATTATAAACAAGTCATAGAACCTGGAGATAATATTAATTCATTCACATTATGCTACTGATAATTTTGACTTTTTATGGTCTCAATACTTTTCTCTGAAGACACTAAAATTTAGATATGAATTTATGGGTGGATATCACCTCTTTATATATCAATGATTGGCATTACAGTTCCTTACAGCTTTGCAGTTACATTAGAATATATTGACTTGAATCTAGAATCAGAAATATTTGCTGTAGTAAGTCAGTGTCACACTCTGTGTTACATAGTAATTTCATTAAAAATCTTAGATTTTTTAAAAAATTTTATTTTATTTTATTATGTTATGCTAGTCCCCATACAGTACATCATTAGTTTTGATGTGGTGTTCCATGATTTAACACTACCGCTTTCACTTACCTATATCAGGAACAACCATTCAACGAAAACCACTATAAATAGATAATCTTACTTAAGTTAGATTTGAGTCAACAGAGTTCACAATGTACATTCTGAGCTTGTTACATATGCAGCATATAACCAGTTAGGTTGTTCTTATTGTTTCTCCTTCCAAGAAAATTGAATAGTTGTACAGGAATAAAGATCATTCCTACAAATTGGCAGAAAGCTGTGAGAATTTTGGTTACACTGATCTTAATAGGGAAATCAAGGTTTGGCCAATGCAACTGACAACATAAAACTCTATGTTCTCAATGTAGTTTATCATGATTTTACAAATACTTAAAATTGCACATGTGTATACACTGTGTACTTGTGCCTGGGGAAAAAAAAAACACAAAAACCTACCTCTTAGGTTAATATTATATTAAGCAAGTTTTAATGCTAAGGTTCCTATGGAAACATTAATTTAGCTGTGTTGTTTATATGCAACTTTTTTATGGTAGACGTTTAGCAATATCAACAGAGGTACATTATGATATATATTTAATAAGAACATATACTTTAGCCACAGCAGGCCTCCTCCTTGGAGCATGGCAAGGATAGCTGTGTGACCCTCTACCCCATCTCAGCAGGTATACACCAGCAGGACCAAGCAGACTCAGTAATCTCTTCCCTGGACCTATTGAACTTTTTTTTTTCCCAAAAAAAATTGATGTATACATAAAGAGAACAGGAATCTGAGCTTCCTTGCAACTTCCACCCCCCAGGGTACATGGAGTGACTGTAAAATTCTTGCATGCACAATATTCTTTATTCCATCCTTCCTGCCACAAGTATTAATCATAGTGAAAGGAAGAACCTCACATCATGGGAATTTACAATCTCTACATCTTCCTTGAGTTTAAAATGCTTGTATAATTCAAAAGTGGCACTAAAATTTAAATGATGTTTCAAGAAGGGGCTAAAATATTACCAGTGTCTGATAATAACTACCTGATGTAAGAAAAAGAAAGAGATCCTGGAACTAAAGAGAAGAAACAGGAGAAAGAATGCTTTGTCACCTGGTTTCCCCCTTTTATTATTTCACTGACAAAGAAGTCAGGAAGATGTGTAAAACCTCATTCACATTCTTGAGGCAAAAAAAAAGTACTTGAATGGAAAAAAATTATATGACTGTTCTGCTGATGTTCACACATCATTCTTAAAAATACTCTCAGGAAAAGTAAGAGCAAGGATGATGATACATAGTTGATGGGTCTTCAAATAAGTAGATTCACATAATACCTTGAGACATCTATAAATTCAGTCTATGTCCATTATTTTAGAACTGCAAATTATAGTAGGGACGAGAAATAAAATGATTAAGGCAGAGTTCTTGCCAAAGCCACCATGTGTAATCATGCCAATTGTGAATCTCAAGGACAAAAGTGGGGCTGTAATATGGCCACACTATGCTCACCAAGTCATGAGCTCACAATGCAGTACCTGCTCAGAGGAGATGGGACAGAGAATACATTTCTTTTAAACTCACAGAAAGAAAGGAGACACTTTTTTAAAACGTATACACTGTCACACTGCAAATGCTGACCTACATGTAGCTCAAAGAATATTGGTATGTCAGACATAAAAACCTTTATTGAACACTTACTTTTCCCTGTAAAAGGCAAGCTATCTGCCATGCACTTTATATATTATAGGCCACATTATATACATATGTAGACTTATATATTTGTATTTATATTTAAATATACATATTTAGGCTTCAAAATAATGAAAAGTCTTTAACAGGGCCAACATGGTGTGGTCTCCAAGCTTGTTCTCTCCCCTCATCTGCTCCCATTCTCTTGTATGCCTCTTTTGCTTCTCACTGTTTGTACAGATCTTTGCACTTGGTAAACCCTCTGCCTGGAACACTTCTTCCACACAGCTGTCCTGTCGTTTATTTCCTCACTTCATGCAGATGTTCAACCATCCTCTTACCAGGAAAGCCTTACTGACAAGTCTCCCTAAGAGGGAGCTACCTCTCTGATAACCCCCAAACACTCTGGACTCACAGTCCCCTTATTCTGCCTAATTTTTCTTCATTTAATTTACCATTCCCTATTTGACATATTTATCAGAGGTCTATTTATAGTCTGTCTCCCAAAACTGCAACCTAAGTTTCAAGAAAGCAGGAATTTTACCTGTTTTCTTTTCTGCAACATCCCCAGCTCTGACAACTCTGGGTTGTCACTTGTGATCTAATCTACCATTGGCTCCCTGTGTAGGCTTATCCTTGAGTTTACCCCTCCCATCAAATATACCAAATATCCCTCCCCCAACAAAAAATGGGCAACCTTTACTGGAAAGAACACAGTCCCACATTGCATAGATATTAGGATATTTTAGGGGGCGCCTGGCTGGCTCAGTCATTGGGCATCTGCCTTCGGCTCAGGTCATGATCCTGGAGTCCTGGGATCAAGTCCGTCAGGCTCCCTGCTCAGCGGGAAGCCTGTTTCTCCCTCTCCTACTCCCCTTGCTTGTGTTCCCTCTCTCGCTGTCTCTGTCAAATAAATAAATAAAATCTTTTAAAAAAAAGATATTTTATTGTAACATATTCTCTTCTGAAGAAATCTGATTTGAATATATGATGGAAAATGTTAAAAATTTTCTTAGGAAGCAATTTATGGTGATATAGGAATTTACTGTTGCCCCAAACAAAATCAAAGTTCTTATAGCCCCTTTATCAGTTAGGAATTATGTTAGGCTACATGTAACAGCCACATTATGGAATAGGTTTTTAATCCATTAGAAAATGTTAAAAAAAAAAAACAACTTATAGTAGTATTTGACTTAAACACTCTATCCAAATATCACTTTGATAAAAATAAAATATATTACAGTAATTCATTTAAAAAAAAGAAAATTTTTCTGCAGCAAGAATTGTTAAAGTTGACAGTCTAGAAAAAATGCATCCCCTCCACAAAACCTTTATTACTTTATTTTCTTTACTATTGATCTCCTCCCTCTTCAGGGTAGGTCTTTCACCCTCAGGGTCATAGTAGTGCCTTCTCTACCATCCCCTATCATTGAGGCCATGTTGCAGGCAGGATAGGTAAGTAGGATAAAGGTCAAACATATATTCCAGTTAAGTCTAACCCCTCTAAAGGAGCTTTTCCAGAATTTTACACAGCAACTCCTATCCCATTGGGGAGCATTGTGTCTCATCATTTTCCATACTACAAAGAGACAAGGAAGCAGCTTTTCAGAGGAATTCATTTGCACCTCTATTTAAATCAGGTTTGCTAGTAAGAAAGAAAGATAGAATGAATAATGAGAAGACAACTAGTAGATAATATATCACTGTCTATACAAGAAGGTAGTAGATATCAGGTTATCAACCAACAGTGTCTGTTATGGTGAAAAAGGAGAATGTTTTCTCCATAGATGCTCCAAATCTTCATATGGTCTTATAATACAGTTGATGTAATTTTTTACAGAAATTTAATTCATAAAGAATTATACTAAATCAATAATAAAAAGACAAACATCCTAATAGAAAAATGACCAAGAGAGAGACTCTTGGAAGATGGCAGAGTGGGAGGATCCTGAGCTCTCCTTATCCCACAGACACATCAACGTAACAGATACATCTATGTGACTAAATCTGAAAATGACCTGAAGACTAGCAGAATAGATCTTCCAGAGCTAGTCTTAGTGAGAAGATCACATTGAGAAAGGTAGGAGGGGTAGAGATGTGTGTTGGGAACCAAACCTCTGGAGTGACTAACCACAAATGGGGGGGCCCCATATAGAAAAGCAAGAAGATCACACCCCCCACTCTGGTCATCCCCAGCCCTGGGCACCCATACTGGGAAGACCAGTCCCCAAAATGTCTGGCTTTGAAAACCAGTGGGGCTTAACTCCAGGCTTAATTAGCAGGCTTAATTCCAGAAGAGCCTGAGAGCAATAGGAAACCAAGATTCTGCCCTTAAAGAGCCACCATATTAAATAACTTGGCAGGAGACACAGCACAGAAGCAGCAATTTGAAAAGTGCCTTGGGTATACATGAAGATTTACTAACTCTTCTTAGAACATGTTCTGGAGGGGCAGGGATCTGCAGGAGATTTTTCTGGGAACAAA
The DNA here is from genome assembly GCF_002201575.2 of Neomonachus schauinslandi. NCBI lineage: Eukaryota > Metazoa > Chordata > Mammalia > Carnivora > Phocidae > Neomonachus > Neomonachus schauinslandi. The sequence continues at coordinate 113,720,525 of NC_058403.1, forward strand.
AGTACTGGAAGGCACCATTTCTCTTCCCCTCTCCCCATCCCAGATAGCCAGGAGCCAGGGCTAACTCTCTCCATCTACCTTGCTAGCACTGTGTGCCCCACTCCAACATTCCCTTGTGGACCCACTTCAGCAGGCATCCCTACAAGGCAGCTCCTACCCTGCCACATCCAGCACACAGCCAGGACCTATGTCACTCCAAAGTGACACCTGCCCTGCGGAGGGGGTAGATATTACCAAACACCAGTGTGCTAACAATTCTTGCAGCCAGATGTCTTAGATAATTTGTCAAGGATCAAGCCCTGCCCTTTGGTGTGCCTGCAGTTTTTTGGCAGCCCATCTGCAGAGAGCTAGATTGAGTACTGGTCCTGACCACCAATGAGTCCATGATGTACAACTGGGCCTTTCAATAGTGTGGGTAGCAAACCTTGCCAGTGTACCTACAGCAGGCAAAGTAGGTCATTGCAACCACCTGGGTTAAAGGCAATCTTGGTTCAGCTATAATAGAAGGGTGCATGCAGAACCCCACAAGGTTCTGGGGGATTGTGCTACAGTGAACCACAGGACCTCTTCCTACACAAGGCCACTACTCTAAAGACCAGAAGATATAGCTAGCCTACCTGATACATAGAAACAAACACAGAGAGTTAGAGAAAATGAGGAGACAAAGGAATTGTCAGAAATGAAAGAACAAGACAAAATCACAGTAAAAGAGCTGAATGAAATGGACATAAGCAATATGCCTGACAAAGAGTTCAAAGTAATAGTAAAAAAAAATACTCACTGGACTTGAGGAGAAAAATGGATGAATTCAGTGAAAATGTCAACAAAAAATAGAAAATATAAAGAAGGACCTGTCAAAGCTGAAGGATTTAATAACTAAAATAAAGAATGTACTAGACAGAAACAACAACAGATTACAGGATGCAGAAGAATGGATTAGCAGTCTAGAAGACAGGATTATGGGAAGCAATCAAACTGAACAACAAAAAGAAAAAAGAATAACAAAAAGTGAGAATAGGTTAAAGGAATTCTGTGACATCAATTGTAATAACATTCACATTATACAGATGCCAGAAGGGGAAGAGAAAAAGAGGCAGAAGATTTATTTGAAGGAATAATAGCTGACAACTTCCCTAATCTGAAAAAGGAAACAACCATCCAGGTCCAGGAAGCACAGAAAGCTAATAAGATGAACCCAAAGAGGTCTACATCTGCACACAAAATAATTAAAATAGCAGAAAGTAATGATTAAGAATTTAAAAGCAGCAAGAGAAAACAGTTATACAAGGGAAACCTCAGAAGGCTATCAGCTGACTTTTCAACAGAAACTTTGCAGGCCAGAAGAGAGTGACATGACATAAACAAAGTGCTGAAAGGAAAAAACCTAAACCAAGTACATTCTACCTGGCAAGATTATCATTCTAGAATTGAAGGAGAGATAAAGTGTTCCCCAGACAAACAAAAATTAAAGTAATTCATCACCACTAAACCATCCTTACAAAAAAATGTTAAAGGGAATTATTTAAGTGGAAGGAAAGGCCATCAGCAGAGAAAAATTACAAAAGGAAAATTTCACAGGTAAAAACTAACACACAGTAAAAGTAATAGATTAGTCATTTGCAAAGCCAATATGAAGGTTAAAACACAAAAATAGTAAAATCAATTATATCTACAAAAACTAGACAAGAGAGACACAAAATAAAAAGATGTAAAATATGACATCATAAACATAAAATGTGGAGAGGGGAACAAAAATCAAGTGCTTTTAAAATGTGTAAAACTTAAGTGACCATCTACTTAATATAGCCTGCTATCCACATAGGATGTTATATATGAATGCAATGATAACTGCAAATGAAAAACCTATAATAGATACACAAAAATAAAGAGAAAAAATCCAAACATAATGGTAAAAAAATCCATCAAGCCATAAGGGAAGACAGCAAAGGAAGAAAAAAGAAAGAAAAACTACAAAAACAACTAGAAAACAATTACCAAATAGCAGTAAGTACATACCTATCAATAATTACTTTAAATATAAATGGACTAAATGTTCCAATCAAAAGGGTGACTGAATGGATATAAAATTAAATCCATCTATATGTTGCCTATGTAAACACACACACACAGACTGAAAGTGAAGTAACTGAAAAAGTCCACATAAATAAAAGCTAGGGAAAAAAAAGTAGCAATATTTATATCAGACAAAGTGACATTAAAACAAAGACTGTATCAAGAGACCAAGAAGGGTATTATATAATGATAAAGGGATCAATCCAACAAAAGTATATAACATTGTAAATATCTGTGTGCCAAATAGGAACACCTAAACACATAAAGCAAATACTAATAGACATAAAGGCAAAAAGTGACAGTAAATACAATAACAGTAGGAGATTTTAACACACTCCATTTATATCAAAGGACATATTATCCAGGCAGAAAATCAAAAAAGGAACATTGACTTTAAGCAACAAATAAGACCAGATGGATCTAATAGATCTATATAAAACTTTCCATCCGAAAACAGAAGTATTCATTGTTTTAAAGTGCACATAGAACATTCTCCAGGAGAGATCACATTTTAAGTCACAAGATAGGTGTCAATAAATTGAAGAAGAATGAAATCACATCAAACATCTTTTCTGATCATAATTGTATCAAACTGGAAATCAATTACAAGAAAAAAAACTGGAAAAGTATAAACACATGGAGGCCAAACAACATGCTATAAATCAACCCAGGGTGAATAAAGAAATCAAAGAGGAAATAAAAGATACATGGAAACAATGAAAATAAAAATACAATGGTCCAAAATCTATAGGTACAGCAAAAGCAGTCTTAAAAAGGAAGTTTATAGTGATACAAGCCTATCTCAAGGAATAAGAAAAATCTAGAACAAGCAAAGCTCAAGTCTAGTAGAAGAAAGAAAAAGAGATTAGGATGGAAATAAATGGAGACTAATTAAAAAAAATCAATGAAATCAAGAGCTGGTTCTTTGAAAAGAAAAGCAAACTTTTTAAACCTTTAACCAGACTTATAAAAAAGAGACTCAAATAAAATCAAAAATGAAGGAGAAATAACCATCTACACCACAGAAATGCAAAGGATTATGAGACTAGACTACTACAAAAAAATTATATGCCAACAAATTGGCAAACTTAGAAGAAATGGACAAATTCCTAGAAACAATCTTCTAAAACTGATAAGGAAAATATAAAAAATTTGAATATACCTATTACTAGTAGTGAAATTGAATTAATAATCAAAAATTTCCCAACAAACAAAAGTCTAGGATCAGATGGATCACAGGTGAATTCCACCAAATATTCAAGGACGGTTAAAAAGCATTTGGGTGGCACAGTCAGTTAAGTGTCCACCTCTTGGTTTCAGCTCAGGTACTACTCTCAGGGTGGTGGGATCAACTCCCATGTCAGGCTGCATGCTCAGCTCAGAGTCTCCCTAAGATTCTCTGTCCTTCTCCATCTGCCCCTCCACCCTACATACTCTCTCTCTAGTAAATAAATAAATCTTTAAAAAAAAATAAAGAAGAGTTAATACCTATTTTTCTCAAACTATTCCAAAAAAATAGAAGAGAGGGGAAAACTTCCAACTTCATTCTAGGAAGTCAAGCATTACCCTGATACCAAAACAAGACAAAGACAAAGACAGACACACACACACAGAGGCAGAAAGAAAAAGAAAAGAAAGAGAAAGAAAGAAAGAAAGAAAAGAAAGGAAAGAAAAAAAGAAAAGAAAAGAAAACTACAGGTCAATATCTCTGATGAACATAAACACAAAAATTCTCAACAAAATAGTAGCTAACCCAATTCAATAATACATTAAAAGTTTCACTCACCATAATCAAGTGTGATTTATTTCAGGGATGTAAGGGTAGTTCAATATCTACAAATCAATTAATGTGGTACATCACATTAACAAGAGAAAGGATAAAAACTACATGAGCATCTCAATAGATGCAGAAAAAACATTTGACAAAATACAACACCCATTCATGGTAAAAATTTCAACAAAGTGGGTTTAGAGGAAACATCTCAACTTACAAAAGGCCACATGTGAAAAACTTACAGCTAACATCATACTCAGTGGTGAAAAACTGAAAGTTTTTTCTCTAAGTCAGGAATAAGACACGGATGTCCACCACTTTTATTCAACATAGAACTGGAAGTCCTAGCCACAGCAATCAGACAAGAAAATGAAAAAATAAATAAATAAAAGGCAGCCAAATTGGCAAGGAAGAAGTAAAATTGTCACTATCTATAGATGACACACTATATACTAAAAAAACACCCAAAACCCCACTAAAATACAATTAGAATAAATGAATTCACTAAGGTTGAAGGATACAAAATCAATATACAGAAATCTGTTGTGTTTCTATACACTAAAAATGAACTTTCAGAAAGTGAAATTAAGAAAATAATCCCATTTACAATTGCATAAAAAGAACAAAATACCTAGGAATAAATTTAACCAAGGAGGTGAAAACATTACATAATAAAAAATTAAAAAAAAAATAAAAACTATAAGACATTGATGAAAGAAATTGAAGACAATATAAACAAATCGAAAACATTCCATGTTCAAGTATTGGAAGAATTGGTATTGTTAAATGTCCATACTACCTAAAGCAATCTATATATTCAATGCAATCCCTATCAAAATACCAATAGCATCTATCACAGAACTAGAACAAATAATACTAAAGGTTTTATGGAACCACAAAAGACCTCAAATAGTCAAAACAATCTTGAGAAAGAAAAGCAAAGCTGGAGGTATCACAGTCCCAGATTTCAAGATGTATTAGAAAGCTGTAGTAATCAAAACAGTATGGTACTGGCACATAAACAGACATGTAGATCAATGGAACATGACAGAGAGCCCAGAAATAAACTCACATCTATATGGTCAATTAATCGATGAAAAAGGAGGCAAGTATATACAATGTAGTCTTTTCAATAAATGGTATTGGGAAAACTGGACAGCTACATCCAAAAGAATGAAACTGGATCACTTTCTTACAACATACTCAAAAATAAACTCAAAATGGATTAAAAATCTAAATATGAGATTTGAGAACATAAAACTCCTAAAAGAAAACAAAGGCAGTAATCACTTGGATAAGGGCCTTAGCAACATATTTATGGATATGTCTTCTCAGGCAAGGAAAACAAAAGCAAAAATAAACTATTGGGACTACCACCAGATAAAAAGCTTTTGCACAGCAAAAGAAATCATCAAGAACATAAAAAGGCTACCTACTGAATGGCAGAAGATATTTGCAAATGATACATATGATTAGGAGTTAACATCCAAAATATATAAAGAACTTATACAACTCAACATTAAAAAAAAAAAAACAATAAAAAATGGACATAGGACCTGAATAGACATTTTTCGAAAGAAGATACATAAATGCCAAGAGATACATGAAAAGATGCTCAACATCATTAATCATCAAGGAAATGAAAATCAAAACCACAACTAGACATCATTTCATACCAGTCAGAATGGCTAGTATAAAAAAAAAAAGAAAGAAAGAAATAACAAGTGTTTGTGAAGATGTGAGGAAAAGGAAATCCTTGTGCTCTGTTGGTGGGAATGTAAATTAGTGCAATCACTGTGGAAAACAGTATGGAGTTTCCTCAAAAAATTAAAAGTAGAAACATCATGTGATCCAGTAATGCCACTACTGGGTATTTATCCCCCCAAAATGAAAACACTAATTCAAAAAGATATATCCACTCCTATCGTCATGGCCACTTTATTTACAATAGCCAAGATACGGAAGAAACCCAAGTGTCAAATTGATGGTGAATGGATAAAGAAGATGTGGTGTATGTATACAGTGGAATATTTCTCACCCATTAAAAAAATGAAATCTTGCCATTTGTGAAAACATGGATGGACCTAGAGGGTATTTGGTTAAGTGGAATAAGTCAGAGTAAAACAAATATTATATGATTTCACTTATATGGGGAGTCTAAAAACAAAACACACAAACAAACCAAGAAACAGCCTCTTAGATACAGAGAACAAACTGGTGGTTGCCAGTTACACAGGCTGCAGTGTGCAAAGTCATCATCAAAATAGATGAATGAGAGTAAGAGATATAGATTTCTGGTTATAAAATAAGTCACAGGGGAAAAAGTACAGCATAGAGAATATAGTAAAAAATATTGTAAAACGTTGTATGGTAACTACACTTATTGTAGTGAGCATGAGTAATGTATGAAATTGTCAAATCAATATGTTGTACTCCTGAAACTAATACAACACGGTATGTCAATTACACCTCAGTAATAACTTTTAAAGAAAATTGATCAGGAGATATGAGACATGCCCAAACCTGCCAATAGAAAACAAAAGAAAACAAAACTTCATTTGTATCCAATAAATACAAATTGTAACAGTGAGATACCATTTCACATTTTTCAGATTCTGATATTCATGTCTGAATATCAGAAAATTCAGATACTATCCTTCAGAGACAGCATAATATCAAACATTTACAAAGATGTAAGAAAAGGACAACTCTTATATTTATGGTGAGAGTGTAAAATTGGTACAACTTTTGAGAGCAATTTGGCAATACCCAGTAAGGTGAAGATCCTCATATCCTTCACTCTAGTACTGTCATATACACTAGAAATAACCTTGCATAGTAAACCCGAGATGTGCATACATGTATAGATTTTATCATTGTTTGTGATACCAATTGGCTGGTATGGATGGGTATGGTTTTATTACATCAAGAATTAACTTTTAAAAGCCTTCTTATTAATTGTCTATATCGCCAATTTTACAGTTTACTCCTTCCTGTAATGAGCATAAAGAGAAAGGATCCTGAGATAATATACCTTTTTACTTGGAGTGATCCAAATATTTTAATACATATGTAACCAATTCTGTACATATAAAAAAAAGTGCTGGCAAAGAATTCCTCGGTGGCTCAGTGGGTTAAGTGTCTGCCTTCAGTTCAGGTCATGATTCCAGGGTCCTGGGACAGAGTCCCGCATTGGGTTCCTTGCTTAGCAGGGAGCCTACTTTTCCCTCTGCCCACCGCTCCCCCTTCTTGTGCTCTCTCTCTCTCTCAAATAAATGAATAAAATCTTTTTTAAAAAATGCTGCCATTGCAGGCATTTACAAATACCAGTTTTGAGGTCCACATTTCTATCATGTACTGAAATTAAGAATAAATGCTCCCTAATTCTGTTATGACTTTGCACACTGCAGCCTGTGTAACACTTAAGCCTATTTAATCTCTACCCCATCACAGAATGTCAACCTGGTGGAGATAAAGTAAATATTCAGCAAATATTCAGCTAACTGAAACTGGCTTTAGGAGTGAGGTCAGCAAAATGGCTAAATAAGATGTCCCTTGTTCATATCCTCCTTCAACAATAATTTGGCATCCATCCACAGATGTAAGTGCCTTGTGAGATCCAACGCCATATGCCAAAGTACCCAGGAGGGGTCTTGCCTACCCCTACATTGAGTAATAGGTATATCAACCTCAGTCCTGGCTCCAGCCCCTCTTGGCTATATTCTGGGAGCATCTGGGGAACACTGTCTTAGACAACCACCCACAAATGAGAGAGCCCTTGTGAAATTCCAGGTTTCTAGCAGAGAAGTTCTAGCATACCACTGAAGCAAAAATTTAAAGTTTGGATACACTGGGGAAGAGAAACAGTTCAACTTTACATCACCCCTCTCCCAAGACAGCACAGTTTAGTGCCAAGAGAGACCTTCTTGGCCAATGATTTCTCCTGAAAGGGGAGAGTAAGAGCATATGAGTGAGTGCCCAGCTCCTCAGCTGTGTAGGAAACTGTCCAAGCAGCCCATTTCTCTCTTGTCCCATCCAAAGTACTGAGTTATGAGCTGCATAATTTGGGGTAGGAAGAAGCTGAAAGCAGCAGATAAGACTCTCACAGGGCATTAAAGGGACATGGATCCTACATGGTGTCACAGACTCTATCAAAAAGCCTACCCCACAATCACTAGGGACACTTCATTAGCAAATTTTCCCAGTTGGCCCACAGGCACCACCAGCACTCTGCCCAACTCAAATACCCCAACCCTGTGGCTGATACCTTCAATGTATTTCCAATGACAGTAACAATGAGCTTTGGAAGATGGCTAGTGGGCACATGCAAAAAGATGGCCCCTAATCTCCAGGACAGGAAGACACCACACACTTGAGCTTTAGCTCTACCCTTAGGAAAATGAGAGAGAGACTGTCAGCACCAGCTGGGTGCATTGCAGAATTGATTTTTTTTTTAATGCAAGTTTTAAAATTCTACCACAAGAGGGTGCGAGAAACATGGATCAGGTGTATCCAGGGAAGGTCAGAGAATACTACAGAATAACTATGAGGGCTGACAGGAGACATGTCTCTCCAGTCAGTAAAGACAGGAGGAAGTGACTGCTACTTCAAATGCAGAAGTAGCAACACAGACTTCAAGGAACATGAAAAATCAAAGAAACATGACACCACCAAGGATCACAGCATTCTTTCAGTAAGCAACTGCAAAAACATGAATATCTGTAATTTATCCCATAAAGATTCAAAATAACTGTTTCAGGGAAGTTCCGTGAGCTACAAAAAAATACAGGAAGACCATTCAACAAAATCAGGAAAACAATACATGAACAGAATGAGAAGTTTAATCAAGAATTAGAAATAATAGATAAATAAGAACTAAACAAGAATTCTGAAGCTGAAGAATACAGTGAATGAAATGAAAAATACAAAACGGAGATCAACAGAAGAATGGATCAAGTAGAAGAAAGATTCTATGAATTAGAAGACAAGATCTTTGAAATTATTCAAAGGAGAACAAAGAAATAATGAAAAGAATGAAGAAAGGCTACATGATCTATAGCAAGAGCAACAATCTGCTGATTATTTGGGTCCCAGAAGCAGAAGAGAGGGGCAAGGGAGCAGAAAGCTTATTTAAAGGAATAATGACAGAGAACACCCCAAATATGGGGAGAGATTTGGACATTCAGGTTCATGAAATTTATAGATCACCAAATAAATTCAACTTAAAGAACTCTTCCTAAGACACATCATATTAAAACTGTAAAAAATCAAAGAAAAAACCTTAAAAGCAGCAACGGAAAAGAAGTTTGTAACTTACAATGGAACCCCCATTAGACTATTAGATTTCTCAGGAAATCTTATAGGCAGGGCAGAGTTAATATGAGACATTCAAAGTACTGAAAGGAAAAAAAAAAAAAACTGTCAACCAATAATACTCTATCTGGAAAACTTGTCTTTCAGAAATGGAAGAGAGAGAGGATACAATACAAACAACACTGACAGAGTTCATTACCACTAGATGTACCTTGTAAGAACTTCTGAAAGGAGTTCTTTGAGCTGAAAGGACAGTAATTATTAACATAAAAACATGAAAATAGGGGCACCTGGGTGGCTCAGTTGTTAAGCCTCTGCCTTCGGCTCAGGTCATGATCTCAGGGTCCTGGGATCAAGCCCCACATTGGGCTCCTTGCTCCGCGGGAAGCCTGCTTCTCCCTCTCCCACTCCCCCTGCTTTTGTTCCCTCTCTCACTGTCTCTCTCTGTCAAATAAATAAAATCTTTAAAAAAAAAACATGAAAATATACAACACATTGATAGAGGTAAGTACATAGTCAAATTCAGAATATTCTAATACCATAATATGGTAGTGTATTAGCCACTTAACTGTAGTATAAAGGTTAAAGGACAAAAGATTTAAAAATAACTGTGGCTAATTTGCTAATGAATATACAACATGAAAGAGATAAACATGACATCAAAAACATAAAAGGGGGACTAAAAGGTGAGTTTTTGTATATGATCGAAGTTATCAGCTTAAAATAGACCATTTTTTATACATAATGCTTTATGTAATTTCACAGCAACCACACAGCAAAAACCTACACTAAATACACAAAAGATAAAGAGAAGAAAATTAAAGACACCATTATGAAAAATCATTAATTATCAAAGGAGGACAGCTAGAGAGAAAGAATGGAACAAGGAACTACAAAACAGCCAGAATAATTAATAAAATGGCATTAGTAAGTCCTTAACAATAAGCAATTACTTTAAATGTAAATAAATTAAATTATCCAATCAAATGTCATTGAATGGCTGGATGAACAAAAAAATAAAAATGAGACCCAAATAAATGCTGCCTATAAGAGACTCACTTCAGATTTAAGAACACACATAGTCTCAAAATGAAGTGATGGAAAAAGATGTTCCAGCAAATGAAAACCAAAAGAGAGCAGGGTTAGCTATACTTATGTCAGAAAAAAAATAGGCTTTAAGCCAGAAATGGTAAAGAAAGAAGGTTGTTGCAGAACAATAAAAGTGTCAATTCATCAAGATGATACAATAATCATAAATATAGATGTACCCAACATTAGGGTACCCAAGTATATTAAGCAAATACTAACAGATCTGAAGGGAGAAACTGACAACAATAATAGTAGGAGCCTATAATACCCTACTCCTAACAATGGATCATCCAGACAGTAAATAAGAAAACATTGGACTTGAACTATACTTTAGGCCAAATAGTTCTAACAGATATGTACAGAATATTGTATCCAAGAGCAGCAACATACACATTCTTCTCAAGTGTACAAGAAACTTTCTCAGAGATAGATCATATAATGGGTTACAAAATAAGTCTTTATAAACTTAATAAGACTGAAATCATACCAAGTATCTTTTCTTAACACAGTGGTGTGAGACTAGAAATCAGTAACAAGAAGAAAACTGAAAAATTAATAAATATGTGGAAATTAAACAAAACAGCCCTGAACAACCAATGGGTCAAGAAGAGATCAAAGGGGAAGTCTCGAAAAATAGATTGAAACAAATGAAAATGGAAACACAATACCAAAACTTATATAATTCAACAAAAGCGATTCTAACAGAGAAACTTATAGCAATAAATGTCTACATTAAGGAAAAAGAAAGATCTCAAATAAGCAATCTCACTTTACACCTCAAGGAACTAGAAAAAGATCAAACTAAGCCCAAATTTAGTAGAAGGAAGGAAATGACAACGATCACAGCAAAAATAAATGGAGACCGTAAAACAATAGAAAAATCAAGGAAATTAAGAGCTAGCTCTTTGAAAAGATAAACAAAATTAACAAACACAAACTTTTTTTGATTGACTAAGAAAAAAAAGACTGAAATAAAATCAGAAATGAAAGAGGAGACGCTACAACTGACACTACAGTTGAAAAAAAGGATTATAAGAGACTACTCTGAACAACTGTATGCCAACAAATTGGATAACCTAGAAGAAATGCACAAATTTCTAGAAACATAGAACCTACCAAGACTGAATCATGAAGAACTAGAACAAACCAATATTGATATTGAATCAATAAACAATAATGTCCCCAAAGAAAAAAGCCCTGGACCAGGTGGCTTCCCTGGTAAAGTCTATCAAACATTTAAAGAATTAACACTAATTCTTCAAACTCTTCCAAAAAATTGAAGAGAAGGGAACACTTCCAAACTTATTTTACAAAAGGTCAGCATTACCCTGATACCAAAGTTAGATAAAGACACTAAAAAACAAACAAATACAAGCCAATATCCCTGGTTAATATACATGCAAAAAGTTTTATAAAAATATTAGCAAACTAAATTCAACAGTATTTTTAAAGGATCACACACCATGATCAAGTGGATTCATCCCTGGGATGCAAACATGGTTCATTATATACAAATCAATACATGTAATAGAATCACATTAATAGAATAAAAGATAAAAAATCATGGTCATTTCAGTAGATGCAGAAAAAGCATTTGACAAAAATCCAACATCCTTTCATGGTAAAAATTCTCAACAAATTGGATACAGAAGAAACGTACTTCAACATAATAAAGGCCATGTATAATAAGCCCACAACCAACATCTTGCTCAATGGTAAAAAGTTGAAAGCTTTTTCTCCAAGATCAAGACAAAAACAAGGGTGACCACTCCTACTACTATTCAACATGGTAATGAAAATCATTATCACACTAATTAGACAAGAAAAGGAAATAAAAGTCATCTAAACTGAAAAGAAGTAAAGTTGTCTCTAATGCAGATGGTACTACGTTATATATAAAAAATCCTAAACTTTCCACCAAAAAACTGTTAGAACTAATCAACAAATTCAGTAGAATTTCAGGATACAAAATCAACATTCACAAATCAGTTGCATTTCTATACACTATCAACAAAATATTTGAAAAAGAAATAAATTGATCCCATTCACAATAGCATCTAAAACAATAAAATAGTTAAAAATTTAACCAAGGAGGGGAAAAAGACCTGTACACTAAAAACTAGAAGACTTTGGGGGGCGGAGCAAGATGGCAGAGGAGTAGGAGACCTGGATTTTGTCTCCTCTCAGGAATTCAGCTGGATAGGGATCAAACCATTCTGAACACCTACAAACTCAACAGGAGATCGAAGAAAAGAATAGCAACAACTCTCTGAACAGAAAAGCGACCACTTTCTGGAAGGTAGGACGTGCGGAGAAGTGAATCCGAGGTGATATTCGGGAGGATAGATGGCGGAGGAGGGGCCTCCGTTGGCCACTTCTGGCAAGTGATAGAGCTGTGGAGCACAAAATCAGAACTTTTAGAAGTCGGCTCCGCTGAGGGACGTCACTCAGGTGGCTAAGTGGGGGGTGGAACCCTTGTGGGACAGTGTGGTCTCAGGACCCTCAGGGTCACAGAAAGACTGGGGATGCCTGAATGCGGCAGAGCTCCCAGGTATCAGAGCGGGGAAGCCGACTGCAGAGACGGAGTCGAGGCGCAGGCTCTCAGCTGGGGGTTGCCATAAACCGTGATCCGCAGCAGAGTCAGGCCACTGCTCCTCCAGCAGGGACCCAACAAGTGGCAGATCCAGGGAGACTCCCCTTCCTCCCCCAGGAGGAGTGGAGTGGGAGCGCACCGCAGAGATCTGCTGGGTTTGGAGACTCCACCCGGGGTCAGGTGCCAGAGATAGAAACGCGCGGTCACAGGCTGGGTGAGCACGGAGTGTGGCCGGAGACCGGGGAGATGGGAGTGACTGATGGCTTTTCTCTGGGGGCACACTGAGGAGCAGGGCCCCGAGTTCTCGGCTCCTCCAGGGCAGAGATTGGGAGGCCGGCATTTTCACTCTCCGCCTCCAAAGCTGTACGGAATGCTTGCAGGGAACAAAAGCTCCGGAGAGCAAACCTGAGCAGATCCCGGCTAGGGCTGGGCAATTCCGCCTCTGGCAAAGACATTTGGAAACCACGGCAACAGGTCCCTCCCCCAGAAGATCAGCGAGAACAGCCAGCCAAGACCAAGTTTACCGATCAATGAGAACGGGAGAACTCCAGCGCTAGGGGAACACTGCACATAGAATTCATGGCTTTTTTACCATGATTCTTTAGTCTTTCAAAGTTAATTTTTTTTAACTCTCTTTTTTTCTTTTTTTTTGAATTTTTCTTTTTCCTTTTTTCAACATCTCATCAATCCCTTTTTTAAAAACCATTTTTAGAGTCATATTCTATCCCTTCATAGTAGTTACCCTTATTTTTGGCATATATATATACATATATATATATATATAAGTTGTTCTCTCTTTAAAATTTTGAGATAGTTTCTTCTAACAGATCAAAATATACCCTAAATCTCTAGTGTATGGTTTTATTCTACTCCCCTGCCTGATCACATTCTCTCCCTTTTTTTTTTTTTTTAAATCCTCTTCTTTCTTTTTTCAAACAACTTCTTGTCAATTCCTTTTATAAAATTTTTTATAATTTCCATCTTTACAATCATATTCCATCCCTTCATCATATCAACCCTTATTTTTGTACATATATAAGTTTTTCTTTCTTTAAAATTTTGGGAGGCACTTTATTCTAACAGACCAAAATACACCCAAAATCTAGTGTGTGGCACTGATCTATATACCAGCCTGATCATATTTGATCACATTCTGTTTTTTGTTGTTGTTGTTCTGTTTTTGTTTGTTTTTCTTTATCTTTTTCTTTTTCTTTTTCTTTTTTCTTTTTTCTCTCTTTCCCTTTCTTTTCCCACTGCTTCAGGTCTTTTCTGATTTGTTTAGAGTATATTTTCTGGGGACGTTGTTACCCTATTAGCATTTTGTTCTCTCATTCATCTATTCTCCTCTGCACAAAATGACAAGACAGAAAAAATCACCTCAACAAAAAGAACAAGAGGTAGTACCGACTGCCAGGGACCTACTCAATATGGACATTAGTACAATGTCAGATCTAGAGTTCAGAATCATCACTTTAAAGATACTAGCTGGGCTTGAAAAAAGCATGGAAGTTATTAGAGAAACCCTTTCTGGAGAAGTAAAAGAACTAAAATCTAACCAAGTAGAAATGAAAAAGGCTATTAATGAGGTGCAATCAAATATGGCAGGACTAACTGCTAGGATAAATGAGGCAGAAGAGAGAATCAGTGATATAGAAGACCAAATGATGGAAAATAAAGAAGCTGAGAAAAAGAGAGATAAACAACTACTGGATCACGAGGGCAGAGTTCGAGAGATAAGCGATACCATAAGATGGAACAACATTAGAATAATTGGGATCCCAGAAGAAGAAGAGAGAGAGGGGCAGAAGGTATAATGGAGCAAATTATAGCAGAGAACTTCCCTAATTTCAGGAAGGAAACAGGCATCAAAATCCAGGAAGCACAGAGAACCCCTCTCAAAATCAATAAAAATAGGTCAACACCCCGACATCTAATAGTAAAACTTACGAGTCTCAGAGACAAAGAGAAAATCCTGAAAGCAGCTCGGAACAAGAGATATGTAACCTACAATGGTAGAAACATTAGATTGGCAACAGACCTATCCACAGAGACCTGGCAGGTAAGAAAGGACTGGCAGGATATATTCAGAGCACTAAATGAGAAAAATATGCAGCCAAGAATACTATATCCAGCTAGGCTGTCATTGAAAATTGAAGGAGAGATAAAAAGCTTCCAGGACAAACAAAAACTAAAGGAATTTGCAAACATGAAACCAGCCCTACAAGAAATCTTGAAAAGGGTCCTCTAAGCAAAGAGAGAGACTAAAAGCAACATAGACAGAAAGGAACACAGACAATATACAGTAACAGTCACCTTACAGGCAATACAATGGCACTAAATTCCTATCTTTCAATAGTTACTCTGAATGTAAATGGGCTCAATGCCCCAATCAAAAGACACAGGCTATCAGATTGGATTAAAAAACAAGACCATCAATATGCTGTCTGCAAGAGACTCATTTTAGACCCAAAGAAACCCCCAGATTGAAAGTGAGGGGGTGGAAAACCATTTACCATGCTAATGGACACCAAAAGAAAGCTGGGGTGGCAATCCTTATATCAAACAAGTTAGATTTTAAACCAAAGACTGTAATAAGAGATGAGGAAGGACACTATATCCTACTTAAAGGGTCTATCCAACAAGAAGATCTAACAATTGTAAATATCTATGCCCCTAACATGGGAGCAGCCAATTATACAAGGCAATTAATAACAAAAGCAAAGAAACACATTGACAACAATACAATAATAGTGGGGGACTTTAACACCCCCCTCACTGAAATGGACAGATCATCTAAGCAAAAGATCAACAAGGAAATAAAGACTTTAAATGACACACTGGACCAAATGGACTTCACAGACATATTCAGAACATTCCATCCCAAAGAAACGGAATACACATTCTTCTCTAGTGCCCATGGAAAATTCTCCAGAATCGATCACATCCCAGGTCATAAATCTGATCTCAACTGGTACCAAAAGATTGGGACCATTCCCTGCCTATTTTCAGACCACAATGCTTTGAAACTAGAACTCAATCACAAAAGGAAAGTCGGAAAGAACTCAAATACATGGAGGTTAAAGAGCATCCTACTGAAGAATGAATGGATCAACCAGGAAATTAAAGAAGAATTAAAAAAATTCATGGAAACAAATGAAAATGAAATCACAACTGTTCAAAATCTTTGGGATGCAGCAAAGGCGGTCCTAAGAGGAATGTATATAGCAATACAAGCCTTTCTGAAGAAACAAGAAAGGTCTCAAGTACACAACCTAACCCTACCCCTAAAGGAGCTGGAGAAAGAACAGCAAATAAAGCCTAAACCCAGCAGGAGAAGAGAAATAATAAAGATCAGAACAGAAATCAATGAAATAGAAACCAAAAGAACAGTAGAACAGATCAAATGAAACTAGGAGCTGGTTCTTTGAAAGAATTAACAAGATTGACAAACCCCTGGCCAGACTTATCAAAAAGAAAAGAGAAATGACCCAAATCAACAAAATCATGAATGAAAGAGGAGAGATCACAACCAACACCAAAGAAATACAAACAATTATAAGAACATATTATGAGCAACTCTATGCCAGTCAATTAGATAACCTGGAAGAAATAGATGCATTCCTAGAGATGTATCAACTACCAAAACTGAACCAGGAAGAAATAGAAAACCTGAACAGACCTATAACCACTAAGGAAATTGAAGCAGTCATCAAAAATCTCCCAACAGGGCGCCTGGGTGGCTCAGTTGGTTAAGCGACTGCCTTCGGCTCAGGTCATGATCCTGGAGTCCTGGGATCGAGTCCCGCATCGGGCTCCCTGCTCGGCGGGGAGTCTGCTTCGTCCTCTGACCCTATCCCCTCTCATGCGTTCTCTCTCTCTCATTCTCTCTGTCTCAAATAAATAAATAAAATCTTTAAAAAAAAAAAATCTCCCAACAAACAAAAGCCCAGGGCCAGATGGCTTCCCAGGGGAATTCTACCAAACATTTCAAGAAGAATTAATACCTATTCTTCTGAAACTGTTCCAAAAAATAGAAATGGAAGGAAAACTTCCAAACTCATTTTATGATGCCACTATTACCTTGATCCCAAAACCAGACAAAGACCCCATCAAAAAGGAGAATTACAGACCAATATCCCTGATGAACATGGATGCAAAAATTCTCACCAAAATACTAGCCAATAGGATCCAACAGTACATTAAAAGGATTATTCA
>NC_058403.1:113737591-113830087 GCF_002201575.2 Neomonachus schauinslandi
CACATAGATCAATGGAACAGAATAGAGAGCCCAGAAATGGACCCTCAACTCTATGGTCAACTCATCTTTGACAAAGCAGGAAAGAATGTCCAATGGAAAAAAGACAGTCTCTTCAACAAATGATGTTGGGAAAATTGGACAGCCACATGCAGAAGAATGAAACTGGACCATTTCCTTACACCACACACAAAAATAGACTCCAAATGGTTGAAAGACCTCAATGTGAGACAGGAGTCCATCAAAATCCTAAAGGAGAACACAGGCAGCAACCTCTTTGACCTCAGCCGCAGCAACTTCTTCCTAGAAACATCGCCAAAGGCAAGGGAGGCAAGGGCAAAAATGAACTATTGGGACTTCGTCAAGATAAAAAAGCTTTTGCACAGCAAAAGAAACAGTCCACAATGGGGCACCTGGGTGGCTCAGTTGGTTAAGCGACTGCCTTCAGCTCAGGTCATGATCCTGGAGTCCCAGGATCGAGTCCCGCATCGGGCTCCCTGCTCAGCAGGGAGTCTGCTTCTTTCTCCCTCTGACCCTCCTCCCTCTCATGCTCTCTGTCTCTCATTCTCTCTGTCTCAAATAAATAAATAAAATCTTAAAAAAAAAAAAAAAGAAAGAAACAGTCCACAAAACCAAAAGACAACCGACAGAATGGGAGAAGATTTTTGCAAATGACATATCAGATAAAGGGCTAGTATGCAAAATCTATAAAGAACTCATCAAACTCAACACCCAAAGAACAAATGATCCAATCAAGAAATGGGCAGAAGACATGAACAGACATTTTTCCAAAGAAGACATCCAAATGGCCAACAGACACTTGAAAAAGTGCTCAACATCACTCGGCATCAGGGAAATCCAAATCAAAACCTCAATGAGATACCACCTCACATCAGTCAGAATGGCTAAAATTAACAAGTCAGGAAATGACAGATGTTGGCAGAGATGCAGGGAGAAAGGGGAACCCTCCTACACTGTTGGTGGGAATGCAAGCTGGTGCAGCCACTCTGGAAAACAGTATGGAGGTTCCTCAAAAAGTTGAAAATAGAGCTACCATATGATCCAGCAATTGTACTACTGGGTATTTACCCCAAAGATACAAAAGTAGGGATCCGAAAGGGTACGTGCACCCTGATGTTTATAGCAGCAATGTCCACAATAGCCAAACTGTGGAAAGAGCCAAGATGTCCATCAACAGATGAATGGATAAAGAAGAAGTGGTATATATATATATATATATATATATATATATATATACAATGGAATATTATGCAGCCATCAAAAGGAATGAGATCTTGCCATTTGCAACAACATGGACAGAACTGGAGGGTATTATGCTGAGCGAAATAAGTCAAACAGAGAAAGACATGTATCATATGACCTCACTGATATGAGGAATTCTTAATCTCAGGAAACAGACTGAGGGTTGCTGGAGTAAGGGGGGTGGGAGGGATGGGGTGACTGCGTGATAGACACTGGGGAGGGTATGTGTTCTGGTAAGTGCTGTGAATTGTGCAAGACTGTTGAATCTCAGGTCTGTACCTCTGAAACAAATAATGCAATATATGTTAAGAAAAAAAAAAGAAGAAGAAGGTAGCAGGAGGGGAAGAATGAAGGAGGGGAAATCGGAGGGGTAGACGAACCATGAGAGACGATGGACTCTGAAAAACAAACTGAGGGTTCTAGAGGGGAGAGGGTGGGAGGATGGGTTAGCCTGTTGATGGGTATTGAGGAGGGCATGTTCTGCATGGAGCACTGGGTGTTATGCACAAACAGTGAATCATGGAACACCACATCTAAAACTAATGATGTAATGTATGGGGATTAACATAACAAAAAAATTTAAAAAAAAACTAGAAGACTTTGATGAAAGAAAATGAAGACAAATGAATAGAAAGATATCCCATGTTATGGATTAGAAGAAAAATTATTCTTAACATGTCCATATTACTCAAAGCCATCTGTAAGTTCAATGCAATTCCTATCAAAATTCCACAAGCATTTTTCACTGAAATAGAAAAAAAAAAAATCCTGAAATTTTTATGGAACCCCTGAGGCTCCAGATAACAAAAGCATTCCTAAGAATGATTAATGAAGTTGGGAGCATCACACTTTCTGATTTCAAATTGTATTACAAAGCTATAGCAATCGGGTCGCCTGGGTGGCTCAGTCGTTAAGGCTCTGCCATGGGCTCAGGTCGTGATCCCAGGGTCCTGGGATTGAGCCCTGCATCAGGCTCCCTGCTCAGCGGGAAGCCTGCTTTTCCATCTCCCACTCCCCCTGCTTGTGTTCCCTCTCTCGCTGTGTCTCTCTCTGTCAAATAAATGAATAAAATCTTAAAAAAAAACCACACTAAGCTATAGCAATCAAAACAGTATGATACTGGCATAAAAATAGATACATAGATCAATGGAATAGGCTCAAGAGCCCAGAAATAGACCCTCACATGTACAAACAACTAACATTTGACAAAAGGAGCCAACAATACTCAATGGAGAAAAGAGTGTTTCTTCAATAAACAGTATTGAGAAAATTAGGTAATCACATACAGAAGTATGAAACTGGCTCCCTATCTTATATCATTCACAAAAATTAATTCAAAATGGATTAAAGAATTAAACATAAGACCTGAAGCTCCTAGATGAAAATATAAGGAAATCTCTTTGACATTGTCCTGGCAATGATTTTGTTGGATATGATAGTAAAAGCACAGGTAACAAAAGCAAAAAATAAATAAATGGACTACATCAAACTAAAAACCTTCTGCATAACAAAAGAATCAATTAACAAAATGAAAAGGCAACCTAATGAACTGAATAAAATGTGTGCAAATTATATATTTGATAAAGGGCTATATTCAAAATATATAAAGAATTCATTTACTGAATAGTTAAAAAAGCAAAAATATGATTAAAAATGGGCAAACTAAAGAAATTTTCCAAAGAAGACAGACAAATGGCCAACAAGTACATGAAAAGATATTCAACGTCACTAATCACCAGGGAAATGAATATCAAAACCATAATAATGTATAATCTCACACCTATTAAAATGGTCTTTATAAAAAAAAAGAGATAACAAAGTAAATACATGAAGAAAAGAAAATCTCGTGCACTGTTTGTAGGAGTATAAATTGATACAGCCAGCATAAAATAGTGTGTAGATTTCTTTGAAAAATTAAAATAGAATTGCTGTATGATCTACTAATTTCACTTCTAGGTATGTATCCAAAGGAAATGAAATCAGGATAACAAAGAGATCTCTGCACTCCTGCATTCTTGTAGCATTATTTGTAATAGCCAATATGGAAACAACCTAAGTGCCTAACTACAGTTGAGTGGATAAAGAAGATGTGGTGTGTGTGTGTGTGTGTGTGTGTGTGTGTGTGTATATATATATATATATATATAGGGTATATACATATATCCACACAATGGAATATTATTCAGCCATGAGACAGAAAGAAATCCTGCCATTTTACAACATGGATAGACCTTGAGGGCATTATGCTACGTGACAGAGGTCACACAAAGAAAGACAAATACTGTATGATATCTTTTATAAGTGGAATCTTAAAGAGATGAACTAATGAAAACAAAGAGTAGAATGGTGGTTGCCAGGGGAAATGGGGAAACATCCATCAAAGGGTCCAAACTTCCAGTTATATGATAAGTTCTGGGGATCTAATGTACAACAGATGTACTATAGTTGACAGTACTGAATTATATACTTGAAAGATGCTAAAAGAATAGGTCTTAAATGTCCTTACCACAAAAAAGAAATGGTAATTACGTAAGGTATTAACTAACACTACTGTGGTACTCATTTTGCAGTGTATAAGTGTATCAGATCATCACAATATGCACTTTAAACTTACATAATGTTTTATGTCAATTATATCTCAATAGACCTGGAATTAAAAGAAAACTGGTTTGTAATCAAGGAGGCGAACACTACTCTAAATATCCTGCTGCTAAAAAATAAAATTATCAATAAGCAAATATGCAAAGAGTATATCATTATGCAATAAACATTTACTCTGTGTATTTGTTTTTGTCAATAAGTCATATTGTTTTGAACATTATAAAGATCTTCTCTCTAAAAGTGTTTGTATATATTTTGATGCAGCAATCATTGTGTTCATTGAAGTCATTTTAAGAACAGTAATTTCGGGCGCCTGGGTGGCTCAGTCGTTAAGCGTCTGCCTTCGGCTCAGGTCATGATCCCAGGGTCCTGGGATCGAAACCCACATCAGGCTCCCTGCTCGGCAGGAAGCCTGCTTCTCCCTCTCCCACTCTCCCTGCTTGTGTTCCTGCTCTCGCTATCTCGCTGTCAAATAAATAAATAAAATCTTTAAAAAAAAAAAAAAAGAACAGTAATTTCATTCTTTCAGAAAATTAAAACTAAATATAGGAGGATTATGTGGCAAACTCATGATGTAACTAGAGAAGATTCAAAGTCATGTATTTGCTCCACTTCTAGGAGTCTCTCTTGGTGATTCTATCATTCTCAAGAGATGGTGTTAAAAAGCTTGATATTTTGGGGCGTCTGAGTGGCTCAGTTGGTTAAGTATCTGACTCTGGATTTCTGCTCAAGGTCGTGAGATAGAGCCCCAAGTGGGGCTCCAGACTCAGCGCAGAGTTGGCTTGGGATTCTTTCTCTCCTCTCCCTCACCCCTGTGTGAGCATGCACTCTCTCTCTCTCTCTCTCAAATAAATAAATAATTCCTAAAAAAAAAAAAAACTTGACATTTCTTAATAAACTTGTCACCATGCAAATTGTTACTTAAGTTTTCCTCAAGCTTAAGGGCTATTTTTCTTCTATCTCTTTATTTTGGCTTCTCTTTACTATCTCATGATTTTAGAAATTGCATATACTTCC
This sequence comes from Neomonachus schauinslandi, assembly GCF_002201575.2. Classification (NCBI taxonomy): domain Eukaryota; kingdom Metazoa; phylum Chordata; class Mammalia; order Carnivora; family Phocidae; genus Neomonachus; species Neomonachus schauinslandi. The sequence continues at coordinate 113,742,470 of NC_058403.1, forward strand.
ACCATACTATAAGCAGCGGTCATTTATATATATAATCAAGACAGAGAATTCTGCTGAGGAACTGAATTATTAAATACCATAAAGTGTTCACATATAATTTCTTCTAATAATTCAATACAGTAAGAAATATAAAATTATTTATAGAAAATAAATAGAAAAATATTTTATCATATTGTGGCTACGTGAATAATATATGATATTGTAATTGAGAAGTTACATTTCTTAAATCAATTTGTTGGGTTGTTTTTTTTTTTTTTTTTTTTTTAGTTCATGTCAATATTTAGTGCATTTACTTTCTCAGGGGACGTTTTGTTTTCTCTTTCATGCTCCACAGGCCTCCATTAAAACCAAAGTTTACCAACAGATCATCAGAGTTGTTTATCAAGACATCCCTTTGCTATTAGTATTTGTGAGTAGTGCCCTTTAATGTAAAGTGAACAGAATATATATTAACCAAGCTATAGAATTCCATTCAGTGACTACATGTATTTGTATATATGTATATATTTCCACATAAAATATATGAAATCTAAACATGTGATTTTTTATTCCATTATATAACTTTCATCCTAATGTCAATTTGAAATCATATATTTTAAATATTACATAAAGATTCAGAGGTTAGTTTAAAATTTCTTTTTCCCCCTATTTTGTTCTTCTCTCCCCAAAAAAGCAATGGGGAAAAAAGGAGGATTAGCATTTATCACTAATGTTAAGTAGGCACAACAAGATAAATGAATAAAACCAAGTGTGAAGAAAATAGCCAAACTAAAATGTGACATATTGATTAGAATCTCTTAAGATTTAGTCATTAAGGCACATGTATGGCTACATTTTCATAATTAGCTAACAAAAAAATGTTGGTCCCCCAAGAACTTGGAAAGAAGTAAGATTTTCATCAAGAAGTAAACTTCAAGATTAACACACAATAAATCTTCTCAAAGGGATAGGATGATTCTCAAGCAAGGTATACATGACTTTATAATAATCTAATGGATAGTTTTAGTATAGCATAAGGAAGAATGTGTGAACACCAGGTTGGTTAATCTAGAAGCAAAGAGAAAAACAGAAGCTGTACCCATCTGTGGTGGGTATTCTCCAAAATAGTCCCCAATAACTCCTGCATCCTGATACTCAAATCCTTATATGGTCCCTCCCATATTGTAGCAGCAGTGGTCAGAATGACTGATAGAAAATGGCAGAAAGGATAATATGTCATCTCCAAGATTAATCCATAAAAGACTGAGGCTTTTGTCTTGGTTTCTACCTCTCTCTCTATTCCCTGGGTCTGGGGAATTCATGTCATAAGCAGCTCTACGGGGAGGACCAGGTGGTGAGGAACTGTAGCCTCCTTCAGCCATTTAAGTGAACTTAGAAATAGATCCTCTAGCTCCATTCATGTCCTCACAGAATGCAGCCCTGGCTGTAGCTTGACTCCTGAGACTCTAAGTAAGGACCACTTAGCAAAACCAATCCCATATTTCTTGATCCTCAGAAAGTGTACAAGATAATAAATGTTCATTGTTTTAAGCTGCCATGTTTTGGGGGTAATTTTGTGCAGCTACGATAACTAATACAACATCTAAGCACAGCAGGAGTGAGAGAGAGAGATTGGGCACTAAATATGATTTCCAAAATCACTAATAAGTTTTTCCCTTAAATGAATATGAAAGCAAAGACTTTCACCAGTAACCTCCAAGACATATCTGAGATGAATAACTTCATGTGACCTACATGTATCCTGCAACTTAGCTTGTCATTAAGCAATCCATCCATATAATTTCTCTTTTCCTGGTTTCATTTTCAGTAAGCAACCCTCTGACTGACTTGATTTTCCAAGAAGTTCTGACTACAAAGAGAAACTGCAGATTATGCTGGCATGAGTATTCAAATCACTAGGAAAGCTACTCTCCCTTCTAAATTAAATTAGCAATCTGATTTTTTTTAAGATTTTATTTATTTATTTGAGAGAGAGAGAGAGCACGAGAGGGAAGGAGAGGGAGCAGGCTCCCTACAAGCAGGGAGCCCGATGAGGGGTTCAATCCTAGGACCCTGGGATCATGACCTGAGCCAAAGGCAGACAGTTAACAGACTGAGACTCCCAGGCACCCCAGCAGTCTGATTTTAAACATTTGTATTGAGAGACTAGTCAATATGAATCTGTCATTGACAGAGTGCTGTGAAACTTGGGATTCTGAGCCTAAAACAACTGAGAGCCAAACTATCAATGCACAAAAGTTGGTGTACTCACAAACGTGGTATCTTCTTGGGGGTGATAGACTATCATCCTTCTGCAGATTATACTCTCTTGAAACCAACATTTCTTTGTGACAATACCTCATGTCTTAATAGCAACATGACAAAAGAAATTCCCTGTCTCTGAAATCAAGTGAGTATACACATCATTTCATATCATGGAAGTTCCATGAGGAAAGGGATTTTGTCTTGTTCACCCATTGGTATAGCCTGTGCCTGGCACAGCAGGTCATCAATAAATATTTGTTGAATGAACATAAACTTAAATACTATTTATTCTTCTGTATTTCCCTACTCAGCTTCCTCTCTTAACCTCGCAGAAGCCATTGTATATCTTCCTCATATGTCTAATAGTGCAACATATCCTATTAGCAAATGACTTGTCTCCTAGTTCACCATTAAAATATGAATTTTCAAAGAGATTTCTTAACTTCCTGCCACAAAATCTATATCAACTCGTATCAACACTAAGACATACTAACATGCCCTAAAGACCATTCCATGTTCACACATACACATGTACCTAATTTGGTTAAATTGGTAGATTTTGACTTGTTCCTAATTTTAGTGGGAAATCTTCCACTATGTCACCATTTAGCACAATACTTACTTGGCTTTGTAGATGTAATTATAAAGGAATTGTATCTCCAGCGTCTTGTACTGAAAATTATTATCAAAAATAGACACTTCACAAATTATTTAACATTGTTTCTAGGTGTTAGTAACATTCTGGCTAATAAATTTATATATCAAAGGATATTTATCTTTTAAGTTATGAAAGATACTGTCCTATTACTCTCAAGAAAGTTCCACCACCTTACAAGATTACCACTGTTTTATGTGAGTATCTAGATACAACTCTAGATCTAAAATTTTGGCCAATCTGTTAAGGGAAAATTGGTTTTTGCATGAACTTTTTATTTTGTATGCTTTTCAATTAAATGTCAGATTGACAACTTTTTTGTATGTGTATAATCCATTTGTATATTTTTGCAGTAAGACACCTGTTTCTTTTAAGGTTTTAAGACATATTGTTCTGCTCATCACTTATTTTTTTGATTTGTGCAAATTTAATTTATAAAATTAAATTTTTTAATATTAAGATTCTTTGTCATTGATATGGGACACATGTATATTATATCCTTCATTTTTTACTAGTTATATTAAATATTTGATATATAAACTTATGTAACAAATTTATGAAAGTATGAAATTATAAAGTACATGAATAAAATGGACACCCCAACTTCATAATTACTTTGCATCTGCCTGTGAGGTCTGCAAAACAATTGGGGAAAAAATGACTACTGAGATTTCCAATTCACTCAGGCTACATAGCCCTTCGCTTCTTTATTATCTTAGATTTATTCTCATGCTTATTTGGATGGATGCTATTGTCAATGTATCATTTTTAAAAAATTCTACATCCCAGTTTGGTTTTTATTTTTTTTATGATTGTAAATACTTATTCATGTTTTTTAAATTTTATTATGTTATGTTAATCACCATACATTACATCATTAGTTTTGATGTAGTGATCCACGATTCATTGTTTGCGTATAACACCCAGTGCTCCATTCAATACGTGCCCTCTTTAATACCCATCACCTGGCTAACCCATCCCCCAACGCCCTCCCTTCTAGAACCTTCAGTTTGTTTCCAGAGTCCATAGTCTCTCATGGTTTGTCTCCCCCTCTGATTTCCCCCATGGTATCATGCAAGATTCCTCAGTTTGGTTTTTAATTGATTTTATTTCTTGGCTAAATTCACTGCCTAACTCTAGTGGTTTATGTTTATATATTTTTTAGAATTTTTCTATTCTTCCCATCATGCTGTATGTGAATAATAGCATTATTTCCTCTATTCTAAGCTTTACATCTTTCTTCTGGCTTCATTGTAATGGCTATGATATAACATCTAGGACAATAATGAATAAACATAGTAAGTGTGGTTGTCCTTGCCTTAGTGCTAGTCTCTGAGGGAATTTTTTTTTAATTTAAATTCAATTTAATTAACATAGTATATTATTAGTTTCAGAGGAAGAATTTAGTGATTCGTCAGTTGTATATAACACCTAGTGCTCATTACATCACGTGCCCTCCTAATGCCCATCACCCAATTACCCCATCCCATGTCCCGCTTCCCCTCCAGCAACCCTCAGTTTGTTTCCTACAGTTAAGAGTCTGTTATGATTTGTCTCTCTCTGTTTTCATCTTATGTTATTTTTTCTTCCCTTCCCCTATGTTCATCTGTTTTGTTTCTTAAATTCCACATATGAGTGAGATCATGATATTTGTCTTTCTCTGACCGACTTATTTCGCTTAGCATAATACCCTCTAGTTCCATCCACGTCATTGCAAGTGGCAAGATTTCATTCTTTTTGGTGGTTGAGTAATATTCCACATCTTCTTATCCATTCATCTGTCGATAGACATCTGGGTTCTTTCCATAGTTTGGCTATTGTGGACATTGCTGCTAAGAACATTGGGGTGCATTTGCCCCTTCAGATCACTATGTTTATATCCTTTGGATAAATATCTAGTAGTGCAGTTGCTGGGTCATAAGGTAGTTCTATTTTTAAATTTTGAGGAAACTCCATGATGCTTTCCAGAGTCGCTGACCAGTTTGCATTCCCAAAAACAGTGTAAGAGGGTTCCCCTCTTCTGAGGGAAACTTTTTAATATTTATAACCAATTAGTATGCTATATACTATACTTTTTGTAGATATCTTTAAAGTAATTTGAAGCTTACTCTTAGCTTACAAATAACTTATTTTTTTATCATAAAGTGGTGTTATATTTTACCAAATGCTATTTCTGAAACTATTGAAAAAATTACATGGTTTTCTCCCTTATTTTGTTACTGTGGGAAATTATACTGGCTGATTTTAAAATGTTAAACCAACCTCAGATTTCCTGGATAACCCCAACTTATTCCTGAAGTCTCATATTTTCATACACTCTTTGATGAATTTGGTAACATTTTGCTTTGAATCATCACATCCTTGTTCATGAGAGTCACTGGCTTAATAGATTTTTTAAAATTTCTGCCCAAGTTTTGTTATTATAACTATGCACAAACCAAGGTAGGAAAATTTCTTTTTTATTCACCATTCTCTTTAACATTATCTGTTTTACAAAAGTTTCATAAGTTCGACAGTAAATCATTTAGACCTATTTTTTTTATGCAAGGGAAGGTATATATATATACACACATATATGAAGATTTTAATTATGGATCCAATATATTTGGTAGATATAAGACTATTCAGATTTTCTATTTCTTCTTATATTGGTTTTGGTGACGTTTGCTTTTAAAGGAAATTGCCCATTTAATTTATATTGTGAAATTCAGTAACAAGTATCTGTTCATAATATCAGTTTTATTATATTTTTAAATTCCTGCAGAAACTGTACTGTTTCCTTTTTCAGTTCTGATATTGGTATATTTTATTTTTTCCTTCTCTGAACAAAGGTTTGATATTTTTTTTTTAGTGATTTCAACAATGCCACTTTTGACTTGGTTAATTATCTCAATTGTACGTTTATTTTCTATTTTGTTATTTTTTATTGTTTTATTATTTTGTCTATTTAGATTACATTTGTTTTTCTTCTAATTTCTTGAGATATGTATTAGAAATTGATTTTCAGCCTTTATTTTTTTCTCTTAATAGATGCACCAAATATATCAACTCTTTCTGCTTAAGATGCAGAAAACCTCAAGAGAACATTATGCCACACAAACAGAAAAATCCAAATAATCCCCCAAATCATAACTTTTTTAAGCCAGTCGGAGAACTGAAGTCGAAAGGCAACCAGATGAACTGAATTTCAAAAGGTGTGTATTCCTGAGGAGGTACAGATGCAAACTGCTTTACCTTTTGCAAAGCACTGGAGGAAGAAGCGGCCACCATAAAGGAGTAAAAAGAAAAGTAACAATTTCACAAATCCGTAATAGCTGGCAGAGTGTGACACTTTAGAATTCATGGGAGACACAGACAAAAACGGAGCCCTGCATTCAGTCAAATCACTTTCCCTGGCTGGAAACCTTGTGCTCTTGGTGCAGCGCAGGAGACCTCATGATTTGTCTCACCTGGCCAAGACAAAACACCTCCCACTTCTTGGAACCTGCTCTCTTAGGAAGCAAAAGCCTTCAGCTGTGCAGGGAAAAGCAGGAAACACTAAGGAAAACTAAGGTTCAAGAAAAGATCTACTGAAATCTGATGGAGGGGTAGAGGCAAAAAGCTGTCTGCCCCCTTGGGATGGAAAGGCAAGATTCTCGCCCTTGTGTTGGGTAGAGGGAAATCACTACTGAAAGGAACCCGAGAAGTAAAAGCTGCCTGCACTTAAGTGGGGAACAAGAATGCCCATCTACCCACACCCTGAACAGAGAAACAAACAGCAATCCCTCTCACCACCATTCCCGGGCAAAGGTCTCTGGGGCTGAGAGAGCAGTAAAGCAGAACCACCTGCCCCGGGAGGTAGGGCAGGAAACCTGATTGAGCACGGAATGGGTGGGAATTGCACACTGCACTGATATAAAGCACATGTGTGCTATCACCGAGGGAGGCTAGGGAGCTCTCTCAAGCAGGCTCAGAGGGACATTTAGAGAATAGTGTTTATATTAGAAAATAAGAAGGTCGTAAGTCAATGAATTCAGCTTCCTCCTAAAACATACACACGCACTAGAGAAAGAAGGGCAAATTAAGCCCAAAGCAAGAGGAAAAGAGGAATACTAAAGATACAAGCAGAAATCAATGAAATAGTAAACAAGTGAAAAACAGAAAACTCAATGAAATTCAGAGTTGGCTCTTTGAAGAGATCAATAAAATTGATAAATCTCTAGCCACCCTAACCAAGAAAAAAGGAGAGGACAAAATTACTATTTGCAAGAGTAAAATCAGGGGAGGACTGCTGAAAATCCTACAGACATTGAAGGATAATATGAGAATATTACACACAGCTGTATGCAAATAGATTGTCTGAAAGACACAATCTGGCAAAGCTCACTCAAGAAATAGATAAATTGAGTAACCCTATGTCAGTTCATGAAACTGAGTGTGGAGTGAAAAATCTTCCCACAGACAAAAGTCTATGCCCTCAAGTCTTCTTTGTCAATTTATGGAAGGAATACTAATTCTACACAAAATCTTCCAGAAAATAGAAAAGGAGGGCACACTTCCCAACTCCTTTTAAGATGCTCGCATTACCCTGATGCCAAACTGAAAGATATTGTAAGAAAATAATAGATCAATATCCCCTATGAACATAGATGCAAAAATCCTTAATAAAACACTAACAAAACAAATTCAGCAATTATAAAAGGGATTACACATTATGACCAAGTAGGGTTTATTCCAGGAACACAACAGTATTTAAATGAAAATGTATAGGATAAAATATCTTCACTACGAAAGAAAAAAATCTCAAATCAATGACCTCATAATCTACCTTTAAAAACTAGGAGGAAAAAAATGACAAAATGAAACTCAAGTAGATAGAAAGGATTAATTAACATAAGGCCACAAAACAAGGAAAGAAAAAATCAATACAGAAAATTCAGTAAAATTAAAAGCTGATTGAGAATATCAATAAAACTGATAAACTTCTAGTCAGACTAACTGGAAGAAAGGGGAGAGAACACAAATTACCAATATCATAGATGAAAGAACATCACTGCAGATTCTACAGATACTGAAAATATAATGTGGAAATTATTTTAAAAGGTATGCCAAATTTGACAGCTGATATGAAATGGTTAAATTCCTTGAAAAACAGAGTACTAGTGCTCACTAAAGAAATAGATAACATGAATTAAACTGTATCCAGTAATTAATTTGAATTTATAGTTTAAAAAACATTCTTGCAAAGGAAACTATAGGCCCACACGGTTTCACTGGTAAATTCTACCAAGTATTTAAGGAAGAAATACCAAAATTATACATACTCTCCTAGAAAATTAAGGAAGATGTAATACTTTCCAATCTGTTATATGAAGTCAGCATTAATGATAATCAAAATCAGAAAATCAATCTAATTTTAAAAAGGGCAAAAGACATGAATAGACACTTCACCAAAGATAATATGTTGAAGGAAAAAAAATAAGCATATGAGAAGGTATTTGGCATTATCAATCATTAGGGAAATGTAAATTAAAACCACAATTAGATACTATTCCACAATCACTAGAATGGGTAGAATTAAAATCACTGACCAGGGAGGCTGGTGGCTCTGTCAGTTAAGCATTGGACTCTTGATTTCAGTTCAGGTCATGATCTCAAGGTCATGAGATGGAGCCCCACAGCAGCTCCGTGCTGGGTGTGTAGCGTGCTTAAGATTCTCTCTCTTCTGGCACCTGTGTGGATGAATCAGTTAAGCAGCAGCCTTCAGCTCAGGTCATGATCCCAGGGTCCTGGGATCAAGCCCCGCATGGGGCTCCCTGCTCGGTGGGGAGCCTGCTTCTCCCTCCCCCTCTGCCCCACACCCTGCTTGTGCTCGCATGCTCTCTCTCTCAAATAAATAAAATCTTAAAAAAAAAAAAAAGGATTCTCTCTCTCTCTCCCTCTACCTCTCTTCCCCCCCTTCTCTCCCTGCTCTAGAGCATGTGAGCGTACTCGCATGCTCTCTCTCAAAAAAAAAAAAAAAAAATCACTCATCATACCCAATTCTGGTGTGGGTATTCAACACCTGGAACTCACATATACTGCTAGTTGGAATGTGATACAATCACTTCGCTAATCAGTTTGGCAGTTTCTTAAAAAGTTAAACATGCATCAACCATGTGACACAGCTATTCCACTTCTAGTTATTTCAGCAGAAATGAAAGCTTGTGTCCTCTCAAAAATTTGCACGTAAATGTTCATAGCAGTCTTATTTGTAATAGCTAAAAAGTGGAAACAATCCAAATGTCCATCAACAATGAATAGATAAAAAACTGTTGGTATATCAGTACATGGAATATGTTCAACAACAAAAAGAAATTGACTAATAATATAATAACATGGAAGAATCTTAAAATAATTAACACTAAGTGAAAGAAGACAAAAAAGAGTATGTACTGTATGTTTCCATTCATATAACATTCTAGAAAATGAAAAGGAATTTTTAATAACAGAAAACAGATTATTCAGTGGTTTAGATTATTTGTTTAGCAATGGGGGGTCAAGAAAGAGTGAGGAGGAAGGACAGGGTTAGGGCATGATGAAACTTTAAGGGGATGTTGCTGAATATGTTCATTATCTTTGTGCTGATGCTTTCATGAATGTATCCATATGTCAAAATTTATCAAATTGTACAATTTAAATATGTGTATTTTATTATTTTAATTATATTTTGATAAAACTATAAAAATTGGGGTTGAGCCCTGTGTTAGGCTCCTGCTCCAAGGAGAGTCTGCTTCTCCCTCTCTCTCTCTGCCCCTCCCTGCCGCTCATGCATTCTCTCTCTCAAATGAATAAATAAAATCCAAAAAAAAAAAAACTGAATACTGATCTTCTAAGTTTAGAACCCAAACACAATCTTTTCACTACTTCATTTTCCTATAATAAGACATTTTAAGAAATGACTAGAGGGCAGACTTTTATTAGTTATAAGCAAATAAAGTGATATCTTACAAAGAAAATACCAAAAAGCAGAAGTTCTAGTACATCGCTTCTCGGACTTTTGGCTAAGATCAAGTGCAGAAGTTCTAGTACATATTTTGCTAAAGTAAATCATAGTAGAGAAGGCACAGAAAGATAATGTTATCAGTTACAAGAAAATGAAATTGTACTTATGAAAAACATATTAAAAAGCAGAAGTCTTTTTATATAACTTCCATAGCTAACTGATAATCAACCATGCCATTGATGACATAGAAAGGTTTCTGAAGCTCACATCTCTTAGATATAAAATAGATACAAATAATCTATTTTTCAGGGTACTTGGACCCATAATCCTATCTAGGCCTACTTCTAAATTATAAATTCTTTCAAAGATATATATTTTAAATAACAGAAAGAGAGATCACTTCTTGGCCATATGGCTAAGATCAAGTGTAAACAACAGAAATAGACATAATGCAACATGTTTCTTAAATGTAAACCTCTAATCAAAGGACAGTTGGTTTTATTAAATGAATATACAATGTCAAAGATGAGTATTAAATCCAAGACATATGGTGCTGCTATATAGAAGGTCTTAAAGTAACTATAAAATAGCACATTCATATTAGAATAGAGTTACTGATTGTAGTCTTGGGAAAAACAGGAAAAAATCATATCAGGAATGTAAACATTTTCTTCGAGAAGAACACAATTTACCCAATAGATCACCCAGAAAGTAAAGTCGTCCTAAGATAGCTTCATTAATGCCCATTTATCCAAGCAATTAAGATAAATTTTTAAATTATAAATTATTAATAAAATATTTTTATTTTTTATTTTTTTTAAAGATTTTATTTATTTATTTGACAGAGAGAGACACAGCAAGAGAGGGAACACAGGCAGGGGGAGTAAGAGAGGGAGAAGCAGACTCCCCGCCGAGCAGAGAGCCCGATGCGGGGCTCGATCCCAGGACCCTGGGATCATGACCTGAGCCGAAGGCAGACGCTTAATGACTGAGCCACCCAGGCGCCCCAATAAAATATTTTTAAACAAAAATTCATTAAGCATATTAGTTTCATATTGCTACCATAACAAATTACCACGAATTTAATGGCTTAATACATTTTTTTTCTGTTACAGTTTTGGACGCCAGAAATCTGAAACCAGTTTCACTGGACAAAAGTCAAGGTGTTGACAAAGCTGCATTTCCTTCCAGCGGCTCTAGGGAGTCAGTCTGTTTCTTTACCCTTTCTAGCTTCTGGACACCACCAGCATTCCTTGGTTGGTGACTTCCTCCTCACATCATCCCATCACCCACTTCCTACTTCTGACCTTACCTCCGTCTTCTAAGGACCCTTATGATGATATTTACAGCCTGTTAGGATTGTGCAGGATGGTTGTGGATTGAATTATGCCCCCTCCCCAAATTCAAATATTGGTTCAGTCCTAACCACCAGGACCACAGAATATGACTTTATTGGGCAATCAATTCCATATGTAATTAATAAAGATGAGATCATTAGGGTGAGCCCTAATTTGATATGACTGATGTCCTTACAGAAAGGAGAAATGTGGATGTAGAGAAAGACACCAGGCACACAGGGAGAACACAGGTGAAGATGAATGCAGCGATCAGGGTGACATTTCCATTGGTCAAGGAAGATGTAAGACTGCCAGCAAATAAGCCAGAGGATAGGCATGGAACAAATTCTCCCTCACAGCCCTCGTAGGAGAACAACAGTATCTTGATCTTGGACTTCCAGCCTCCAGAACTGTGAGACAATAAATTTCTGTTGTTTAAACCACCCAGTTTGTGTTACTTTGTTACAGCAGCCTTAGCAAACTAATACAAGGATAATTTCCTATTTCAAGATCCTTAACTAAATCACATCTGAAAATCTCTTTTGTATATAAGGTAACATTCATAAATTCCAGGAATTAAGGACTGGATATCCATGGGGAGGATTATTATTCAGCCTACCACAGCATGCTTATTGTCAAACCAATTTATACACTGGCAGATATAAGTTAAATAAAACATACTCCCTTCCCTCAACATTCAGTGTTATTCAAAGTACAAAGATCCAAGTATCATGAAGATTATTTGCAGGAAATTCTATGGATTCTAGCAATCTGTTGCGATATTTTACAGAGAAAATTAAAGAAAATGCAGCCTGAGGGAGGCAAGTTTTCCATATCACAAAGCTGTTCCTTGCCAAAAACATTGGTACTTTCAACTTGCTCCATTTTCCAGGTTAAAAGATTCCATGAATAAATGAATTTAAGAATAATAGGATAATTTATTTGAATTCCAGTAATAATACCCACTTATAATTAAGACTATCTCAGTAAGCAATTCAGAATTTTGCTTAGAAAATAAAATCATTGTTTGTTGTTTTATAATATTGCATGATTACACCATCCCCAGATAGATATAATCTGTGTACATTTTTGTGTTATATACTTAGAAAGCTTGCATATGTTTACAGAAATACTGCGGAAGGTCAATTTAGGACATACAAACCTGTCAGTAACTCCACAGTATGGCAGTTTATTTTTTCAGATTATATTTATCCTACAATGTATTCTTTTCTTATCGCCCAAAGTCTCTTCTGAAAGGCCAGAATCTATACTCCCATATATTATTCACATAAGAAGGCAGAAAATAAAAACCACGGTAGGTATTTTCAGCCAAAAAGTGTTCAGTACAGACAACTGGGTGCTTATCAATTTGTTGGAGGGACTGGATCAGAAACCAGGGTAAGTTATAGCATTTCAGCCACCAAACACCTGCTGCTCTCACTACTGAAGGCACTGCTGAACTTCTCCCCTGCATATCACACTGAACCATAGATGCAGAACACAGTCAGGCCACTGCCTTCCTTTCTAAATACTCGTATCTGCGCTCTGTTGCTAGCCAATTGCCACGGCTGTAAACGTGTGGCCTCCACTTTCTTTCCATCTTCCATCTCTCATCTAAGGTTAGATAATGAACAGAGTTTAATTTGCATCTAGACCTCTAATTTCAAGGGGGGGGGAGTTTTTACTTCATTCTACCTAGAATGAAGTTGAGATAGTAACCTACGAAAGTCAACAGATTTCTCCTGCCATGGAGGCACAGAGATCGAAAATGTCTAAAAACTAAAAAGAGAAAGAACAGAGACGGAGGCTCTAATGAGAACAGTCATTCCCAGATGAACAGGGAATGGCCATTTGATAGAGCAATAATTAATACCGCATTCACACAAAATTATAAATATTATGTTCATCCAGTCTAGAAATGCCTTAAAGAGCCATAGTTGCACTCTCAAAATTCCAAAAAGTTAACATAAATGATCCAGTCCCAAGACACACTGAATTCATCATAAACGAGCATGAGATGAGAAATAGCTAAAGTATCCCTGATCTGTGAAAATACTAGATTAACAAAAAGAAAGAAAATGCACCTTCTAGTCCTGTTGAAATGGCAATATATTTGGCAATAATCTTGTACCTCCTATATTAGTTAGGAGTCTTTAGAGGCACATGAATTCCCAAACTGGGGCTTTAAAAAGAAACATTTATTCATTAGAAAATTTAACTCTAGGATGTTTTATGTATGGGTTGATTCCTGAATTCAATTAAACTTCTAGGACCTGGTTTGTCTTGATTTCTTGGATTATTCCTCTGACTTCATATCTATGCTCCATGAGATGGTTTTAGGTAATTCTGAACTCATGCTTCCCGCACATTCTGTACATTCATGTCCATCAAAATAGTAGGCAGATTCTTTTTTCCAAGCAGTGCAGATGAAGTGCAGTTCACCCAAAACACAAAAGTTGATCTTGGGAAGGGACAGTGCCCCAGGAAAACAAACAAACAAACAAACAAACAAACACTGGATACCACTATCAAAGAAGGGGCAATGTATTAGATACATAGTTGAGTTTACTACATCTCCAAGCCCTCAAGTTGGCCCTTGCTGCCTTCCACTGGTTCTGGAGGGAGATAGACAAAAGGATATACCAGATAAATTCTACATTTCACTACACAGGGACTTTAGCCTCACATTCCTGTGTGGAGCTCTGGAGAATTAGGCACTAAGTGTGCAGCAAGGTCTCCTTTCATTTGGGTTCACTCTAGATCTTGGGCCTAATGCAAGCTGCTGGACCCTTGGCTCTTTTCCCGGAGGCTCACACAATAATATTATCACACAGTTGACTATAAAAGGCAAAGACAGACAAACCCATGGTAGAGCACATCACAAGGAGAAATAAGAGATATTTGCCTAGAGATAGGTTACTTCTACTCCTCTTACTAAAGCTGCATCTTTAGAAATGCAGTTTAATTTTTTCCTGTCCTGTTTGAAAATACAGTGCTTCTTTGAAGGTAGAGTACAAAATGGACTCAGAGAATTCAGAGAACTGATAAAAGGCCCATCAGCAGATGGAATAGAGGACAGATTTTTTTCTTTTAAGCTTTTAGCGAAGAAGTTGTTCTGCTCCTTGGTGAGGAAGAAATATTTTAAATCAGAAATTCTCAAATTTTTAAATTCAAGTCTTCTTTGTATAAAAATAAAAATCTCATACCCTCAATCTGGACTTTTCACAAATCAGTACCAAAATCAATGCAAAGATAATTTTCAAAAGTAAAAGGCACATTGTTATTTTTAATCTGAATGTGGACAGTTCATATGGTTTGCTTGACAGAAGCATATCAGTTCTATAAACTCTGAATAATGGAGCACAGTCTTACCTTCATTGACTCCTATTATGCTGCCAATTTGTAAATGATCTTGATGTAAAGAAACATCTCCTGTAATTTGAATATATTTTTTAAAACTAAGCTTGCACTCAAGGTTGCCTTAGAGCTCCTTCCTGGGGGGAGGGGGAACAGGGATGGACATGGGGGCAAGAATGCATAGGGCATAAGAAGGAGGAGCTTCTTTCCAATCCTCACTGAGACCCACAACTAACAACTATCATTTGTTAGTGCAATACACATATCATTATATTTAAATTATATTTTTAACAGATGATATAAGTTTATTTTGCATTGTGTTTAAGGCAAATTATCCTCAAACATAGTGTTTTATTAATAAGCAAATGATTCAAGAAGGATGCATCCATATATCTCTAGCAGTTGGAGATGGCTAGTATTTTTTTTATCAGATTGGATTTCTTTTCTTCCAAATTTTTATTTAAATTTTACTTAGTTAACATATAATGTAATATTGGTTTCAGGAGGAGAATTGTGATTCATTATTTACATATAACACCCAGTGCTCATCATAACAAGTGCCCTCCTTAATACCCATCACCCATTTAGCCTATCCCTGACCCATCTTCCTCCATTAATAACCCTCAGTTTGTTCTCTATCATTAAGAGTCTCTTGTGGTTAGCCTCCCTCTCTCTTTCTCTCTTTTTTTCCCCTTCCAACATGTTCTTCTGTTTTGTTACCTAAATTTCACATATGAGTAAGATCATATGGTATTTGTCTTATTTCACTTAGTATAATACACTGACTTATTTCACTTAGTATAATACACTCTAGCTTCATATGCATCATTGCAAATAGGAAGCTTTCATTCTTTTTGATGGCTGAGTGAAATTCCTGTGTGTGTGTGTGTGTGTGTGTGTGTGTATAGATAGATAGATACATAGATACATAGATAGATAAATGGATAGTTGATGTAATATATATCTTCTTTATCCATTCATCAGTTGGTGGACACTTGGGCTCTTTTCATAGTTTGGCTATTGTTGATAATCCTATTATAAACATCAGGGTGCATATACTTTTGTATCCTTTGTGTAAATATCTAATAGTGCAATTGCCAGATTGTAGGGTAGTATCAGGATGGTTAAAATTAACAACACAGGAAAATAATAGATGTTGGCAAGGGTATGGAGAAAGGGGAACCCTCCTACATGGTTGGTGGGAATGCAGGCTGGTATTTTTCTAATTATTCATGCCCAGCCCAGAATACTCAGTACCCATATCAAATTGCTTAATTATGTAACTATTTTTAAAGTTGTCTTTGCATAGAGATATTTAGGCAGATCAATGAAGCTTAAAATAAAGAATAGAATGATTGCCGGAGGCAGGGGCTGGAGGATGAGCAAAATAGGTGAAGGGGGTCAAAAAGTACAAACTTCCAGTTGTAAAATAAGTAAGCCAAAATATGTAATGTACAGCATGATGACTATAGTTAGTGATATTCTTTTGCATATTTGCAAGTTGCTAATAAGGCAAATCTTAAAAGTTCTCATCCTGAGAGAAAAGTTGTAACTCTGGTGATGGATATTAACTAGTCATTGTGGTGATCATTTTATCACATAAAGAAATATTGAATCATTATGCTGTACACCTGAAACCAATATAATGTTATATGCCAATTATATGTCAATAAAAATAAAAATAATTCAAAGTTCATACAGGGATTTTGAAAATGGTGAAATTGACATTTTAAATCAGTATGACTAGATGAACTATCAAATCTACAGAGATGGGGCAACTGACTAGCCTTTTTTTTTTTAAACAAAACTGAGGAACAACTTCATTGCTTACAGCTTGCTAAAATCCAGACGAATAATGTTTATAATGTAAAAAAATGAAGCCATAAAAGTATCAGAGGAAAAGAGGGATAAATCTTACTTATAATCTTAGACTAGATAAGGCCTAAGTTTTATCACAGACTACAGAAGCTATAACAGAAAATATAAACAGGTTTGACTACCCAAAATTTCTACATAGAGAAAAAAAATACTACCTACGAAAGAAGAAGAAAATTTGTTGAATGTTTGCAATGCACATGAAAAGCAAAGGACTAATATCCAAACAGAAATAACATTTGCAAACCAAAAGCAATTAAAATTACAAATACAAATAACCTAGCTTAAACAATACAGAAAGGAAATACAGAAACTAAAATAAACAATAACTACACTAGGAAATTATTAGTAATCTACAATACCAGATTTCAAACAATTATTCTTCACTTTTGGCAAGATTAAAGAGACAATATTAGAAAGCATGCACAAGACTAGAAATTTTTTAAAACTTCTGGAGAGCCTATTAATTTAATCATTTTGGAGGGCAAGTTCGAAGCGTTTATCAAGATTTTAAATGTATGTATAACTCTTTGATCCAGCTTTACTGCCAATAAAAATTTATGGCAGACATACTCAAATAGGCATACACACACACACACACAATTATTCTTTGTAGAAGGGAAAACATGAAAGGAACCTAAATGTCAATGAACTAGGTACAAGTTAAGTCATGATCCATCTGTGCAATACTTTATTAGGTTGCCAAGAGAAAGAACAACGTAATTTAAAAGTACTTTCAATAAAAGGTAATCAAAATAATTCTTAAGTAGAAATAAGACAAAAGTACAACTGTCACATGATCGATTTTAGCAAAAAGATGTTTATATGTATTCATATGTGTAAAGAAAAGCACTAAATTTTTAACAGTGGTTACCTTTATTCAGGCCCATATTTTCTGACTTTTATGTTTTTTCATAAAATTTGAATATAACTTCAACTTTAAAATTTTTTAAATTATTTTTATAAAGAATATAAGCTTTGGCAACACAATAGCCTTTATTGAAATCCCACTTCCCACACAGATTAACTATGAAATCTTGGACAAGTTAGTTAGCTTGAAGCTTCAGATTTGTCATCTGTCAACTGGGGATAATGACTGCTTTTTTGGATCTTGGAGGAGGGTAAAATGTGATAATGTACTTCAGTGTTTATCCTAGTGCCTGAAACATAAAAATATTCAGTAAATGGTAGCTGTTATATCACATTATTACCAATGCCATAATATTGCTATAAAATGTAAAGTTAGCAACATCCTGTTATTTATTGTTACAAATAAATACATGAGCATGGGGACCCAAATTATAACTGGAATTACTATTTAGACAAAATAAACAGCATCTTTTACTGAATAGCTTCTTAGATAAGTTTATTTATTTCTAGTGGATTTTCTCCATGTATTCTTAATAGATTTAAGGCAGAGTTCATAAAATCATAAACAATGTTTAAAATTGAGTGTTACCTGGGGAATTGAAATTATACAGGCAGTTAAATCGAGTAATTCTGACTGGAAATGTTTTCATTCTCCATTCACACTGAAACTGCCTAAATTTGCTATGTAGAAATACAAATCACTAGCTAATGCCAACTCTGTTTTACTCTTGGATAAATTTGATATGGCTAAAAATTTCCACTAGCATATTGACACACAAAGTGACAAATCAAGATTCCTTCTGAACACCCTTACCTAAAATACCGCTCCATGCTATAATCATTTAAACAATTTCTATGACAAGAAAATTTTATGTGCATTTGGATTTATCTGTGTACCTTGTTCAGAAAATTGGTCAATCTCCAAATACAAATAGACCCTAACCAGGATTTTTGAGAAATAAAAATCCTCAAAACTTTCTAATTTCTTCAAAATTTAAGATGAGAAAATTTTGACAAAATAAACATTGCCTCTCTATTTAAAAAAAAAAAAAGCAGGCTTTTTATTCTGTTCATGTATAGTTATGCTTTTAAAAAATACATGTGCAATTTATTTGACATTATAATAAATTATATGGCAAAATGTTGGTGGAGAGTAAAGTACACAGAAATATTATTTCCCATTGTTACTATGAATAAAACCACCCAGATACCAATTAACATCTCATCACTATGATTACATTTTATTGTTCTTGTTCTACTAATCAAACTCACACCTTTTTAGTTTATTTTGATTTCAAAAAGTTATGCTAAGATTAAATTTATTTCAAATGCAAATAAATGTGAAGCATATAAAGCTAATTAGGTTTATAACCACTGAGATTAATATGAAAAAGAAAATTAAATTGTTTTGCTTCAAGGAAAATCTTTTAGGAAATTTGTTGAATAAATATGAAAAAAATTTTTAATGTTTTCTTTAATAGAAATATTTGGCTTATATTTTACATATTAAAATCATATACATTTTAATTCTTAATATACACTAATTACTGTCTTTATAATGTATTAGTATTGTGTGTTGGTGGTGGGAGAGAGGAGAGAAATATATTTACCAAACATTTAAATAGAGCTCTCACAATTTTTAAAGGTTATAGAGGAATAACACCAGTAAACAGTGACAGATTTCAAAAATAAGCGAAGTGAGAATTTACGGGAAACACAAGATACCCTGAAAGTTTTCATGATAAAATAACATTAAATAATATTCTGACATTTGTAACACTAGAACAATTTAATCTAAGGAGTATGTGTTTTAAAAATATTTTCTTTAATTATATCTCAGCTGTTCCCTAAATTCTCAGACATTTGATAGGCAATATTTCCTATGCAAGTATTTGTTTATTATGGAAATGGGATTTCAATTTTGACATGCATCCATGATGGTTTATTGACTAGTTTTAAGTCCTGTATAAGGAAGGAGAGTGTTGAGTGGAAGTGTGGCACCAGCAATAATTTTTTTTGTTCCCCAGCTGACAGGTTTACAGGATTAAGCTTTAGAGTGTTTGCCAAGTGTCCCCAGGATGCCTTTCCATAGTGGAGCAGAGTTTAGATCAACTCTGGGGTATTAGCACATGATGAAGGTAATCTGTTTCCTTAGCTGACGCTCACAAACAAAGCAGTTAAATCCCCATCACAAATGGCCATACTGGGACTCATTACACTTTTCATAGGCCTGGATCTTTTTGTTTCTAAGTCCCTAAAACATTTATATAGGGCAATGAAATTTTCACAGAACCTGAGCCAATTCCTTTAACGAAGAATGAGATACATTTCTTTGAAAGGTACAGTGTTATTCCAAAAGTAGAATGTAATTTAAGGAGCAAAGAAAGACCAGAAGAATGAAGAATAAACACTACTTCCACAGTTCCTGGTTGAAAATGGAGTAGGGACTTTTGTCTCGAAATGCTGCTTATTTTGCCAAAGTTTTCATTTATGTGTTAATGTAACAAACCTTGGTTGAGTTTCTACCATGTGCCAGGCTTGATGTGAGAAGCTGAGATAAGAAAGTGGATATGTCCTAATATCAATCTCCAAGAAGTTTAGTCCAGCAGAGGAGAAAAGTCTGTAGAACTTGTTATAAAACAATGTGATAGGGTCTATTAAAAGATAAGTAAAAGGTGCCTAACATTGTGGGACCAGGTAGAAATGGGCTATTCAGAGAGTATTGGGGCTAGGATGAATGGGGAAGGCTGGAACAGAGGGAGAAAGCCTTACAGATATATGAATGTATATATTCAGAAGTGAGAATTTCCAGGTATAAAGTAAGAAGAGCTTTTTGGAAAATGCCTTTTAAAGTTTCAGAATATTGACTTTTTTATATATATTTTAATAACCTTTATTTTTATTGCCTTCATTCTAGTAGAATCAGTTATGTTTATGTAATCAATATTTTCACCTAATTGGTATACTATTGATAGATAGGATTTAAAGTCTTAAATAGAAATGTAGTGAAAATATTTAAAATTATGCTTTTAATTTTTCAGCAATAGTTTTAGCTGATAACCTTATATTAATGAAATCAAAATATATTTTAAATAAAATTAATTTCTAACACACTGTCATAAATTATTTTTCTTAGATATTCAAAAGATAATTTTAAGTAGTAAATATCACAACTTAAATCAGAATTCCTTAAGCGGAGATGAAATTGAAATTTGTGTTTTGAAAATTTAAATTAAATTTATAAAATAAAACTTGGGATTTAGGGGCGCCTGGGTCGCTCAGTTGGTTAAGCACCTGCCTTTGGCTCAGGTCATGATCTCAGCCGAAGGCAGACGCTTAACCATCTGAGCCACCCAGGCGCCCTCGATGTCTATTTGATAATAGAGTTTTCAAGTTTCACAATTATGTCTAAGATGTAGATATTTCGAAGTTTAAAAGTAATAACTTTAAGATTTATGCAAGTGTGATGATTATCTCCAGGATCATGAATTAAAACATGAGAAGCCAGAAAATAGTATCTCAGCATTACTGAGAAAAAAACAAAAAAGATACTTTAACCAATAATTTATTGCTCTCATGGTATCACAAAAGGGAAATTTGATGAGGTAATTAATTTGTCTCTTTGTGTGAAGCGTTTCCACCATTCAAGCCCTCTCCCTACTCTGAAACAGCAACTCTCTCCTACGTTGGCCATGGCCCAAACCAAAAGATCAATATATTTGGTCTCGGTGGACTTTTGATACAAGAACGGAGTATAAGAGATGTAAAGATGTGTTTTGCTGAAGCTGAAAGGGGTTAGTCATGAGCACAAAGTGTTCAGAGGCAGAATATTGACTTAATGAGTGCAGCAAACAAGACTTTCTAAGTGAAGTTTAATGTTACAATCTTTCTAATTTCCTATTTATTGGGCCATACATCTACCTTGAAAATGGAAAGAGAAATGCCTACAGAAAATCAAAGCAATATGGATATTAGACTTTAATAATAAAGTTGTAAATATGTAGTTATTATATGTCAGCTTTATAGAGAGATAGATGGAGACAGAAATAGAGAGATGAGAGAGATGAAGATTCAAGAAAACCTACTGGGCACTGGGGGTGAGAGCTGAAAATGTGTCCTGTCAGTCAGCAATCACTTTCTGTAGTAGAGTGTGTATATTATGCTAACCATGCTCTAAGATCAGAGGCAGTACTGACTTTGGTAAACTTAAGTCAGATGTTTACAATATAGCTAAAAACTCATTTATTGAGCACTTCTGGATAAGTTCTCTTCTAAAAATGTTCTACATATACTATCTTTCAATACTCAAAAATCTTTATAAAGGAAGTTGTTTTGTTTTATAAATAAAGACTCAGTAACCTGCCAGGAGTCAAAATGATGGACCTGGGTAGATGTGGGTTTCAGGCCCAGGTAGTCTAACTCTAGGGCTGCTACAATTAAACCTAGTCTATTTATTTCTAAATAATATATTTAGATAATATTTGATTTGATTTTTTCTCTTGAAAAATTGGGTTAATCCGCTACTTATTTTCTGAAAAATTTTTTGTCCACAGCAACGAATATTTCCTACCACTTGCCTATGATGTTACTTTACAGAGTACTTTCCACTTGTCTGGAATTACAGATCATAGATTCTGTAGATTGATAATGTAATAACCTTATCTTTGGGTAATTTGAATTTCCTCACTTTGGTGTCATCTTTGTAGAACATTTGTTCCTTCTAACACACACAATGTATGAATTTCCTGTGAAGCCAAAGTTTAACATATCTCTATAATTAAAGGTTAAGTAATTATTAGAAGATACTGATTGACTGCCCAAAATATTTGAATAGAATGAGTGAACTCTATAATAAAGCCATTCTTTTCCTTGATAAATTGAGTAAATGGGGTTCCATTATCAGGAGGAATGGTTACTTGTTATTGTGAAAATTTATCAAGAAATGCCATTATCGTTATCATTATCACCACAGTTGTTTATGCCTGGCCAACATCCATATCCCTTGGTGTGATGAGGTGCTGTTATTTACCTCAATATTTACTCTGAGGAATTACTGGCATCTTATTTCAAGGAAGGCTGTTGAGATTATCAATTGAAGAGCTTTGTCCTCCTTTGGGCATCTGGCCCAAACTAAGCCAAAATGATGCTTTCTTCCAGGAATAGGAATTCCTATTTCTTCCAGGAATAGGAATAATGAGCAAAGTGATTCCAGGATAGAGAATGGCTGGACATGATTTATTCTGGTGGCAATTGACTCACGAGCCACCACCCTATCTCCCTACCCCCGGAGTCATCATGGTTGCTAATCTTTCAGAGACATTCTTCTTTGACTTATCTTTTTTTTTCTATGAAAAACAACAAACCTTACAATGACATTATTTTTTTCTTAAGTGACTAGAGTTGGATTCTGTTGATTTAAACCAAAGAACACTGACTGATTCAATAATAAATTTTTGTTTAAAATCTATGTTGATGGATGCTGGATATCATTTATCAGCCTGTGTCAATAGCCAGTCCTTTGTTTGCCTATGTCTAGATTAATTTCATTGTGTGACCAAAATGAAATAGGTGAAATTAATATTTCCAAAATAGTGGGATTGATCCTAACATGAGGTTTGTTCTATTATAAAAATAAAATAGCTGCAACAAAATAAACTTCTAACTGCTTTTCATGGGTAGCCTATTGGAGAATACATGAATGAAATCTTTTTAAAGGGGTAATTCTAGTGCTTAGCACATAGCAAAAGCTCAATAAAAAGTAGTAATATCATGAATTGGATTGTGTCTTCTGGGAACTTGGGATATAAGTATAAACTCAGCCACATCCAAGAAAATTATTTTATGCCTATCAATATGGCAAAAGTTTCTTGCTGAACTTGAACTGGGCTCAGAGATCCAAAGCATCCTCAGAGATATACTATTCTTCTGGGAATATCCGAGAGCCTGATAGTATAAGAGAAGATATTTCAATTGGTTGTCAACTACAGTGAGGGAGGGCACATAAAGAGTAGTATGATATTCTAGTTTGAGAACCAACCTAGAAAGCAGGAGACCTGAGTTTGTTTTCTTGCTTTACCACAAATTTCCTGTATGACTTGAAGAATGTATTTCATCTACTTTGGCTTACATTTTTCACTTGTCCATTGAGGAGTTTGACTTAGACAAGATTAAGGACTTTGCTTTTCTTTAAATGGTATGAAATTGTACTTTTTACAGTATCTATGGATCCAGACTTTATCTATTTATTTAGTTGCTTAAGAAACAATTTTACTGAGTGGCTACTTTTTGTTAGGTACTGGGGATAGATGCCCAAATTAAATAAACTAGGAGAGCATATCTACAAGAAGGAATGGGGAAAAAAAGAAATTATAAATACATCTTTTAAGAAATTATAACAATTAAAAAATAAGGTACTAGAGGTGATTGGCTACTAGAAAGTGAGAGCTCTTAACTCTGGTTGGATAAGGGTGAGGAATCACAGGTAATTTAAAAGAAGACAATAAACCATGGTAAACCATGGTATATTCAAGGGATAGCAAAAGCATCTGTACAACTAACTGGAGCATAGAACCTAGGCATAAAGGAGGATAAGAGGGAAAGTGAGAGGGAGCATTTTACAAATGACTTTGCATTCCATACCACTGAATTTAAACATTAGCATCTGTTTGAAGACATAAGGTCTTCCAGGCCAGAATATAGTGTTTACCAAAACAAACTCTTCCTGATTATTTAATATTTCTGACACTCATTTACTTGATCATCAAATTCTACCTCTTACTGTCTCAGTAGTCTATTCCCTCTTCTATGCCCCCAGACTAATGTTTTAGTTTAGGACTTGTTCATTTTATACCTGGATTTTATGATTATTTGGGAGGGAAAATATTGCAGGAAAACTTGAGAACTACTGTTCTGTATGGATCTAAATTTTCTTCTCTAGTTACTAAAAAACAAAAGTTTCTTGTCCTAAAGGCAATTCCTCTATTTTTTCTTTATTCCATCATCTTTTGCTTTTTAAAGGAAACATGCACTTCTGACAACCTGTCTCTTGAGTGTACTAAAAATTCTTCCTCTCATATGGAAACTACTAATCTGCATTTACTGCTTGAGATCCCAAGTTCAAAAATTAATCATTAAACTCCTCATACTATTCCAGGCCCAACTAAAAACATCCCTAGCAAAAAACTTTAAGAGTTTCCCTATATTTATTGCCTCAGTGTCCTCAGCATTGACCTCTCAATGCCCTCAAGTTCTGCTTCTACTCCTACAATTCTACTGAAACAATCATAGCTAAGACTGTCATTTTATATCCAAGGACATAGTTCATTATTTATCTTGTTTGAACTCTCCACATCATTATTCACAAATAACTTATCTTTCTGCTTGAAACACTCTCTGTTCTTACTTTTTGTGTCTCTATATACTCCTAGTTTTCTCTACACCTCTATGGTGGCTTTTTCTGTCTCCTTACATCATCTTTCTCTACCATGTCTTTAATGATTCTTTAAATGATGGAATTCTTCAATTCTCTCTGCTCTTTCTCTTTATCGTCATTCTCTGAGCAATTTTAACCATGTCCATGACTTCAAATATGATCTATACTGTAGCCAGAGTGTTATCTTCAATATACATCTCACCCCTGTTTTTCAGACACATGTATTCACTTCCCTCCTTGACATCTCATGAAAGTCTCAAATGCACTACAAACACTACATGTCCAAAAATGTACTCACGATATTATTCTTCAAATCTTGTCATCTTATATTCTTACTTCCAGTAACCGGCATAACCGGCACCATCATTCATCCAGTTATTTAAGCCAGCAACTAATTCCAAGCAAGGGATTCATTTGTTTGTCAATTTCTTATGTGCAAACCACTTTTAGAGAACTCTAAACACTGCCTGAACTCTGCAAAGATTCCACTCACAATTATATCTACTAAAGTTAGTGTTTGCTCATGCATATTGTATCCTCATGCCTAAGAGTGGCACGTTATTACACTCTATGCCCAAAAAGTACCTTGCCTAAAAAAAAGACATCAGATTCATAGTCAATAAAAATTATCAAGTGGCTAGTTAATGTAAATATTAGTGTGGAAATCCCTGTGAATGGTCAGAATGGTCCATGCAATACCCCAATGGCATCAACTGCACCTAAACCCCTGGCTTTAGCTATTCTTTGCACAAAGAAGCAGGATTCTGTTAGTTGGACTGTCATCATAGGTATTACGAAGTTCCACAGGGATGAAAATGAGTGGATACTCTTTATATTCCAAACTGTATCATAGTAAATGATATATATATATAGAATAAAAAATATTAATAAAATAAAATATTAATAGAATAAAAAATATTCTATATATTCTATAAAAACTATTTCCTGAATAGTTATTTGATAGAGCCAGTCTTCCCCAAAATTTCATACCTCCACATTTAATTAATGATTTTCATTCTATAAATTCAAAATTTTGTGATGAAGCATGAGCCAAAGAGAAAAAGGAGGAGATATTTTGTGACCAACATAGGCCAGATAAAGACTTTTGTAAGGATAAAGATATTCTGGTCTCTTATTAAGAAAAAAAATATGAAGGTTGCATAAAGGTTAGACTATCATTCATGTGGAATCTGTTATTATAAATGTTGATTGTGAGGACATTAATTTAAAACCTGAGAATGTTATCATGAATATATCCACCTGAATTTTCTTAATTAAACAAAAATTATGCAAAACAGGAAATGTGAGATATATTTGATTCTGGTCTCATATGTATATTTTCCTGGTTAATAGCTACAACTACATAGGAAAAAATGAGTTGGCTATTAATATTTTTCACATAGTTCTACAAACCTAGACTTACATTAATAGATCATCCTCTGCCTGAAGTCTAAATCTCTTAGCTGCATAAAATTGGGGGATGCATTGCTGAGTTTAAGTAAATTGTTAATGTGAATTTATATTGTTTCAGAACTATTTTTTTCATAACACATTAAAAAAAAAAAAAAACAGAAGACATACCAGCCTATTTCGATGACTTTGTATTCTAATTCTCATCAGCATTAAATTAGAAGTATGGGTATAATCTCTACTCAGCCCAACCTAGATGGTGTGGGTTTCTTTTGTTCTCTTCACTGAAGCTGTGTTTACATTTTTGATTGTTGTGTATATCCATTGTGGAATACTAGAAATCTTTCAGATCTGACATTTGTGCTCTACCCCAGTACAGAGTGGTTTCAACTCTTTAACTGCAAACATTTATGTTTAAAAAGTTACCAACTAATAGATTTTCTTTCCTGAACTAGTTATACTCAAGCGATTCTATCAATCTACTCTATTATATAGATGCATAAATATGGATTTTACTAATTTTGTGTTAGAACAGCCAATATATTCTGGGTGCTATGTATTTCCTTATTAAAACATATATTATAATAATTATAATAATTATAAAAGCAAACTCTTATAGGTATTTGTTATATTCAAAATTTGTGCATTTGACTTCATGAATTATTCTGTTTGGAGAAAAAGGGTAAGTTTTGGCCCTTGAGTAACCAAAGGCTCATGGTGGAGTGGGGAAGTGGTAGTTAGTTTTTACCAACAAAATATAACTTATTCACATTAGCATATCTTATATGTCAGGAACTATAATAGTCAGTCATTAGTAATGTGCTTGTAATTAAAAATTGCTTATAATTAAATATTATTATATGTAAATTGTCTTTATTTTTTTCTAATATTTTATTTTTAAGTAATCTCTCCCCCCAATGTGGGGCTCAATCTAACAATCCCAAGATCAAGAGTCACATGCTCTACTGACTGAGCCAGTTAGGAGTCCCTGTAAATTGTCTTTAAATCAATTTTTTTAAGTTAAATCCTGAAGGTACAATAGGGAAAAGAGATATTCATATGACTGTTGAAAAGTTTAGATTTGAAAATCTTTAAAAAACTGAAATTTCCTGGCTCTAGCTCATAAAATATATGTTTTTAATAAATGGAAAAGCAATTACAAAATACCAAGTCAGTTCTCTGATTGTTCATATCAGAGAAATTTAAGTGAGTTTTCTGAGATTATATTGCTTGCTAATTCATATTTGCATTCATTTATTTGACAAATATTTACTGAGCATGTATCATGTATTAGGAATTAAAACAGTCAGCAAGACAGTCTTGTTTCCTGTTCTCTCAGTTTATATTCTATAAAGAAAGGCTAAAAATTAAATAAATTACAAGGAGTATTTTCAAGACATTAGCTAGAACATGACCAATATTTATTTACTCATATCTGAAGATTAATCATATAAAGATTATCTCTCCAAACAAAAAAACAGTGTTTATAATAGCGAAATCTACAGATACTCTATAAAACTATATTCCATAGTCTTTTCCACTCTTGGATATGCTGATTGACTGAAAGCTATTGGGAAGAACACTTTGCCTTTAAAGAAGCTAAATCATCAGAAAAGGCACTTACAGTTATTGATGAATTTCCCAATAAACCTTGCAGTTTTGCCTCTGAGATGGAAGAAATGTCCTCTTCTCAGTGTGATGGTTGCTATTGCTTTCCCTACATGCTTCTGCTTTATTCAGCCCAGATTTGTACCATTTCCCACAATAAGACTATTTTATAACTATTTTCTTCAACCTCAACTCCAAGAAGAACTGTGATATGAGACTTTGTTTTCATTTTGAAGTTGTATCAGCTGGATGTTTGTCAGAGATAATGGCTGTGTAATAACATCAAAGCATCTAGATATTAAACGGTAGAAAAAGGCAAGAATTGTGAGGATAATTACACACATCTTGAGAAACATTAGATTATTTCATATTCACCCAAATGTAGGCCAAAAGGGACCAGGTTAGTCATTTAAACTGTTTATTACAAAAGAAAGATTATATCGAGGTGGGAGAAAAATATATGAACAAGAAAAGCTACAGTATTCTGAACAGAGATCTTGATCTGAAGGTCTTGGGAAAAAGCTAAGTAGCTGTTTGGCACTGATGTCATCTTGTTTATCAATACGTTCTTGGGTAGCTGTCTACGCCCAGAGGTTGTCTGGTTCTGTAGGCCTTTTAATGAATCACAGAATTAAATTTCTAGTGGGAATGTATTGTGATGTAGTAAAATAATCTAAAGGGAAAAATAGCAAAGCTCTTATAATTTCAAGGCACTGGTGTGATAAATTGGAAATGTGGCACAAGACAGATTTTCTCTGTGAGTCATTTACTGACTTCTGGTCATGGGCAAGAGCCTGGGAAGTCACAACAAAAGCGTACAACCTTGTGCGCTAAAAAATAAAGACAATTTGGGGTGCCTGAATGGTTCAGTCAGTTGGGTGGCTGACTCTTGATTTTGGCTCAGGTCATGATCTCAGGGTTGTGAGATCGAGCCCCACATTGAGCTCCACATCTGGCTCCACACTCAGAGGGAGTCTGATTGAGATTCTTTCCCTCTGCTCTACCCGCACTAGCTCTCTCTCAAATAAATAGATAAATCTTTAAAAAATGAAGAAAATAAAGACATTTCAGGGAAGGAAGTGTAAGGATCAGTCTCCATTTAAATATATTTCCCAAATTCTGACACTACATAGCACTAGAAGATAGAGACCTGGTCTGTAAAACTATATAATAAACATGTACAACACAATGACACAAAAGATAGAAAGAGGAGAAAATGTGTTAAAAGGTTGTTAAGCTCTAGCAATATCAGGAAATAGTAAAAATACTAATTTGTTTTTTTCTGTT
The DNA here is from genome assembly GCF_002201575.2 of Neomonachus schauinslandi. NCBI lineage: Eukaryota > Metazoa > Chordata > Mammalia > Carnivora > Phocidae > Neomonachus > Neomonachus schauinslandi. Next base: position 113,771,509 of record NC_058403.1, read on the forward strand.
TTTTTTTTAAGATTTTATTTATTTATTTGACAGAGAGAGACACAGCGAGAGAGAGAGCACAAGCAGGGGGAGTAGGAGAGGGAGAAGCAAGCTTCCCGCTGAGCAGGGAGCCCGATGCGGGGCTCGATCCCAGGACCCTGGGATCATGACCTGAGCCGAAGGCAGACGCTTAACGACTGAGCCACCCAGGTGCCCCAATACTAATTTGTTTTATATGCTCATGAAAGAAGGACACATGCTATAACTTAGGATAGATAACTACAAAGAAAGAAGAAAGATGATATGTAACTGATAATTTAATGGAGGGTAAAAAATGAAATGTTAATATACATATATTTCATTAACTCCAAAGAAGGCAAACAAAAAAAGAAATTGAGCATATAGGCCAAACAAAAAATAATCAGACAGTAGATATAATTAAGCCCAACTATTTAACTAATTACATTAAATGTAAACACTCCAAGTAAAAAACTAAGGCTGTCAGATTGAGCTTTAAAAAAAAACCTATATGCTATTACAAGAGACACACTAAATATAATGAAACAAAAAAATTTAAAATTAAAGGGATGCCCCCCCAAAACACAACAGACCCAAAGATGTAGCTGTTGTAACACATGCATACCTACAAATGTAGTTATTATAATAACAAAGTAAATTTTAAAGTCAGATATTGACCTTGTTTATTAGAGATAAAGAGGGACACTTCTTAATAATAACCTAACAAGTCAAAGGAACAAGAATATATGAATATACAAAATCCTTTTGCACTCAAAAGTTGAACAATAGAATTATGTTAGGAAGCAATAATAAAAGTAAAAATAGAGGGAATATCCCTAACTCATTTGATGAGGCCATCATTATTACCCTAATAACAAAACCACACAAAGACATTACAAGAAAAGAAAACCATAGACCAATCTCTTGTGAACACAGATGCTAAAATCCTCAACAAAATGTTAGCAAATTGAATCCAACGATGTAAAAAAGAATTGTACACCATAACCAAGTGGAATTTATCCCAAGTATTCAAAGTTGTTTCAACATTTAAAAATCAATTATTATAATCAATTACATCAACAGGCTAAAAAAACCCCACATGATCATATCAATAGATGCAGGAAAAGCATTTGACAAAATCCCAATACTCATTAATAAAAAAAGATTCTCAGTATACTAGGAATAGAGGGGAACTTGCCCAATTTGACAAAGAATATCTACAAAATCCTTTAGCTAATATCCAAACATTCTTAATGATGAGAAACTCAAGGCTTTTCTACTAAGATTAGGTACAAGACAAGGGTGTCCCCTTTTACCACTTCTTTTCAACATCATACTGGAAGTTCTAACTAATGCAATAAGACAACAATAGGAAGTAAAACTGTACAGATTGAGAAGCAAGAAATAAAACTGTTTTGTTTTGTTTTTACAGATGACATCATCATCTATGTAGAAAATTTGAAAGAATGGACCAAAAAAACTCCTCAAACTAATCAGTGATTATACCAAGGTTACAGAATACAAGTTTAATATACAAAAGCAAAACACTTTCCTACATACCGGCAATGAATAAGTAGAATTTGAAATTTAAAACAATACCATTTACATTAGCACCCCTAGAAAGGAAATAGATATGAACCTTAAAAAATATGTACAACATCTATATGAGGAAAACTACAAAAATGTGATGAACAAAATCTAATAGGATCTAAATAAATGGAGATATTCTCCATGTTTATGGATAGGAAGACTCAATGTCATCAAGATGTCAGTTCTTCCTAACTTGTCTATACATTCAGTGCAATCCTGATCAAAATCCGGCACATTATTTTGTGGATATAGACAAAAAGTTTATATGTATAAGCCAAGACCCAGAATAGCTAACACAATATTAGAGAAGAAGAACAAAGTTGGAGGACTGATGCTGTTCAACTTCAAGACTTAACAATAAAGCTACAGTAATCAAGATAGCATGGTATTGGAAAATACACAAATAGATGAATTAATCAAAATCAAGAGCCCAGAAATTGACCCACATTAATAGTCAGCTGTTCTTTTACAAAGGACAAAGGAGAAAAAACATTACAATTGAGCAAGAATACTCTTTCAACAAATGGTGCTGGAACAACTAGATACAAGAAAAAAAAAATGAATCTAGACACAGACCTGACATCCTTCAAAAAATTAACTCAAAATGGATCATAAACCTAATGTAAAACACAAAACTATAAAACTCCTAGAAAATAACACAGGAAAAAACTTAGATGACCTTGGGGATGGTGATGGCTTTTAAGCTATAACACCAAAAACAAAATGCATGAAAGAAATATTTGATAAATTGGACTTCATTAAAACCTAAAACTTCTAGGGGTGCCTGGGTGTGGCAGTCAGTTAAGCATCCAATTGTTTGTTTTGGCTCAGGTTGTGATCTCAGGGTCATGAGATTGAGCCCTGAGTCAGGCTCCATGCTCGGTGTGGAGTCTGCTTCAGATTCTCCCTCCCTGTCCCACTGGTGCTCTCTCTCTCTCTCTCTCGCTCTCTCAAAGAAATCAATAAATCTTTAAAAAATAATACAAAACCAAAAAAAACTAAAAACTTCTATTCTGTGAAAGATAAGGTGAAGAGAATAAGACAAGCCACAGACTGGGAGAAAATATTTGCCAAAAACACATCCAATAAAGCACTGTTATCCAAAATACAAAAAGAATTCTTAAAACCCAACAAAAGAAAATAAACAATCCAATTTTTAAAATCTCACCAAGGAAGATATACAGATAACAAAAAGTATATGAAAAGATGCTCCATATCATATGTCATTAGGGAAATGCAAATTAAATCAATGAGGTACACTATATACCCATTAGAATGGCCAAAATCCAGAACACCAAATGACTGTAAGGTTAGGGGACAACAAGAACTCCTATTCATTGCTGGTAGGAATGCAAAATAGTACAGCCACTTTGGAAGATGGTGTGGCAGTTTTCTTATAAAATTAAATATACTCTTAGCATACAATCTAGCAATCATACTAATTGATATTTACCCAAAGGAGTTGAAAATTTAGGTCTTTACAAAAATCCATACGTGGATGTTTATAGCAGCTTTACTCATAATTGCCAAAACTTGGAAGGAACCAGATGTCCTTCAGTAGGCAATGGATAAATGAAGTGTGGTACATCTAGACAATGGAATATTATTAAGGGTTAAAAAGAAATGACCAATCAATTCATGATAAACATGAAGGAACCCAAAATGCATATCACTAAATGAAAGGAAACAATCTGAAAAGGTTACATAGTGTATGATTTCAACTATATGACATTCTGGAAAAGGCAAAACTATGAAAACAGTAAAAAGATCAGTGGTTGCCAAGAACTGGGGGAGGGAAGGATAAATAGATGGTGCACAGAGGATCTTTTTAGAGCAGTGAAAATACTCTGCATGATACTTTAGTGATGGGAACATGTCATTATACATTTGTTCAGACCCATAGAATTTACAGCAGGAAGAAAAAACAGTAATGTAAACTATAAACTTTGGGTAATTACAATGTGTCAATGTAGGTACATCAATTGTAACAAATGTTCCATTCTGGTGGGGAACACTGATAATGGGAGAGGCTGTGCATGTGTGGGAATAGGGGGTATACAGGAGCTCTTTGTACCTTCCCCTCAATTTTACTGTGAATCTAAAACTTCTCTAAAAAAAGTCTTTATTTTAAAAAAGGAATGGAGAATATTCTCAAAACATATATACAACAAAGAAGTCATATCTGGAATATATAGAGAGAACTCATACAAATCAATAAGAAAGACAATTGAATTAAAAATTCCCAAAATAGTAGGGAAATGGACAATTGTTAAAAGGCCAATTAAATATCTTTACATATCTTCTAGAATACCTTATATTTCAAAGACAGAATGCACCAAGTGTTGTTAAAGATGTGGGTTAAAATGGAAATTTCATACATTGCTGATGAGGGTGGTAATTGGTTAAACTACTTAAGAAAACTATTTAACATTATCTTTGAGAGCTAAACATATACCTTTTATGACCCAGCAAGTCTACAAAAAATACCTATCAGGGGTGTCCAGGGAAATATCAGCCAGGTCAGGATGGGAAATACTTGAATTTTGAACAGCTGTTAAGTGGTCAAAAAATTAACTTTAGGAAAAGAAAGTAATGTAGCTCTAAATTTTTATTATTTATATAGGAAGCAAACAATAAAAGAATTCCATAGGTAGAAGCCCAGATGACTGAAAATTTTTCACTACCATCTAGGTGCTCCTTTGAATCTACTGCAGCATTTATAGAGGTCACGCTTCCCACAGGCTGCTTCCAGCTTGTCTGAGCACAGCAGGGTTATTGGTGCTGGTCCATTACTACTGGATATATGACTCTTCTAATTGATGACTCTGGCCTCCAGCATGATAAAGCTTTCCTAGAATTGAACTGCTGTCTGAGAATCTTCCAACCTCATTTCTTTCCTTCTATCTTCACAGGTGTCAGCAAATACAGACAACAGAAAGTTGTCTCAGACAAGACCAGATTCCCTTAATAACAGTAACCTGATGGTCAGAGGACACACATTAAGATTCCCAAGGTTACTGCTTCTAACAGAAGGTATAAAATGGCTGTGTCAAAAAAATTAATCAGACTTGCTCAAGACCCATATTCTGTGTATAAGGTCCAAAGAGTTTGATCACTGTACATGAGATTCATCAGAGGACCACCAAACTGTGTGGTTTGGTCAGCCCTAGAGAACAGACTTAGGGATGCAAATTTTGGTAGGACCTCCCCAATTAGGTGTCAAAGAATAACTCAGAAACATTTAGTTAGGGTTGATACTTGTATCTGAGGAAGATCAATCCTGTTACAGATCTTCTCTCTTAACAAATGAAAAGACAGTATTTATAAAAGAAAACCACAGACATGTATAGAATATTCTTGTTTAGTTTTGTTTGCTTTTCACCCCCTTGGACAAGATGATTGACTGAAATGTCAGGATGTCTGTGTGTCCTTAAACTGGCTAAAAGAATCATCAGGGAAGGCCATTTTGGTTCTTCATGGGTTTTAGGGGCTACCTGAGAAATTCTGTGATTTATGAAATAGCGAGTGGTGCCTTTTGTTGAGGCCCACACCTTCCATAGGCTGTGTCTTCCACCCTATCCCTCAGTGTATTTCTCACAAATAAATTAACAAATTAATTTCAGCTGTTACTAAATTCCACTCAAAAAAATAAACAAGGATTATGTGATAGATAGTGATGTTTATATGTAGGGGGAGTGTATTTTAAGTCGATAATGATAGACATCCTTTCTATGGAAAGGAGGTGACCTTTGAGTTGAATCTTCAGTGATGAGATGAATCAGTCATGCGAAGATTAGAAAGAAACTCACCAGGCCAAGTGATCTGATATTAGAATTCATTTGTCTTTTTCTAGAAACAACAACAACAAAAAAAGATGCTTGGCCTATCTATAAGACAGGAAAGGATAAATGAGCTTAGAAAAGTAGGACACAGTAAAAGGTTTTGATTTTTTAAGTGCAATTGGAAGCCACTGGAAGGCATTATGTAGTACAGTTACATGATTTGCTTCATGTTTTAAAAAGTTTACTCTGATTGCTATGTAAATAATGAATTGGAGGTGGAAAAGGGTGGAAGCCAAAAATACAGGGGATAGTAATTGATTATATAATTGGAAATATAAAGTAGAAGGGAAGATCATGAAATATTTGGAGACAGCAGTACCAGGCATCCTGTTAGACTGTTGTATGTACAGGGAAAGAAAGAGAGAAATGAACATTGAATTGGGATTTTGCATGAACACCATGGTGGATGTGCTTCCATCAACAGCTATCAGGAAGGAAGATTAGGTGAGAAATCTGAATCTAAAATTCTTCTGTGGACCTGCTAGGTTTAGGCTGCCCATCTGACATCAAAGTGAAGATGTCAAATGGACTGTTGTATATATAAGTCTGGAGGTCAAGAGTTATATCGATGCTGGGGATACATATTTGGAATGATCAGTGTATGGATAATTCTTCAAAGTCACAGAACTATATGAGATTTCCTTAAGAAAATGGATATATTTTTTTAAAAAGAGGACTGCCCAGGATGGAACATTAGGGTACTTCAATATTTATTTAGAGACTGAATAAAGGAGGACAACTAAAAAAAGAAAGACATCAAAGGAAGAAAGTATGTCAAAGATTATGAAAGTTCAAATAACATGAGGATAGAAGGAAATAACCATTGGATTTAGCAATATGGTAGTTATTGGTTGCCTTAACAAAAGCAGGTTCAATGAAGAGGTGGGGATGGAAGTGTATATGTTCCATTATAATATGAGAGAACGCTGAGAATGTTGGTTACATGCAGGTTGTTGGAAAAATATTTTGATGGAAGTGGTTTCATCACTTTCATCATTTGATGGAAATTGTTCCTATAAGATTGCCTAAATCCTATAAGGTTTTCTAAATGAAATGTGGCATAAAGCATTGGGGAGAAGTAGAGGATGCATGTTCTGTACTAATGAAGAAAGAGGAAAAGTTTACTTGGTTATCAAATTCCACATATTCCAAGACTGGGCTATAAGTCCATGAAATTCTAATAAAAAAAAATATTAATCTTTCCTGGGAGTAATTCACATGCATGGGAATCGAATTGGCTGACATTTGTTACTCATTTTTCCTTCAGAAATAATATTTCAAGGTAATTTTAGGGGAGGAAGAATAGTATGTTGGGTCCAAACAAGAAAATATTTGAGAATAATTGATTTAATAGATGTATTTGAAATGATATAAAAATGTATTTGAATTTGCAAATATTCTCAAAGTTTAAATATTGAGATCTATGATAGGCTCCAAAACTGTTCTATCAATATATGATCAGGTGTCTTATACTATTTAAAGAAGCAGTATCTTTTTTTCTCTAGTTAAGGAAAAAATAAAAGATTGATGGTTATTAAACACAAATACATACTCATACTCGTATAGAAAGAGATAATAAATGAAATCCAAAGTGGTAGTTGGGCACGAATCAGAAAAGATTTCCTAATATCCCAGGAGGAGGAGGTTATATGTAGGAATATTCCTGTGACCAGCGTGACAACCATTCGAGATCCACACAAAAAACTGGCCTTTCTTTTTCAAGTAATAAATATAACAGAGAAATAATTGATTCTTCACTATATGTTTGGTTCTTGTATGTATTATTACTAAATCTTATTATAAGATTGAAGAAAACTAAAAAATCTATCTCCATGTTATAGAGGAGGCAACTTCAATTCAAGGAGACAAATGACAAATCTAAATTCACACAAGTATTAAATGATAGAGCTTGGATCCAAATTCAGGTCTTCTTAGTCCAGCGTTGTGCTTTTTCCACCATGCTACATTATCTCCAAAAAAATATATGAAGTAATTTGAGTGTTCCAGGGGTGACTCTGTGTACAAAACTGTCTTTACGAGAGGGTACCTATGCATGTTTCTGACTAAGACCAGAGAAAAACATGTCCTAGAATATTCTGATAACTGCCAGGAACAAGCCAACATGAATAACAATTTAGGTAATACCTAAATTCTGATTTTTTTTCTCCTGTATGAAATTTCCACTGAGCAAGATAATATGACTTATTACATAGAAATCATAAAGTGTATATTCCCAAACTTTTAAAACTACTCCCTACACACACACACATACACACACATGCACTCCATGGTACCTAGCAAGGTTTGGGCATAGCCAATGTCATGGCAATCTAGGGCATCTATCAAAGCCACAAGAAAAGGCATGGTTGACCATTGACAACCCACACATCCACTGATTTGAACATTTTCCACTGAGTCTCATTCTTTGTCTTTGAAGTCTGACAATGTTTAACCACATGCTAAAAGGAAGAGCCATTTCTAAACAATGATTTCAAGAAAAGATAGTCTTACCAGGCTGAATGTTTTAAACACTGAGAGGGTTTGTCATTATATTTCATTCCATATGCATTTCATTTCCAAACTTTGTATACCAATTCACTTCACTGTGTTGATGGTTTCACCTAAATAGTGAATAACAAAAAATAATAATTAGATTCTCTCTGGAATCACAAAATCTTGGATGAGAATGGATATGCTTGAAAACACTAATGACTAAAAATTTTATTATTTTGAGCTACAGTTGCATTTAACAGTCCCAAATGACATAGCCTGATTGACCAGATTTTTATGAAATCTGTTACTGTTTTTAAAATTATATTATCTACAGATTGATTGTTGCTTGAAATGCATTGACTCAGGTGTTGTAGATGACAATATGTCTATATTTAATAGGTGGTAAATTTTAATTACTTTAGATAGAGGCAATGCCTAATCAGAGACAGAAAGAGAAATTGAGTTAAAAGGAGACAATGTCAATTAATGTCAAACTGCTTTTTATGAAAGTAGGAAATTCATTCCAGACTTAGCATTTCACAGCATAGACCATAGCTACCTATAAAGGAAGTGAGAGCTGAAAGAGCTAGGGCTAACAATCTGAGTGTTGTGATTGAATCCTATTATCTACCTGTGCTTTCCAGTTATTAGGACAGACAGGAGAGCCTTTGTAACTTTATTACCTGTGTCTCTTTATTTTTAAAAATAAATAAAATTTCCATCTGCATGCTACTTTAATTACTTGCAATCTCAGAGTTGCTTTAATATGTATCAAGATACTCCTTGAAAATATACCAATAAGCGTAATTTCTTCTGCATTCATTACATATGTCACAAAATCCAGGCAACTAAAGAAAACCTTACTGTGTGTTCTTACATGAGAAACGATTTTATATAAATATTTGTAGCTTCACTGTAAGTAATACCATTCAGTAGCAATCCACCCAATCAAGACACAGCTGGTGAATCAAGAATGGTAATAGAGTAACTCAGTGAGAGTCTGAGATTTTTGTATAGTTGAAGCTAAAGAGGACTCATGCTTGGTAGTTACAACTTTATTAAAATTTTAGATTATAAATACTTGGTGAGTCTGCAAAAAAAAAGAACTATTTAAAACTAGTTGCTTATTCTAATCTCTAGTGTCAATTTACATAATAAATAAGCACATATTTGACACGCTGCTAAATATTACTCTTGGAATCTATTAGGAAGAAATACAGATTTCTGAAATTTAATTCCCTAGGCTTAATGAACCTAGTAAATTTGATTTGATGTCTTCCCAAGTTAATATGTTAAGTCTAAATTGATTTATTTTTTATAGGAACAAATTTTTTCACATTTAAATTAATCTTGAAGAAAATATTGCTATAGAAATGTGTTATTTATAGTCCTCATATATGAGGGTCCTTATCTGATTTCATTCCTTTGCTGATTTAAAAAGAGACAGAAGTAGTTAGCTCAGCACGTAATGCTTGTATAGCAAATGCTAATTTTTTGCAAAGGTTTCCTAAGGTCACACATTCAATTTATTATGTACGACTGAGTGCCCACTACATGCAAGCCCCCATCCTAGGTTTTGCAAAATATGCATCCATAGTTAATATATAAAACTTCCCCCAGAAACTTCAAGCCAGTGAAGATGGCTTCTATTCATTTGCACATACTTCTTCAATATCATTTCCTATTATTTCATGGTTCCTATATATGATATCACATATCATATATCATTGCTTAACTTTCATATCTATTTCAGGATAGAGACTGGATACAAAACACATTAATAGAAAACCTAAATATAACCCATGTTTATTTAAAAGAAAGAGCCTTATATTTAGAATCTTAAAATGTAGTAGAACAAAATCATAAAACCACAAAGCAGAAAATGTATAATCAAAGATCATAGTATAAATACTGGTGGTTGGGAGTGGGGAGACAACAAAATTATCAAGATGAATGGGACGAGGATTAAGTACCCAAGACGGTAAATATGCTGTGCTGGAAGTGCAGATGGGGTAGAAATAGATTAACTTGAGAGATGTTTTAAGTGAAGAAATCAAAAGAACTGTTGATGAATTGAATGTGTGGGAGGGTGACAAAAATTGTGTCAAGGATAACTCCTAGCTTTCCAGCTTGTTCAACTGGTGATACTACTTACTGAAAGTGGGAATCCTAGAAAAAAACCAAGAATTGGAGAGGATCATGGGCTGGGAGGTCATTGTTTGGGTTTTTGGTGCATTGGAGTTTGAAGCATCCAAGGATAGATATCATGTAAAGTTTTGGGTAAGGACTTATGGAGTTCAAAGGAGAAATCTGAACTAGAGATGTAATTAAAGACATTGATTAGCCTTCTCCAAAGTTTAGTGGAAGAATGAACAAAGACAAGAAGGAAGGAATGGGTATATTGTAGTGTGGAAGGTGAATTCAGGGGTAAAAATATTACTGGAGACTGCACAGCTAGCAGCCTCGAGTATATTATTTATCTTCATGATTTCAACATCACATCAGGATTTGAACTTCCTCTTTATGAAACAGATTTTTTTCAATTTCACTTTGGTCTAGACCACAAGACAGTTAACTACTACTAAAATGCCTGAAAGAAATACAAGGAGAAAGACAACTCCCATTTAGGATAGGTATATGTGAACATAAGCAGCATATTTTTTTAAAGATATATTTATTTGAGAGATAGAGTGCGCATGTGAGTGGGGGGAGGGGCAGAGAGAGAATCTTCAAGCAGACTCCCTGCTGAGCCTGACAGGGAGCTCCATCTCACAACCCTGAGATCATGACCTGAGCTGAAACCAGGAGTTGGAGGTTTTACCGACTGAGCCACCCAGGTGCCCCGCAGCGTATTTTTTCACTGCAGAATGATGTACACGGGAAGTTTAGCATGCTTAATGATAATGAGATCTTAGTTATGTAAAGTGTAATGGCATCGAGATCTGATAATCTTATGCCTTTCTCCTGGAAATACCTAGCTACCTGTCCCATGAGTCTGGACCTTAGCACTTTTCTTCCAGTCATTGTTTAGAGAGGGTTACCCACCCCTGGTTCTTTGGGCTTTCAGTCTCAGTGCTCCATCCTAGAATAAAGTTTTTGTTCATAAACATTTCTCAAACAGGATTTTTTGCTAAGTCTTGTTGTGTTTCCTTTTCCCCATAAATAAAATCACTGAATTCCCCTGATTATGAAAAAAAAATCCACATTATAAAAAATCTGAAGCTAAAGATTTAAAGAAGTAAAAATCATTTGAACACCCACTACTTCAAGATAATCATTATTAACATTGTAATACATTGTTTGATGTATCTTTTTAAGCACCATATATATCAGGTCTCCTCCTCCCTTTCCCCCTCCTTCTTATTCTCATTCTTATTCTGTTCCTTTACCCTCTCCTCTACCCTTCATTTTCCAAGACTATTAGAGTCTAGGCAACCAGTTTTAAAAGCCTACTGTGTACCTTTTCATACTTTATGGGGTGTTCATATAATGAAATAAAGTTACATAGGTACATAATAGAGATAGATAGATGATAGATAGGCAATAGGTAGGTAGATGCAAATACATACTTATACATTTTTGTCATTTATGTTCTAATAATAGGATCACATTTTTTCCACTGCTCAATTTCATATTTTTCTCATTTAATATGGAAATTACCTCCTTCTTTTAAATGCTCTATAATACAGATGGTAGATACACCATGGTATGAATATCATGCCATTATTATTTTTTTTAAAGATTTTATTTATTTGACAGCGAGAGAGACAGCAAGAGAGGGAACACAAGCAGCGGGAGTGGGCGAGGGAGAAGCAGGCTTCCCGCGGAGCAGGAAGCCCGATGCAGGGCTCGATCCCAGGACTCTGGGATCATGACCTGAGCCGAAGGCAGACACTTAACGACTGAGCCACCCAGGCGCCCCTATCATGCCATTATTATGTAACTTTTATTCAGTCATTCTCCACTGCTTTCATGAATAGTCACTTGTTTCTACTTTTTACCAGAAAAATGTTACAATAAAAAGGCTTGTAAAAAAATACTTTTATGGTGTACTTTAATTTGTATAGTCCCCAGAGTCATAGTGCTTAGTACAAAGATCTGTTTATTTTTCAAGAGGGCTGCAACAATTCATATTTCCATCAGCAAGGTCTGAGAATACTACATCCCTGTGAGCAGCAGGTGTTATTTTGATTTAATTTTCCCAATATGAAGTGCATAAAGTGATATGACTTTATTACTATAATTTAGATTTTTTTTTTTGCTACCCAGAGAGGTAGAGAATCATTTCATATTCCCATTTGATGTCTTCTAAATTTTTTCTAAAATTCTTACTTTAATTATGTATTTACATTTGAGTCTGTCTAGATTTGTGTCTCATCACAGATGGAATGTCAGTTGTATGATTGCAATTTAGTGAATAAATCATCTGTATCACACCAAACTGAAATATCTGTTTTATCATAGATAAAGGATCCATCTACACTGGTATTTATTTCTAGATCCAATATTTACAATGGTTATGTTATTTTCCAATTTCATTGTATTTACTAAAACCTCTAAACAATATGGATTAATAAGGAAGAAAGCAGCCATTTGTGTGTTGTTCCTGGTTTTAGTAGAAATAGGTTTAATGTTCTACTGTTTACAATGATGCTTGTTGGTGACTTTAGAGGTCTCTATGATATTTCGGTAGTTGGCCTCTTTTGCCTCTTTTATGAGCAATTTTAATTTGGAATGGCCTCTGAGCTTATCAAATGATTTTTTAGCACATATCAATAATGATCATATGGTTTTTCTTCATTGATTGAATGATATTACAGATTAGGTTGTAAGATTCCTTGATATTTAAGGATTTTTTTAATACTTCTGCACATATGTTTTTTTTTCAAGTTTTTATTTAAATTCCAGTTAGTTAACATACAGTGTAATATTTGTTTCAGGTGTAGAATTCAGTGATTCATCACTTCCATACAACACCCGGTGCTCATCACAACAAATACCCTCCTTAATACCCATCACCTATTTAACCCATTCCCCCACCCCTCCCACCTCCCTACAGCAACCATCACTTTGTTCTCTGTAGTTAAGTCTATTTCTTCGTTTGCCTCTCTTCCCAGCCCCCTTATTCATTGTTTTTTTTCTTAAATTCCATGTATGAGTGAAATCATATGGTATTTTTCTCTCTGACATTTCGCTGAGCATAATACTCTCTAGTTACATGCATGTCATTGCAAATGGCAAGATTTCATTCTTTTTTATAGCTGACTAATATTTAAAGAATTTTGCATTCCCTGATATACATACTAATGTGTGCAATGTATATTTGTTTTATCATACTTAGTCTTGATTTCCCAGAAGTTTATTTAGAATTTTTGAGATTGGTCTATATTTTTTGTGTTGGTTTGTTTTGTTTTGTTTTGTTTTGACTACATACTCAAGCATCAGTATAAAGGTAATAATGGTTTTATTAAATGAGTTGGGGAGATTCCCATCATATCTGATACCATATGGTCTTGGTAATTTTAATTTTTTTTAATTAAGAAACTTTAATTGCTTTTCTAAAGTTTTCATAGGTAATTTCTCTAACCAAGTTTTATTTTCTCCCTAGGTAAGTTTTGATAAGTTATGATTTTCTTTCTTAACAACATATTTCTTAATATTGAAATACCTTGAATTCCTGAAACAAATATACATTTATATTACATATACCATATGTGTGTGTAGGGTTTTTTTAGATGTATTTATATATAAGGGGCAAAGTAATCTCATGGGTTTTTCTTCAGTTTCCTGTTTTCATGGCTATTAGCCTTCTCTTCTAATTTTATTTAATTGTGCTTTTCCACTTGTTTGTATCTTTATTTGGGTTAACAAGTAGTTTATTTATCTTTTCAGTTACTTCAAATAACTAGTTTGAATTTATTTGTTCTACATTTTACCTTTTTTCTAATTTTAAAACTTTTGCTTTTACCTTTATTAATTCCTTCCTTCTGCTTCATTTTGTGTTTGTTTTTCTTTCTCTACATTTTTCATTTGTGTTCAATGCATTTACTTTAATTTTTAAAATTTTTTATTAATGGAGTCTTTCTGATTTAACTTAAATTCTTATTTGTCATGGTTTCCTAAATTTCATTTTAAGAAATTCTTCAGTTTCACTTTTTATATACCTTTAGAAAGAAAATTTGTTTAATACAGTACTTTATGTTCAGTTGGATGAACTCTTGTTTTGCATTTATTTATAGTTTATAGAAAAATTAGCTCACTGAAAGAAGCTGTTTTTTCCATCCATGAATACTTCAATATTAATTGCTAAGCATAAGGACTATTTTTTTAAAAGATTTGATAGAGAGGGAGAGAGTACAAGAGAGGGTCGGAGCAGAGGGAGAGGGAGAAACACACTCTCCGCTGAGCAGGGAGCCCTACCACACGGGGCTTGATCCCAAGACCCTGGGATCATGACCCGAACCGAAGGCAGATGCTTAACCAACTGAACCACCCAGGCGACCTGCATTAGGACTATTTTAAAATATATTACAATATCTCTAAAAAATTAACTATAATTCATTAATATAATTAAATTTTCTAAATCTATCATTAGTAAATTGCATCTAAAAAGAGGAATTTTTCTTCATTAACTACTTAGTTACCCTAAGGTACACTTGGTACATGAAAAGAATGTATATGTGTTGCCTTTTCTCTTTACTTACCAGTTGACAGAATAATGAATTTTTCTCTTAAGTATTCGGCAAAGGAGACCAATGAGATTTTTTTTAAATCAGATTTTTAAAATCAGAGAAGGTTAACTTCTATAACAAACAAATCGAAGATTTTAGCAGCTTGTCACTTACTGCTTGATCATATCGCAGTCCAATATGGTTGTCAGAAGGGGTGTGGTTCCCTTCACGGGGTCAGTCAGGACAGATTCCTTTCATATTAAGATGCTTCCATCTTCAACAAAGTTTCCAGAGTCTGCAGGAAGGAAAAGAGAAAGTGCATAGATAAGACTTGTCTGTTCTTAACTTTCTTAGCCCTGAAATGGTATAGCATTTCTGCTATACCTTCCACTGGTAATACTTCATTACAAGGCTACATCTATAAGCAAAGGGATAGAAAACACAGATTAGCTGAGTTCTGGGGAGGGAGGGAGACGGATTGAGACAATATGTGACATAGTCTCTGTCACAAGAACTGTTAGGGTCAGAAACTGTAAAGAGTCTGAAAATGTACCCTACTTATAAGCTAACAGGTCATTTTCATACATATATGTATATCTCTGTGTATGTGTGTGTACATATTATAAATGTATGTCAGGCTAACATATCTTATATACAGAAAACATAAAATCTATGGGTCAGATACAAAAACAGTTTATTACTGAAAGCAAAAGCAGCAGCCTGAGCAACATTTTTGTCTGTTTCCCAAGCCGCAATCCCCAAAGGACAATGTATTAGGAGCCAGAGGGTACTTGCGTAGGCAATTGGGAGCATTATAGAAGAACCCCCCTAAAAATAAGAAACTGATCATATATAGGTCTGCTAATGATTTTCCCAACTCCCTTCCCCTCCTGTCTCACCACCCCCCCCAGAAAAAGAAGAATGTTATCTTCGCTCTGTAATATTAACAAATATTTTTCTGGAGATGAGGAGGAGATATCTCTACCTTCACTACCCTGGACCATGTCTGGAGGACAGATGTCCCTAAACTTTACCCTCCTGGAATATCTCCTTGTTCAACTTTTCTTAAAGTAGCCATAAATGCCTTTACTCAGAGGACTCAAACAAGGCAGAAATGTAAATATTCATGGATAATTGTCTGCCAACAAGAACCAAACAAAAGCTTTTTTAATAATCAAACTTCTATAAAAATGATAAAGTTATTAACTGCCTTCCCAACACCTAGTTTGGCAGAAAATATTTAAAATCAAACACATTATATTAAAAATATCTGTATTATTATATTTCGAGTATTTGCTGTACATTTTCTACTATGCTAATCTAATTTACACTGCTGGTACATTGGAATGTCTCCTTTACATTATTCTTTTTTTTTTTTTTTTTTTTTTTTTTTTTAAAGATTATTTATTTATTTATTTGACAGAGAGAGATAGAGAGAGCAGGAACACAAGCAGGGGGAGTGGGAGAGGGAGAAGCAGGCTTCCTGCCGAGCAGGGAGCCCGATGTGGGACTCGATCCCAGGACCCCGGGATCATGACCTGAGCCGAAGGCAGACGCTAACGACTGAGCCACCCAGGCGCCCCTCCTTTACATTATTCTATAAGCCCCGGGTGACCGCACAGCAGCAATTCCTTTCCCTTGCAAACTCTGTTCTCACCAAACAGAGCTGTTTGCTCTTTTCCCTGTACCGGCCTATGTGTTACAGTGTATCCACCCTTCTCCAAATGAAATGATTTTCTCCTTTCTCTTTAAACTCAAATCCAACCAGTTCTTTTTGACTCATTAATCATCATTTACTGCACAAAATCCTTTCATCCCATTTAGGATCTGGATTAATGAGGTAATGTATGAAGAGTGCCTAGCATAGAGCTTAACATTATGACATAATAAATTGTAGTTTCTTTTTCTTCCTCTACACACTCACAATATTGTCTAAGTACCCACCACTTTTGATCACGTGTTACAGATTGGCATCTGTATTAACTCTCCTACCAGACAATTGATTCTTCAGTGACATAAGCCATCCTGTATATACATTGAAGAATCCTCCGCAATGCTTAGCTTAGTGCCAGAATGAATTAATAATACAGTAGAAAGCTGGAGAGATTCAGTGACTAAATGAGTGACTGAATAAATGGATTTTAGTACTAGTAATAGCAAATGCTTATATAGCACATAAGATGTAAAAGATACTGTTTAAAATTTTAGATATGCATTGCTATTTTAATCTTCAAAATAATCCTGTAATGTAGATTCAACTATTTTACTGAATCGCAAATGAAGATACTGATGCCTAGAGAGGTTAAGTAACTTGCCTTAGTTACTCAGCTCATTAATGGCTGAACAGTCTTCAAATCCAAGCAGAGTCAATGCCCTTAATATTACATTATCCTGAATAAATGATTACGGTGAACAAAGGACATATTAACTGACTGGTAGCTCTTCTTCCATGATAGTGTATAAGGGCATCCTCTCAGTAAATACAGAAACAAAGAGCATAATCTTCTGTTACTTGAAAAGAAATGGAAAGGTATTTAACATGAAACCTTTTGCAAATATCTGCTGCTGCTGGCATTCCTGCATAGTAACTCAAAAGAAGATTTATGCAAAACAGCTGAATCCATGGGGACGTAAAATTTATTACTGCCATACTGAATTGTACGTGTGCAAGTTGCTATGAGGGTAAAGATTTCATGTTCTCACCATAACAATGACAATAACAAAATGGTGATTACGTGATGTTGAGGATGTGTTAACTAACCTTAGAGTGCTAAACATTTCTATATATGTATATCAAGCCATTACATCATACACCTTAAAATTATACTATGTAATATGTTAATAATATCTCAATAAAACTGGAAAAAAATTATTACTAATTATGGCTATGGTGTTCAAACCCAGCATTCACACCTGTTGTAAGATGAATCATGATGAGCCACAGAAGTCTTTCTGCATAGACCATCATCTGGCTTGTTTCTTGCCCATGCTTCCTTTCCTCAGGCTTCCCGTTTGGTTTCTGGGTTGGATCACAAACCAAAGACGGAAGGCATTTTTAGGTCTGCCTTATTATGCCAAGTGTATGAAATTCAAAAGAGTGTAACCCAAAGGAAAATTCAGAAGTTGCTGTTGGGTTTAACCATGGTCCAGAATAATGTCTCTTTTTCAAGATAAATTAAAGGGAGAAAAAAATCTTTGAAATACTTCATAGGCCTAAATGGTAAAATTGAACTTTAGCAAATATTTGGATAAATATGACATTTCTTTTTCTGTCACCTAACACAAGAATAGTTCAAATTTCATCTTTGTCCATTCTCTTGTAAGTCCAACCTAGACTGGATGCTTGGGCAGGGGCCCAACTCTGTTTCCAGGCTAAATCTCCTCAGCAGTCTATTCTAACTGTAGCCCTTCGGTAAAGCATTCTAATTTTAAAGGATTTTAGAACAAGACTTCATTTTTATATATTTTTTTTAGATTTTATTTATTTATTTGAGACAGAGAGAATGAGAGACAGAGAGCATGAGAGGGAGGAGGGTCAGAGGGAGAAGCAGACTCCCTGCTGAGCAGGGAGCCCGATGCGGGACTCGATCCCAGGACTCCAGGACCATGACCTGAGCCGAAGGCAGTCGCTTAACCAACTGAGCCACCCAGGCGTCCCATTTTTATATTTTCATGAGTTGACTTTTACCGCAGTAAGGCAATGGGCTTTTTAAATCTTAAAGAGAAAAGCTATAGTTTGAAATTATAATAAATTATTATCAAAGTTTATTTAAATTTTAGATTTTTGGAAGATAACAACAACATGAACAATAGTCAATAAACTATAATACCAAGGTCAACAATTTTTAGTATTAAAATCAATTTACAGTATGTTTGCTTGAGGTGCACATAAATTTGAAGAGGCAGTAAGTGTAAACAGAATAGCTGATTTCTTGGATGCACTCCAATATAATTATAGCTATTCACCCTTGTGACTATATGTGTGTGCAGCTTAAAGCTATTTCCCTGCCCCAAGCCACACTATTTTTTTTTAGATAAATTTGCAATTGATTGAAATGCGAAATCTCTGTGAACTAAGAAAAATACTATCTAAAATAAATATACAAGTAAATTTAAATAGTAGATTAAACATGTATTTTGGCATCCATGTCAATTCATAGCCTGTAATCTCATGACTTGGAATTGAGTTATCTCTAAGTATTTAATCACGAAATAGTGTATTTCTAATAGGCAATTGTGAAAAAAAATCATCAATCACGTTTATTACAAACATCTCATAAAACAGCAAAACGTTTATGGGATTGTAGAAGGCAGCTAGGTTGTTCTATAATGTATAAAGATTTGCATATATAAAAAAACAGCAGGCAGCAAACAAGGTTTCTCTGTTTTCCAAAAAGTATTGCATTTGATATAATATCTACTTAATTTTTATTAAAATATATTAAATATATTTTTCTGTCAATAGCATTGATCATCACTACAGTCTAATAAGTTTGTATTTTGAAATAACTAAGCTCGGAACTTAATATGTAGAAAAGAACTCTTTCTCCAGCCCCAGGGGTAAATCAGAGCTTCTCAAACATATTTGTGATGTTAAATGATATTACCTTGTATTTCATGCAGATATATGCATATGTGAAATTGTTACTGTTTTTTATTATTGTTTTGTTTGCTATGATGAACATATTTAAGTGAAAACAGTGTTCTCAAAATAATCCTGTTTATTAGTTTACATAGCTGGCATTGTTTGTATGTGGGTAAGAATAAAATGTGATTTCATGGAGAGAAAGTGGAGCTCCTTTATCTGTAGCCTTAAGGCCACCAACTGTCTATACCTTAATCCACTAATCCCCTCATGTGTTCACGTGCTGTGCCAACACTCAGAAATCATTCTAAGAAACTCTTTTTTTTCCTAGTCAGAGTACATTCACTATAAGTTGTATGCTACAAAATGGCTACTAAAATATTTGAATATTTATATGTTATCATTGAAAGCAATCATCTTTAGGCATGTCTTTTCCTTTAAAAAAACAAATGTCATTAAAATTGAAGAAACAAATAGAAGAATAAAAAGAAAAATGATTGACATCACACTGTATAAATCTGCAGGATTTTTTACACTTTGTTTCAACTAATTTTTTTAAAGATTCTCCCTTCTATTTACTTGTCAGAGACTAGATTTAATTTTCGTATGCTGCATAGAATTCTCCATGTTAAGATATTGATATAACAAATTGCTGAATGTTTTAGTGATTGATTCTTGCTGACCAAAATGGGCTTTCACATTAGAAGTCTTTCTTTTTTTCCTAGAAGGCACCTGCTGAGACAGAAGTCTGACTGCCACACAAAAGAAATATATGGTTTCTTCAACTGGCTCCATGTAGCAATTTGAAATGCTATCAAAAATTGCATTTTTTAATGAAAACTACTAAGGATTTGCCAAAAAGCCCTTGGTTAAAATGGACTAACTACCCATTCTCAGGCAGTATTAGCATACTGATTGGCCGTTACTTCTGTCACTCTTCTGCCTACAAAATTATGACAGGCCCCACAGCAGGAAGCAAATGATCATTAATACCCTGTCCTCTGGGACACAATAAACTGCCATTCACTTACATACAAATAAAATACACAAGGCTTGTCAGCAAGGGACAAAAAGGGAAAGATGCTTTTGCAAAATGGTGTAATAACTACTGTGGGATGGGACCACTCAAAGGGTTTTGTTTTTCAGTATATCTCATCATGTTAGAAAAATTCTTATATATAGATTTCCTTTTAAAATATCCTATCATTCTCTACTTGAGCTCTTTGAGTTCTTCACTTAAATGATAAGATCTTGCTTCTGAGGAGAAAAAAAAAAAAAACAACTTTATAATCCCATAATTAATTCCACAACACAGAAAGCATAAAAAAAATTCTGAAATTCCATTAAGCCATAAGACAATGAATCTTTTCAGTTCAAATATAATGTGCAGAAACAGTCTGGTTAATGCATTTTAATAGCCCCGTTACAATTAGTAGAGATGAAATATACCTCAATATCATATACTTGATGTGATGGGATCAATAAAAATAAAACACAATTGGAAAAAAGATACATGCATGGTATTACAGTTGAAACTCTACTCTCTATTTGTTACACTAAAAGGTAAGGTCAAATTTAAGTTTAATAAAATATTATCATATGACTGAGGTTGTATATTCTTATAACCAGACAACATGAGATTGAGAAATAAAATGATGACAATACTTTGTAAACAATAGTGAATGATTAATTCCTTTGATATTTATTAGAGCAACAATTACTCAGATAAATGTTTAATTTTCAATCATCTAACCTAAACTTTTCCTGAAAGCATTCAGAGAATACAAACATTCCTGGCAGTTCAGATTCTTTTTATAGATTGTATACTCACCAGTCTAAAATTATAAAGGCATTATTTTTAACTTGAAAAGGTATAGAATGAACATATTGAGATTCTTCAAATTTGGATTGCTTAATTAGTTTATTTATTGTTTTTCCTAAATTTTTATTCTCCTTGTGAATTTCCAATGAAACAGACAGATGTTATGCTCAGGATTTGAAAGTAGGTATTTATATATGCCCAACTTATAAATCAGCTTTAAAAGAGTTTGAATAAGAGACAGTTGCTGATTATATCATTTAAACTCTAGGCTAAAAAGAGCAAACTACTAATACGCCAGCAACATAGATGAATATCAAATGCATTATGCTAAATGAAAGAAGCAGATTCAAAAGGCTATATAATGTATGATTCCATTTTTATGACAGTATCTTAAAGGTAAAACTATAGGGACAAAAAAATATGTCAATGTTTTCCAGGAGCTGGAGGTGGGAGAAAAAGTTGACTACAAATAAGCACAAGGAATTTTTGTATGTGGTGGAGCTATTCTATATCTTGATTTTAGTGACAGTTACACAGTGATGTACATTTGTCAAAACTCATAGAACTGTACACTAAAATGAGTGAATTATACTGTGTGTAAATTATACCTCAATAAATCTTACTCTAAAAGAAGAGTCTTAGGACTTGTCTTAGGAATGTCAGGAGAACACCAGAATATTCTGAATTGAGGTCATTTAGTCTGGGCAAAATAGCAGAAATGATAGTCATATCTTTAGAATTGGGCAGTTAGAAGCAGTTTTTGTAATTGCCCGTAGTGATACAGCTCGCAGTGTTGAATGTTAGAAGACTGAGAGTAGATTAAAAATACTCATTGCTATTTTAATGTCTCCCTCCTGTAGCATGAAGCAACACTTCAATATATTAGTTAACACATTTCACCAGGCATAGAGATCATCATCTTCAATGGGAAAAGAAAAAGTGGCAGAGAATGCAGTTCTGTTAGACACACTAACTCCTTCCCCTTGTCTTGACTTGCAGAAGCAAGGTAGGAACACCTTTAGGCCTTAAGCCCAATTTTATCACAACACAGACTACTATTAAAAATATTAAATTGAGGGCACCTGGGTGGCTCAGATGGTTAAGGAGGGGGAGAGGCAGAGGGAGAAGCAGGCTCCCAAGGAGCAGGGAGCCCGATGCGGGACTCGATCCCAGGACTTTGGGATCATGACCTGAGCCAAAGGCAGATGCTTAACCATCATTTATTCTCATGAATAAATAAATAAAATCTTTAAAAAAAATAAAAAATAAAAATAAATAAAAATATTAAATTGAAATTATAAAACTGAAAGAAAAAGATCAATAGTAAAATTTCCATGAATGGACTTAATAATGGATTAGTCATGTTAGAGATAGATCAGTAGAAAATACGTAGAATGAGGCATGGAAAGAAAAGAGATAGAAATTTAGAAAGAGAAAGAGAAGAAAGCATATATGGAAATGAGAAATAGAATTACATTTAATTGAAGTCGCAAAAGAAGAGGAAAGAGAGAATGGGGCAAAGTTATATTTGAAAAAAATATGGCTGAGAATTTCCCAATTGTGAAAATAGACATCATGCCTGAGATTCAAGATATCTGCAAACACCAAGATAAATATCTACCAAAAAATGCCACCAATGGGTATTACAGTAAAAGTGCTGAAAATTAAAGAGGAGGCAGGAAAAAAGCTATAAAAACAGATTTTTAAAAAGCAAAATAGTGACAACCAATTTTTCAATAGAAAAAATGGAAACCAGAAGACAATATAGCAATATTTCTAGGTGCTATAAGAAAATAATTGACAAATTAGAAGTTATACTTCATCAACACTCAGAAAAAAACAACATAAAGATATTTTCAGTCAAAAATAAATTGAAAATGGTAATTACCAGGAGTTCTGAAATAAAAGAAATACTAATGGTAATTCTTTTAAGGTAGAAAAGATATTATCCCAGAAAAAAAGCACAGTCATATTAAGAAGGAATAAAGAACACCAGAAAAGATATTTGAGAAACTCTAAATAAACATTGACTGTTTAAAATAACAATGCTACTTGGGGATAAAATATTGAAATAATTCAATTTTATGAAATAACATCTCAGGAAGGGGTTAAATAGAGTTAAACTTCTGTAGTGTTCTTGCATTATCCAGGAAATGGAAATAGTACTAATTTAAGATAAACTGTAATGAGTCTAGAATGCATGCTGAAATCCCTAGTGCAGCACTACTGAATAGAACTTCTGCAATAATAGACGTGTTTCATAATCTGTGCTGTCCTATTTTACAGTCAGTAGCCACATGTGACTTATTGAGTGCATGAATTGTGGCAAGTGTGATGGAGGAACTAAAATTTTTAACATTATTTAAATTGCCACATTTGGCTAGCACTTACTGTATTAAACAGTGCAGCTCTAGAAAAATCACAAAAAAATAAAATATTATATGATTAACAAGCTCATGGAGGGGGAAATAACATAATTTTTTAAAAACATGCTTTATTTAAAATGAGACAGGAAGGAGAAAAAAACAATAAAACAAATAGTAAGTAGTAGATTTAAACCCAATTAGAAAAGAAATTACATAAAATGCGAATGGAGGAGATGCCCACAAGAAAAGTCTATAAAAATACATACTTTCTTATAAAAGATACTCTTTAAAAATAAAATCACAGAAATGGTAAGTGTAATGGATTTGAAAATATATACCATGTATACACTGACCCCCTCACAAAAAAAGCCTGTAAAATATCAGAAAAAATACTTTGAGGCAAAGAGTATTATTGGAGATTAAAAGGGACATTTTATAATCTTAAGAGTCAATTCAATAGAAAGATATAAGACCCACATTTGTAAACACCTAATAGCATGCTACTAAACAATGAAGGGGTCAACCAAGAAATCAAAAAGGAAATAAAAAGAAATACCTGGAGACAAATGAAAATGAAAACACGATGGTTCAAAATCTTTGGGATGTAGCAAAAGCAGTTCAAAGAAGGAAGTTCAGAACAAAATAAGCCTACCCCAAGAAGCAAGAAAAATCTCATATAAACAACATAATGGAGCTAGAAAAAGAAAAACAGACTAAAAGCTCAAAACTAGTAGAACAAAGGAAATAATTAAGATTAGAGCAAAAAATAACAAAATAGAAATTTAAAAAATCAATAGAACAAATTAATAAAACCAGGATCTGGTTCTTTAAAAAGATAACAAAATTGATAAGCCTTTAGCCAGACTGATAAAGAAAGAGAGAGGACTCACACAAAATCAGAAATGAAGGAGAACCAACACCACAGAAATAGAAAAGATTATAAGAGAAAATTATGAAAAATTATATGTCAACAAATTGGACAACCCAAAAGAAATGGATAAATTCCTAAAAACATATAATCTCCTAAAACCAAATCAAGAAGGCATAGAAAATCTGAACACACTAATTACCAGCAACATAATTGAATCAGTAATCAAAAAAGGTTGCAGGATACAAAGTTAATATACAGAAATCCCTTGCATTTCTGAAGCAGCCAGCAGAAAGAGAAATTAAGAAAACAATCCCATTAACAATTGTACCAAAAATAATAAAATATCTATGAATAAACTTAACCAAAGATGTGAAAGACCTGTACTCTGAAATCTACAAATCACTGATGAAGGAAATTGAAGACAACACAAACAAATGGAAAGATATTCCATGCTCATGGATTGGGAGAACAAATATTGTTAAAATGTCCATACTACCCAAAGCATTCCATAGATTTAATGCAATATCTATCAAAAAACTAATAGCACTTTTCACAGAACTAGGACAAATAATCCTAAAATTATATGAAATCACAAATATCCCAAATAGCCAAGCAATCTTTAAAAAGAAGAACAAAACTGGAGGCATCACAATCCCAGATTTCAAGATCTACTACAACGTTGTAGAAATCAAAACAGTATGGTACTAGCACAAAAACAGACACCTAGATCAATGAGCAGAATAGAGAGCCCAGAAATAAACCAAAGCTTATATGGTCAATTAACCTTTTAACAAAGGAGGCAATAATATGCAATGGGGAAAAGACAGTCTCTTCAACAAATGGTGTTGGGAAAACTGGACAGGTACATGCAAAAAACTTAAACTGGACCGGTTTCTCACACCACACACAAAAATAAACCCCAAATCATTTAAAGACCTAAAAATGAGACCTGAATCCATGAAAATCCTAGAAGAAAGAACAGGCAGTAATTTCTCTGACACTGGCTATAGCAATATTTTTCTAAATATGCCTCCTGAGGCAAGGAAAACAAAAACAAAAATATAGGGGCGCCTGGGTGGCTCAGTTGGTTAAGCGACTGCCTTCGGCTCAGGTCATGGTCCTGGAGTCCCGGGATCGAGTCCCGCATCGGGCTCCCTGCTCAGCGGGGGGTCTGCTTCTCCTCTGACCCTCCCCCTTCTCGTGCTCTCTGTCTCTCATTCTCTCTCTCGCAAAAAAAAAAAAAAAAAATATTGAGACTACATCAAAATAAAAACTTCTGCACAGCAAAGGAAACAATCAACAAAACTAAAAGACAACCTACTGAATGGGAGAAGATACTGGCAAATGACATATCTGATAAAGAGTTAATACCCAAAATATATAAAGAACTTCTACAACTCAATACCAAATAAACAAATAACCCAGTTAAAAAAAAAAAATGGGCAGAAGACATGAACAGACATTTCTCCAAAAAAGACATGCAGATAACCCACAGACACATGAAAGGATGTTCAACATCACTGATCATCAGGGAAATACAAATCAAAACTACAGTGAAATATTACCTTGCACTTATCAGAAAGGCTAAACTCTAAAACACAAGAAGCAACAAGTGTTGGGGAAGAAGTGGAGAAAGAGGAACCCTTGTTCACTATTGGTGGGAATGTAAACTGGTGCAGCCACTTGGAGAGCAAGTGGAGGTTCCTCAAAAAATTGAAAATAGAATTACTTATGATCCAGTAGTTATGCTACTGAGTATTTACCCAAAGAATACAAAAACACTAATTTGAAAGAATAAATCCACATCTATGTTTATAGCAACATTATTTACAGTAGCCAGATTATGGAAGCAGCCTAAGAGCCCATGGACAGATGAATGTGTTCCTCCATATGTTTTTCAAAAAGTGAACAAATCTGCTGATAGATGGATGTATTGTGAGGAAAACTAAAGATTCAAGGATAATTCCAAGTATTTGACTTAAAGCACCTGGAAGAATGAAGGTGCTAACAAATGAGATGGAAAAGGTTTTAGGTGGATCAGTTTGTGAGGAATGAAATTCGAACTCAATTTTGTAGCTACTGGGTTTAGCATATCTGTTGGGCATCCAAGTAGAGCTGTAGAGTACATCATTGCATATACAAATCTGTATTTCAGGGAAAAAATCTGGGCCTGATATATAAATTGGGGAGTCAGTATCACTCTGATGTTTTTTAGAACCATGAAATCAACAAGAAAATGAGTGATGTTAGAGGAAAACGAAGAAAACCAAGAAATGAACTCTGGGACACATCAACATTGAGGGAAAATTGAGAAGAAAAGGAACCAGCAAAAAAGACAGAGAGAAGCAGAAGGAAGGAGGAAAACTGCAAGACAGAACTATTCTGGCAGGAAAACGAAGAAGAACATACACGACAAAAAAGATCAGTGGGTCAGGTAGGGTGATATTTGACTAGTGAATTGAGCAATGTGGGATTATGTATGACTTGACAAGGACACTGTTGGTGGAATACTAGCAACAAGGGCCGTATTGCATCTTATTTAAATGAGACTTGGTGGATTTTAAAATGTGTATATCTCACAAACATAATTTAAGCAAGCAAAAGCAAATACAAAAAAATAACTCCATTTATAAAAACAAAAGTAGGAGCTACCAAGGAAAGTGTGTGCATTTTTGTTAACTGTACTTCTGGTGACTGTACAGTTGGAAATTCTACTTTTTATCAAGTTTAATAAAAATGCAGAATTTGGGGGCTGGCTGGGTGGCTCAGTCAGGTAAGCACCGGACTCTTGGTTTTGGCTCAGGTCATGATCTCAGGGTCCTGAGATGAGCCCCGCCTCGGGCTCCATGCTCAGCGCAGAGTCTGCTTGTCCCTCTGCCTCTGCTCCTCCCTCTGCTTTCTTTCTTTCATAAATAAATAATTTATTTAAAAATGCAGAATTTTGTTTTACTTTTTTTTAAAGCTATGACATTAGCACACAGAACACCTCATTGTTGTTTGGGGAGAAGGGCATATGTCACTAATAGAGTATCTCTAAAGCTAGATTGATACAGGGGTGAAAAACACTTTTCTCTTCCAGTTTTGGGAAGCTTCCTCTTGGTTCCCAGGAGGAGGGATTCCTTGATGTTGACACACATCAGCCAACTTGGCCCAGATGCCTTATGGTGTGGATAAATTAAAATTCATTTTTATATCCTCTTCTCCCTCTCTGCCTTCAACACAGACTTGACTCCCTTAAACCCAGAGACCTATTGGAACTTGATCCCCCAAAATGGTTCCCAGTATGTCAGGCAATCTGGACTTTGCAGTGTTACCATGGAGATGGTGTCCCTCAAAAGACCTCTTTTTGTAGCTTGTGGAATCTTCAGATTGATAATTCTGTCATTTTCATTTCATTTCCTGAAAGTCAGGGTTGGCTTGTGAAAAGTTGTTAAACAATATGCCAAATGTTAACTGTCAAATTTCACTCTAAACTTTCCCCATTCAGAGCATCAGCTGAAGACTTCATTGGGTTGTATAGTGGCTTTCTGATTTTGATAGCCCATTGAACAAGGGAGTTTGAAATTTGCTGTATAGTGCTAACAACTGTCTGCTCATGTCCTGCCTGAAATACCATGACTGTTTATGAAAAGTATCTTTAATAAAGCTGGATACAGTTTGGTTTGGAAAAAAAGCTAAAAAATAAAAATAAAAATGAAAGTAAATGCAGTAACTCTATGGGGTTAGAAGTCAGGAAAATTGACAATTTAGGGCAATTGTTTCTCAAAGGGAGCATAAAGGCCTCTGGGTTGCTGGTATTATGTTCTGGGTGCTATTTTCATGAGTGTGTTCAATTGGTGAAAAATAATCAAGCTATACACATATAATAAGAGCATTTTTCTGCTTTAAATACAAAAAAACCAAGGTGTGCTCAAGAACTGGAGATTGAAGTATAGAAAGCTCTTTAGAAAAACTGCCTGTGAATGGAAGCAAAGAAATGAGGTGGTTGTTGGTAGAGGAAACAAAGTCCAGATTTGTTTTTTTGTTGTTTCCTTTTCCTTTCTGTTTGTGAGAGAGAAAGAGTATGTTTGTATGCAACCAGGACAATACAGTTAAGAAAAGAGAAACTGATCATGTAGGAGAGACAGAAAAGAATTGGTTGGAGTGATGTCCCTGTGTAGGTTAAGAGCCAATGAGACCTAACACACAAGATGAGAGGATGTTTCAGATAGGAGTATAGAGAGTCCATTGATGGGACTAAGTGAGAAGCAGTTTGTGGATGAAACGTATGTTTACAGATTTTTCTTTAAAATACTTTGATTTGGGGGGTTCCTATGTGGCACAGTCAGTTAAGCACCCGACTCTTGGTTCCAGCTCAGGTCATGATCTCAGGGTCGTGAGATCAAGCCCTGCATCAAGCTCTGCACTCAGTGCGGAGTCTGCTTAAGATTCTCTCCCTCTGACCCTCCCCCCCCCAACTCAGTCCCTCTCTCCCTCTCTCTCTTTTTCTCTCTCAAATAAATAAACCTTTAAAATAATTAATAAATTGTAAAAAATAAAACACTTTGATTTTCCCAGTGAAATTGGGAGCAATGTCAACAACAGGGAATGAGACTAGTTAGAAGGTGATGAAGATGTGAGGAGATAGAGAAAAATAATAGCTAAAACAGTGGTAGAGGAATATAGAAATAAAGTAGGATTGCCAGGCAATATTTAAGTCTCACTTAAGTCTTCTGTCATTAATTTAAAGCAAATTTAATCACCATGGTAAAGCTTGTCTTTCTCCTACAATTCAGCTGCAGAGATCCAGGTATTGAGTTGGTGGTAAAGTAGATTGAAATCATGTACTGACTTTGCCATGACAGTGCAAAGAAATAAGTGAAGTCAAAAGACAGGGGTACGTGCATAGTAGTATTTGTAATGTTTAAGCTGTGGAGGTAAGAAGAGGGCAGTGAAAAAATATCAGGATCAATAGATTGGAGGTCCTAATAGACTGAAAAACTTTTTGGAATCAGGGCATTAATTTATATTATAATTATATACTATATGTAGAAATCATTATTGTTTGGTCAGCCAATCTTAGTTACCTTACTCGCTATTTCTTTTTGCATGTAAACTCAATCTCTTCTTCCTAAAAATATCTCTTGGAATTTTTTTTAATGACAGTCTTTTGGTAGTGAATGGTTTGTTTTTTTTCTGAAAATATCTTGATATTTTTTGAAAAATCTTGATTTTCTGAAAATATCTTTGATTTTTCTGAAAATACCTTGAAAGATGTTTTTGCTGGAAATCTAGGTTGATAGTTATTTTCTCTCAGCTCTTTGAAGATATATTCTTCTGTATTCTAGCTTCTAATATTGCTGTTGATAAATCATCCTTCATTCTAATTGCTATTCTTTTGTAGGTGAGTTCTCTTTTCTCTCTGGGATTTTTTATAATCTTCCCATTTTCTTTGGTGTTCTTTAAATTTACTAGCATGTATGTAAGTGTGGATTCATCTTTATTTACTTTGGATTAAATTTTCTGGTCATCCTGAATATGAGGGTGGTTGTTTTTCAAATATATCATCTGAGGATAAGTTTCGTCTAAGTATGATGGACTGCTTTAAAAGGGAGGGTGGGGGGTGCCCGGGTGGTTCAGTCAATTAAGCCTCTGACTCTTGGTTTCCACTCAGGTGGAAAGCCTGCGTCGGGCTTTGTGCTCAGCACAGAGTCTGCTTCAGGTTCTTTCTCCCTCTCCCTCCCACTCACTCTCTCTCTCTCAAATAAATAAATAAAATCTTTTAAAAAAAAGAAAATTAAAAATAAGAGGGGGGAGAGGGAAGACTCCATAAAGAACCTGTAGCAGCCTACCTATATTTGTGAGACTCAAAAGATTTTCAACTTAACAACTCACATCTATTGTCATGCTTGACAAAAATATCTACACATAACGTTTGTGTACACAAGTGTGTAAACTAACATGAAAAAACTCCAGGTATGATTATGAATCATAGAATGTGAGATTTCACTGTATCACGTTCATCTTTCTGAGTCCCTGTCCTGCTTCAAGCTTCAGGGTCAGCCAAGTTTGGTCCTTTTCCTTGAAACAGTCTTCTAGATTGATTCAATCCAGGAAGAATCAACTATCTCTGATTAAGGTAAATGAGCTCTAGTTAAAATACTTTATGAATTAGCATTCTAGCATTGGCATTTTGAGCCTCTCTTTCAATTAGTGAATTGGAAAATTTTGCCACCAGTTGAAAGAAGTTCAGTTACAAGGAAACAGGTAAAGAGAATTGGAGACTGGATGGAAGAAGTAAAAAGTACATTGTACCATTGTTTGAAAGAATTTCTTGAAATACTCTTGTATAAATTGGGTATATCATTAACCATACACACATTCCTATTTAGTCTTTTTAAGGTAGACTGAAGGTAAGGAAGTGTATTTACACATTGTTCATGAGCTGTCTTATTTTTGATCATCACTAGCTTCCCAAAGAAAGAGGTGTAGGATAATTTTCTAGCTATTCTTTCTGGATCCACATTACCAAAGAGTTGTTCAGGATGAAAGAAGGTGTTTCTTTGTTTCTGTGAATTCAAGGAAACTACATATGTTCTTCTGGCAAGATTCCTCTCTCGAAGCCTGCTCCAACCCCCATGCCTTCCCCAGTGCATCCCTCACCCTGAGCCTTTATTACCACTTCTCACTCTTAGGTAAAATCTGTTATATTTAAGGACACAAACGTCTTAAAACTTACTGAGTTTAACATACATATTTTACTCCATTTGTTTCAGCTATGCTGAACACAGAAATGAATAAAATATGTCCACTGCCATGCCTAAGCTGCTCATATAATTTCTGGTTTTGCTAATGAAGTATCTGACAAAGTATAACAGAGTTGTCAGAAACAATGGTTTTGGAATCAGAAAGACCTATATTGGAATACCGATTTAATCACTTTTACTGCCTTATGTTTCCTCATCTATAAAATGGGGCAGTCACCTAAGGTAAAGTTACCGTAAGATAATGAAGGTTAAGCCTCAGCATCCCTCACCAATGGACTCCTTTTGAGGCCCTGGGGAGGGCCTTCACAATGTGGTCATAAAGTCTTTTATTTCTGTAAAACTTTATAAAAGTAAGATCTTCTTGTCTTTTTCTTAAGAAGCTCCTTCCTCCAAATTTTATGAGCTTCCTGTCTCTCCCACAAAACTTGGTTCTTCCATGATGTTAATAATACAGGTATACATTTATGAAGAGAATTAAGTAGGATAACACTTTTTCTGCTCTTTTTTATTCTTCTCCCTTTACCAACTAAATCCTCCTTATCATCCATATTTTAGCTGACTTCCATTCCCTCAAAAGTTTTCCAGACCCCTCCTCCACCCCAGGTCAGGTATGGGGTTCAATGCTTTCTAAGCTTTCTGCACTTGTACTTGTTAACATCAAATTATAAGTAAACAATTATTTCTCTAGTTGGTTGCTTTCATATATAAGTCCTCTGCTAGAATATAAACTCTATGGAAGAGAAGTCTGCATCTATCATGTTTATCACCATGTTTCCTATGCCTATAAGTGAATTAATAAATCAGTTAATTAATTCATCATTAATGGATTAATAATCAATGAATTAATCTGCACCCAGTAAATGCAAATAATATTTGC
Organism: Neomonachus schauinslandi; assembly: GCF_002201575.2. NCBI lineage: Eukaryota > Metazoa > Chordata > Mammalia > Carnivora > Phocidae > Neomonachus > Neomonachus schauinslandi. Next base: position 113,803,369 of record NC_058403.1, read on the forward strand.
TTTAATACACAACCACTTCACTAATATACAAGTAAAACTATAATAAGTATTATTAAGATAATAACTAAAATGTATTTTAAATGAGATATTTTATTTTATATTTGACAAAATCTTAGCAGCCTCATATATAAGGGTAGTTATGGGGATTAAAATGCTTAAATGTATGCAATTACTGCTGTATTTTATTTTAATTAATGGCTGGATTTCCTTTAAATTTTATTTTTAGTTGATTTTATTTTAATTAATGGCTGTGGATTTTTTAAATTACTACAAATAGACAATTACCACACAATTTGCCTTAAACAAAAAAAGGCCAAAATTCAATAAATAGGCCATCAACTCAACTGTTAATGTGTAGCTATTGAAATTAGCAGTGAGCGTAAAAAAATCCTATTCAAATTTGTGGTATAGTGCAGTGAAAATTGGGTTCAAGTTCTAGCTCGGACACCTACTGGTTGTAGGATTTGAGGAAAGTCACTTAATTTTTCTAACTTTCCTCATAAAATCATGACAATACTTACTTTGCTCTGTTAGTCATTAAATAAGTCAATGAATAAAATCTTGTCACAATATTTGGCAAAGAGAAAGTGTTTATTAATTGTTAGCTATTTTTATTTTTAAAGCTATAAATAAATTTTAACTAAAAGTTCCAGTCACACTAAGCTATTTGGCAATAACAAGTACATAATGCTTTCAATTTGTTCAAAGAAAATACTCTAGAAGTTTGGACTAATTATTTTAAGCACATTTTGGTTTGAGTTTATGTAATATCTATTTTTCATGACTCTGGTAGTACACAAGAAGATAAACTTTACAGCAAAATACAACTTTGTTAGTTGCTATCCTAATGTGGAAAAAAATTAAAGAAATAATGATACTGATTAGGAACACATGCAATAGTAATCATCAGGAGCAGATGCAATTCCTTACATGTTCTTTGGAAACAGTACAGCCTTACATCTGAACTTTATATGTTCAGTATCAAAGCTGAAGATATTTTCCAGCTATGATTTTAAAATACTGTACTGGACATACTAGAATAAGAAAATGCTACTGAACATATTGCAGTAACCTTATGGGCAATGTGGAATGTCATATCCTGAGAAAGTAGAGAACTTCTCATGAGAATGTTTGAAATGTCACTCCGGTTCAGTTTAGATCAGAGTGCAGGTGGCTCTACAAAGCCTTTGCTGGAGGCTTTGTGTTTATACAGTTGTTGCTTCCAGGATGGTATTGATTGGTTAGGCAACTAATAAAACAAGCAGCCCTGCTTTCATCTATGTGCATTTGGGGGATTCTGAAAGATAGAAAAGTGGTTTTAATTAGGGCATGGTCCTTTCACTTATTTTACTTTTTAATTCTTTTTTTCTTTCCATTCCAACCCACATCCTTCTCCTATTTCAGAATTTCTCTCCCTGTGCATGATTCCAAAGCCACAGATGCTTTGGAAGGCAAACAATCCTAAGGAAGACATTCTTCTTGGATCCTTAAGACAGAAACTCTTAACATTAGAAAAATCAACAAGCTTTTAATGTCCCTATTTCATCAATTTCTCTTCAGAGTTACTCATTTGTAACCTAAGGCAATATGGATCAAAATTTCTCAGTTGAAAATAAACTAAAATTTATAATGGAATTGATGAGAAATACCCAATATAAAATGTTCTACAATTTATATGACAGCTTCAATACATGAAAGCACATTGTGCGCTAAATCATTATATATGTGTGTATATATGCATAGATAGATATATACAACATGTATATATGACCAATTTTTAAATTTATGATACATTTGTATTTTTAAAGTATGTTCCTCTATATTCTATAGAGTCTCTTAATCTATTTTTCATGTTTTTTCTCACACTTTTGTGATATTGCCTTCTATCTCTACTTTCTATATCTCCTTTTAAACTATTCAAAAATTCATCTTTGATTTTATAATGAACATCCAAGGAAAGCTAAAGACAATATTCAAAATGTAATTCAGAGACTGTAAATAGAATTTCTTGTCAGATAGCTGTACAGTATAAGCTGTGGGGGGACAAAGTGATTTTTTCCCCCCAAAAAACTAAAAAAATAGAAAAAAGTAGCAAGTATTAAAAACTGACCACATAAATTAGCATATAAACTGGAGTTAAAGTGTTTCCAAAGATGAACATAAAATATAAAAGTACTAGTGTGATTCAAATGGTAATCAGACAACTAAGAAAATGAATTAGCACATAATTACTGTACTGTTTGGCTCACATAAGACAATTTTTCATTTATAGTTCATTTAAAGTATTTCAAGACTCTAAATAAAAAGACAAAAATTATTTTGATAGACCTTCAACTATGTTTGTTTTATTTTAGAGAAGTGGGTGCCACAGAGGGAGAGGGAGAGAGAGAATCTTAAGCAGGCTCTACGCCCAGCACAGAGTCTGATGCAGATCTTGATCCCACGACCCTGAGATCATGACCTGAGCTGAAATCAAGAGTCGGCCGCTTAACCGAGTCACCCAGGAACCCCAACCTTTGATTATGTTTTGAAATACAAAATTCTGACAGTGCTTCTTACCCTGTGGCACCTGGGTCCACAGCAGCAGCATCACTTTGGAGCTGGTCAGAAGTGCAAATTCTCAGGCACGACCCTAGACCTACCACACCAGAAACTCTGAGGGTGAGACCCAGAAATTTGTGTTTTATAACAGCTTTCTAGATGATTCTGATGCACTCCAGCTTGGAAGCACTAGTAAACTGATCAATAGTATTTATTCGGGAGACAGGCTGACAGTTCAAATCTCAAATTTGCTACCAATGAGCTGAGTGATTATTGTCAGATAAGTCTACCATATTGTTCTTTCTGTTTCCCTCTTGTAAAATAATGCCAAAGTAGTATTATCTCATAGTGTTGTAGTAAAGAGATTAATACATAGAGAGCACCAAGGCCATTTTTAGATACAGAGTTAACACTCAATAAGTGTTATCAATTGTTTCTATATTTTTGAAGCTAAGTTCTACTGAAAGTAAGTGACTTGGTCAAAGTCATCCAGCTAGTGTCACTTAAGGAATAAAATCCCAGTTTTCTCTACTCATACATAGTGTTTATTTCATAGCGTGGAATTGGTGAAAATCACCACATTTTCTCTAAATGACCAAGTAGTAAACTAAGCATTTACATATACAGGATCTTCACAAAATATGTGTCTTAGTCTGGATTTTCATTTTGCATTCTTAATGATATGTACTGAAAAAGTTATCAGCAACCTTTCAACAAAATGGTTAAGACATAGTAAGCTTTTCATCTTTTTTCAAGAGACTGATAACCATAAATTAGCATTATTTCACAAGCAGTATAATTAGCATGTGTCAAAACTTATGGAAAGTTTTGTGGAAGGAAGATATTAAGAGCAGCATCTACTCTAATAACAAATAGAAGCCTGTATCTTCCATGCTACATCAACAGGAAGAGAGTTAAGTGGCCCTAACAGAATATGTTATAAAGTTTGGGGAAAGGAAGCTAGGAAACAATGAAAATAAGCATGAATTACTATAATACTACTGCTTTAACAAATAAACTCAAACAGTACCAGAGTCACACACGAGAGGAAGCATCGCAGGAGCTCTGTGGTCTGTGGGTGATTTTCTCCTTGGCAACAAAGGCTTCCTCTACCTTGTGGTTTCAGTATCTTGAAAGGCTTTGTCGTAATCTTCACCCTGCTGGAAAAAGTAGAAAAGAACATGGCGTGTACATTACCCACTTCTAAAAGCCTTGGCCTAAAAATGGCACACCATCCGTCCTCTCATAGGTCCTCTTGCAGAACTCAGTCGTCTGGTCACACCTGACTGCAGGAAGATGGGGGTGTTCAGCTTAGCTGTGCACTCACTACAACCAGCCACGTGACATTCACTTCCCTGATGCCAGACGTACTATCACATGTGTGATAAATAAATGATAAACTTAGACATGACAATTTGAATTTTTTGTTCCTCATTTGTGGAGGTAAATCAGAATAGCTGCTTAAAATTCTCCCTCCAATAAAATAAGGAGCACAGCCCTCTAGTACGTTACAGAAACGCCATAAAGATTAAATGAGAATGCATGTTATTTTATTTTAGCCTACTATTTGATTAATAAGAGGTCAACACACTTCATACATGAATATATCTGGAAAAACAGGCCTGGAGGTTGGGTAAGGAAATGGAAGGAAAGCAAATAGTGTCTGAGTTCAAGAACTGAAAGCAAAAAACAAGGTTGGAGATTTTCATATTTATCAGAATTTTTAGATAATTCTTTTAATTATGAGCTCTCTTAAGCTTTTCTTTCTTAAGTTATTCTATGGCATTAAAGCTTATTAGTCTTTTAATTAGAGAAAATTCCATTTCAACTTAGTGCAGTTTTAATTTCTCTAGTTTAGAGGTGATATATGGCTTTAGAGCCCATGAGTTCATGACCGAAAGGCCTATCCCTCAAAGAGTGCTTGTTTCTTTATTTCCAAATGGGAATGAACTTAGGATGCACTGTCCCAAAGATCAGTACGGGTCCAACTTACTTTCATAAGAAAGCTGTTTTAAAAAGCTGTTGTGCTTTATGTAATCCAGTGACTTACTCTCCTTAATAAATATATTTATTCCAGAGCAGAATCTTCCATTAAAGGACACTTTTCTGAATAGATTTGTGGAGTTGAATTTTAACTTTTCATGGATTAGAAGAAAATAAACAGAATATTCAGTCATTGTACTGAGAATATGCCACTCAGCCCGTGCCAGTCACTGAACATCTCAGTAACAGAGGATACATGAAACCCCCTCCTGAGGTCAATGTAAGCACTTATGACCAGGTTACCTTCATTCTGATTCTAGGTCAGATGCCTTGACCTTTGTACCAGAAATTCTATTAAGTTTCAGTATTAAATTACTGAAATAGTCCCACCAAGCCAACATAATAGTGAATACTGTAATCACAAATTAATGGAAAAAAAAATTTAAGAGAATGTTCTGACCTGGCTAGAATGTCTAAATTCATAAAATAGATGAGAAGAAATTTGAAAACATTTTAAAACCCTAGTAGGGGAAACCCTTGTTTAGAGAATCTTGAGGGTTTGTTTTCTCTATTCATCTTGAAATTCTGCCAGAAAGTCAAGAAAACATTCTCAAGAGAAAATAGGAAATGTGTAATATTTGAACTAAAATAGCTAGTTCAGAATACATGAGTTCCTTTTAGTCTGATATCTCAGGATGTTTCCACACAGACCTCCCTCCCTAAAACATGCAGGAAGTGAGATCACAGAGTAAGCCATGATGTGAAGCTTTACCAAATGAAGACCGGTGAAGGTCTGTGGAGGGGGAGGCAAAGTGCACAAGCATTAGATTAAATACGCAGCCTCCCCTCAATTCTCAGCTTCTCCACTGGGCTGGCAGACGTGTCTGTGTCAGCAAGATTATGTCCAAAGTTATGGTACCCCATGTGACCTCAAAGTGGTCAAACAAACAGAACCTCTAAGGAGTTAAAATACAGGGCAAAACAAGGAAGCCTCTCTAGGTTTGATTCTGAATTCTCTAAGGGCCCCCTGCCATACACACACACACACACACACACACACACACACACACACACAGGACATTACTATCCTCTGCTGATATTTGCTCACCATGACACTAAGTGCCCTTCATGGTAACTAAACTCTTTTAGGGCATTGGGACAGTGTTTTGAAGAATCACAATAATGAATTTAAAAATAACTCAGATAGTTGTTGTTTAATAAATGTGAGTTCCTATCTCTTCTCAGAAATATTTGTACTATTAAGAAGAATCTTAAACTCTGATCTTTAAATCTGATGATCCTAAGAGATAAAATTCTCATTATAAAATCAGATTTCATGACAGGTGCTTGGAGACAGATTTGGGGGCAGGCTCCACAAGTCAGACCACATAACCTGTTACATGGTTATGCACAAAGATTTCATCTTAAATCAGTGCTTTGTGAATTACTGTAGGGAAGGACTGGGGGTTCCCCCCTCCCCATCCCCACCAGAACAATACCTTTGTCAAATCCTAAATCATGTACTTGCTTGTCCTGGCACTCTCAATTTCTGTCCTTACCTCCTCATGAAAGACAAACAGTTCAAGGACGGGGCACTGCCACCACACCGTGTGGGATTAGCATCACTTTAAATCCTCATAGCTGTATCAGCTTCGAGGACACTTTATGAGGGGATTAGTAGTGCCTGAACTTTTAATTATTCTTAATTGTATTAATTGTCAGCAGAATGTAAATGTAGTGTCTGTCCTATTTTAAGTAACAGGGCTTGCAATTCTATAAACAATAAAGAGGAGTACATGAGCAGGCTGGGAAGGAACTCATTTTTAAAAGTCTTAGATGTCAGTTCTAATCAGAAGTGACCCTCTCATGACTGTTCCCAGGCAGCTAACTCAATAGCCTGCCAATCCAGGAGATTTTCTTGACCAGATACAGCTGTACCTTCCAGAGTTCAAAAATCAATAACCATTTTCTAAAGGGCAAGTAGGTTGGGGATGGGAGGTATGTATACATTTTGATTCAAATAGCCTTAAAATATAAAGGTTCTTACCTAATAATAAGAACTAACATACTTTGAGTACTACATATTATGCACCAGGATTCTCCTATGTATGTCCTCTCAGCCTGAACACAACTTTGTAACTATTACTGTTATTTTACTGATATAGAAACATAAGACCACCAGCAACGGAATTCTATTTCTATTCTAATTATATTTCTTCAGAAACACACACACACACACACACACAGACCCACACAAATCTTTATTCCTCACTCCCATGCCTAGGACAGAAATAGGCTGCTCAGCCCTTTGTCTCTTCACTAGAAAGCATGCAGTGACCATAATATCACCATGAAGTACCTGTTTTTCACGTTCTGGCCAAAATCAGAGTAAGGAGAAGAAGAGAGAAAAAAAAAGGTTAAGAAATAGACTAGTTCATACCACCTAATGGGAATTCCTTAACATTCAATAACAACAAATTTCAGACCCAGATTTCAGAGGGTAAATACTTACTTTAGCTTTTCTATCCATTATGCACTGATCCACAAATACATGTTTTCATGTAAGGGTGGGAATTTTGGTTTACTTAATGACTTATTTACCTTGGGAAAATACAAGGTGCCAGAATCTGTTTCTGAGTAGTTACTTAAAAACAGTCAATATAGAACATTAGTTTTCCATAGTTGTAGAATGGCTACTATCAACATGAAAGGAGTATATTTGCTTTACTTTGTTTTATTTAATTCCTAACAGGACACCACAACTGTTAAAATACTGTTGTTGCTGTTTTTTACTTTAATCAGCACATTTCCATCTCTTTGGCATCTCTGTTTATATGCAAGAGCAAGGGCCTGGTAAGTGGAACTGGTAATCCAAGGTCTGCTTGGCCATGCCAAGTCCTCTGGCTATAATGTTCTCTTCTCTCCACTCTTTGGATGTTGGTGACATTCATTGTCTCCTACTTTAGGGGAATACAGAGGCAGAACTTTAGTAAAATACACACCGATACGAATCCAAATTGTTGTTAAATTTTCTGATAAAATGTTTTAAAACACATCAAATCCAAAGGTTACTTATTTGAGTTACTAACATCTTGTGCATTCTCTGCCAGCTGGGATTGTTAAAATGAATTAGAAATAGGCTCTGCACCCATTCATCCTTTGGTTTTTGAAGTTTGGACCACTGCCATTGTTCCTGAGTGCTTCCCAGTCACCTCAGCAGTCAGGGCTCTGGGACACCTTGGAATTCTACAGGATCCAATAGCTAAAAGATGGCCAGCATAGATAAGCTCCAGACTTCAGCACTTGGCCAGCATGTTTGTTTGATTTGAAAGATTTATTTATTTTAGAGAGCGTGAGCGGGGGTGGGACAAAGGGAGAGGCACCCTGCATCTGTACCAGTTGTTAAATATTTTTACTATCAACCCTGATCATGATGTCAATTTATTTTTAAAAGTGTTCTGGGAGCAGGCTGCCTGGGTGGCTCAGTCAGTTAAGTGGCTGACTCTTCATTTCTGCTCAGGTCATGATCTCAAGTCCTGGGATAGAGACCCGGGTCAGACTCCATGCTTGAGATTCTCTCTCCCTCTTCCTCTGCTCCTCCCCACCGCCACACATGTGCACACATGTGCTCTCTCTCTCTAATAAAAAAAAAGTGTTTTAGGAGCGGAGAGAATGAGGTGATAAACTCCAAACCTGGCGATTTAAGGAAAAGAAACAGTTGAAATGTGATTTGAATCTGTAAGTGACCAAAATAAACCTTTCTTCTCCTATCTAGTATTTTCTTTAATTGCCTCTGTATTAGGACATAAAGCTATTCATTTGTTTGCTTATGTTTGTTTATAAGAATGATGTGCTCAGTAAAAAGAAAGAACTTCTGATCAAAAGTGAAGGACCTGGGGCACCTGCGTGGCTTGGTTGGTTGAGCGCCGGCCTCTGGGTTTCAGCTCAGATCATAGTCTTGGGGTCCTGGGATGGAGCCCCAGTCAGACTCTGGGCTCAGTGGGGAGTCTGCTTGTCCTTCTCCCTCCCCTTCTGCTCCTCGTCCCACCCCCCCACCTCACATGCACAAGCATGCATCCCTCTCTCTCAAATAAATAAAATTAAAAAAAAAAAAAAGTGAAAGATCTCTCCTGAAGACCATGTGTGAGTTTGACCTTGAAGTCTTAAGCCAGCAACTATAGTTGTACAGGAAATGTTTTATTTCCTGGTCCTGGTCTCTTCTAGCTGGTTGAGATTAAAGCCAGGAACTTCCATATACATGGATATTATTAAATGGCTTTAGAAAAAATTTTCAAATAAAATGATTATTAAAGGCAATTTTTTAAAATCAAACCCTCTGAACTCAGAGTATATTTGATATGTAGTTTTTTATGCTACCGTACTTACTACATTTAGGAATGTTAATAAAAAGACAAGATTTTAGGGCGCCTGGGTGGCTCAGTTGGTTAAGCGACTGCCTTCGGCTCAGGTCATGATCCTGGAGTCCCGGGATCGAGTCCCGCATCGGGCTCCCTGCTCGGCAGGGAGCCTGCTTCTCCCTCTGACCCTTCCCCCTCTCATGTGCTTTCTGTCTCTCTCATTCTCTCTGTCTCAAATAAATAAATAAAATCTTTAAAAAAAAAAAAAAGACAAGATTTTATCCAACATTTTCATTAGATCCATATCTTAACGAAGACTTTGTTCCCATTGTTGTTACCTTTCACTTATGCCTTGGAATATGAAAATAATAAAGTAATAATTTCAGAGAAAAAGTAAGGAGACAAAAATTGTAGGCATAGTATTTAAAAGATTCTGTCGAATAGGAAAATCTAGTTAAAAAATAATGTCATATTTTTACACAATATTAAAATGAAAAAAACTTCAATGATAGTTGCTTAAAATGTCTACAATTATACGGGATTCATAAGGGCCACCTCCTACTGTTTTCCATTCAAATGAATGGAAAGCACATGGGTAAATTACCACCTGCAGTGCATGAGAACGGACATGATAAGCAGCTGTCAGTGCAGCCCTGTAATTATGCAAGTATCTTTCCACTATTATACAATTAAAAAGACCTATCTCTCTTCCACAAAGTAATGTTTTTGTTGGTGTCAAGAGCACTGAACTATCTCTACTCGTTCAATCACCTACATCTGAATTGAATATAACCAATAGATCCCTGGGAACTTATTTTTTTTTATTATTATTTTGGGGGCCCTCTGAGAAATTTTTATCATAATAAGAAAGCTTATTTTATTCTAGTTAACTTTCATTAAATAAAAATTTTGTCAACTTTTTCTACCTTTTTTTCCAGTTATCATCTCTGTTGGAACCTATCAAGGTGGCAGGTAGGGAAGCAAACCTTTTGGAAAAGTCTTTCAGTATCATAAGTAAATCAGAGGACAGAAGTAAAAACTAAAGCATAGTTATTCAATATTTTTTATGTCACCTTTATGATCTAAAAAATTAGATTTTAAAAATCTAGAGTTTAAAAAACCTTTAAAATCTGAAATATTTCAAGATTACTGAGGGATGGAGATTTAATTGAAATCTACAATATCAAAAAAATTATGATTTACCAAAAATAAAAGTACAACACTTTCTAAAAGTTTATGAATATCAGAAGGCACTTGACTAAAAAGAGAAATGTTTTCACTTGACTCAGAGCTAATCAGGAATAGTTGCACACAGTGACTGAGCCATGAATATATGAGTCTCTTGTACAAGAGAAACAGAATTGGGCTGTTGGCTGATGATATAAAGCTGTAACACTTGCATGTATATTAATTGCTATCCATCTATTACTAGTTTGGAGCCTAAAAATCTATATTTCAGAATTCCCAATCTCACTAATTATACACTAGCATTTTAAATAAAGACCAAATAGAAGGTCACATAGTAAACTGATTCATTTCTAAATGCTGCCAACCAGGTTATTGAGGATTTGAATTTAGTATATCATTAGAAAAGATTAAATTTCAAAGTAAGTTCATTATCACATGCTAATAAAACTTGTATTTACCACTTGATACAATAGTTGATGAGGCTGATGTTCTTAACTTTTCCCCATCTCTACTCCTTGAATTCTTTAAGTCAAATGAGGGCCACATTCACTGCAATGTGTCATAGATTTGATGTTCTCCATTCCTGCTGCCACTGCCTAAGCGCTTCTCTTACCCATAAGGAATTTTTGTTTTTAAAGTAGCAGAAAACCTGGAGCACCTGGGTGGTTCAGTCAGTTAAGCACCTAACTCTTGGTTTCAGTTCAGGTCACGATCTCAAGATCATGAGATTGAACCCTGTGTTGGGCTCACACTCAGAATAGAATCTGCTTGAGGTTGTCTCTCTCTCCCTCTCCTTCTGCCCCCCCCCACCCCTGCTCACATGCTCTCGCTCTCTCTCCCTCAAATAAATAATATATATTTTTTTTAAAGCAGAAAATCCAAACAGGCTTGAGCCCAGAAGTTCTCTACTGCCCAAAGTAACTAAAAAGTTCTGAAGTAGATCTGGTTTTAGGAGTCCTTCTCTCTCTACTTCTTGTCTCTGCACTCCAGTGTTGGCTTCATGTCCAACCTGGCAGTTTTTTCAAGGTGGTAACATGGCCTCTACCAATTCTAGACTTTGAAGCAACAGTTCCAAGTTCATAAAAAGAGAACTATTCTTTCCCAGAAGTTTGAGCTAAAATCCTGTAAAATCACTCTCTTTGGTTGAAATTAGGTCATGTAACCATCCCCAAAGACGTAAGACACAGTGTCTTCTCATTGGCCAGGGGTAAATCATTTGCCTAGCTCCAAAGCTGCAAAGGAATCAAAAATGTCAGAACTATGGTGCTTGGCTGGCTCAGTTGGAAGAGCATGCAAATCTTGATTTCTGGGATGGAGTTTGAGCCCCACTTGGGTGTAGAGATTACTAAAAATAAATAAACTTTAAAAAAAATGTCCAATGCATGGGCCCACAATGAAAAATAGATGATTCTTTCTGGAGCAGCACTGTCTAATAGGAATATAATGTAAACTACATATATAATTGTAAATCTTCTAGTAGCCACATTTAAAAAAGTAAAAAGAAATAGATGAAGTTAATATATTAATTATAAGATATAAAATACTTTAATCCAATATATCCAAAACATTATTTCACCATCTTATCAAAATCTAAAAATTATTAAATATTTTCCATTATTTTTTTAATTTAGAGTACATTTTCAAAATTCAGTACATATTTTATACTTCCAACATAATTCAATTATAAATTCAATTCCTCCTTTGCCCTAACCTCAGTTTTAGTGTTCAATGCCATATGTGGCTAATGACCATCATATTGTGCACCACACCTCTGAAGTCTGGAGGGCACTTGAAGATCTGTTATCAAAGGAAAAATAAATGCTATTTGTTGGCAAACAACAGATATATACTATAGCTTCCTTATTGGCTTTCTTGTTTTTGGTCTCTCCACATTCTGGTATTACCAATAAGCAGACCAACAAGATGACAGAAAAGTGAAACAATGTAGACTATAATTTAAATCTGTTTATAGGTCAGTCCCAATTTATTTTTTTTAACCTAACTTTTTACATTGTTTCTGTCTCTAAGTTTCCCCACCTGAGAGTTTTCATTACCTACTGCCACATATTGCTTAGTCATCCCTGCAGGGGTGGATGTCATTTGCAAGGGGTTAAATGTTCTAGGGAACATTTGGAAATATGTGGGGGCATTTTTAGTGGTTTCTGTGACTAAGGTTTTCTACATGGTGTTTAATAGGCAGGGGCCAAGGATGCTAAACATTCTGCAATGGGTTGAAAAACCCTGCAGAAGAATACTATTCTAATCAATAGTTAACTGATAAGTAAGAAACACTCATTGGTGTACTGGTGACAGGTTCTTTGCAGGGCAGAAATTTGTTGAATGTGCTGATTTCCATGGTGTAAATACTCCCACAATGGCTAAATTCAAGCTATGAGCATGTAATTAAAAAAAGTTATAAAGATTTTGTTGAATATGAGTTCTAATGCCAAGAAATATGCGAAAATGAATGTATCATAGTGACATTTACCAGAATAATTAAAAATTCAGTATATACAACAAATTCATAGTGATGATTATGTTTATCTGATGTAGCAGACTCAGATTGGGAAAACAAATTAAAAGTTGACATTAGACTATTATTTAATGTTTTTAGTTTTTATAAAAAGATAAAGAGAATGTAGTAATGCAATACTTGTATGTGTAGATATATATACATATATACACATATATATGCATATATATAATTTCAATAAAACTTTAAAAAAGCATTGACAACTGTTATACAATTTTGGATGGAGACAGAAATGATCTTTGAAGTTGTCTTATCTTCAGTTTCCTTCTCTTTGCTTCATGAAACATGAAAGAGATGCTTCCCATTGAGAAATATATTTTCTTCCATCTAAAACTTTCAGTTTTAAGCTTAAATATTTAATCTACTAAATCCTGGTTTACTCTATATCCTACCTGAAAATTAAATCCATGTAAAGCTTGAAAAGATAAAAATACCCAAATGCTATACATTTAAAGAACTCCTTAATTAACTTTATAAAATTAATAATTTTGAAAATATTTGTTTTAATAATTTTCACCATAGTTGTCTAAAGATTCCAAACTTCTGTAATGCTAAGAACATAGTTTCATGAATTTTTTAAAAAATATTTTTTTAATTTATTTGAGAAAGAGAGAGAGCATAAGCAGAAGGGAAGGGTAGAGGGAGAGGGAGAAGCAGATTCCTTGCTGAGCAGAGAGCAGACTCGGGGCTCAATCCCAGGGTCCTAGGATCATGACCTGAGCCAAAGGCAGACGTTTAACTGAACTGCGCAGACACCCCCATAGTTTCATGATTTTTAAACTTAAATCTTAACTAAAGAAACGTTTGCATTTATGATAATACATAATGAAACAGATTGATTTAGGAACACTTGAAAATGCCAACATTTCTTAATTTAATAAGGAAGCAAGCAAACTTTGTTTTAAAACTATTGTATCTGGATTAAATATAAGTTAGTTTGGATTTTTATATCAATTTAGAAATGTATGCATTTACTGAAATAGTGATAAATTGGTATAGTTGTTTCTCTTAAGAAATTAGGTCCCCCAAGGATATATAATGAGGCTCATATTCATTGCCTGTACTGCCAAAATAAAACAAATATGCTTTTGGATTTAGAGAAGTATTCTTATCAAGAAGAAAATCCAGGATTTTTACTATGAAATAAAATACTTGCCGTCATAGAGAAAACCAAAAACATGACATCATAATGCCCCCTATTGTTTAAAATGGGATATGCATTAGAAATAGTTCCCAAATTATATACAAATAAATGGACATTTTGGTAACTTGTGGTGACATTCAGAGCAACTACAAACATGGGGAAATAAAGTTACCTGGACTCTTAGGAAAGCACTTCCAAACAATTTAAGATTCATAACTTGAATAATCTGCCCACAAAAAGAGGACTTCAAAGAGCTTCAGAAGATACATATTAAAATCCCATCGCGTGAGAATAACAGTAAACTTATTATAATGTCTGTTTTAAATTAATATGCTTGAATATTTGGAGGTAGGTATGGTGTCTGTTAGGTTCATTATTACAATGAAATGACAAATATTTAAGCATCATATAAAAAAAGCCCCAAATTCAGGCTAACCCAGAGGAAAGAGAAAGATGTGATAGATGAACTGGCCACATGATGGCAACATTTCACCACATAAATGCAAATAAGCCAGAATTTGACAGTGGCAATCCCCCTTGATTTAAAGAAAGTGCTTAAAATAGGGAGTAAATAAAGGCCCACTTCCTCTATAGCACTTTATTACTTTTATAGTGCTACTTTACTGTCTCTATAGTAAAGGAAATATTATTTAAAATCCTACCCACTATCTCCATTTCAGTATGGAGATACTAATTTTATTTTGTGGTTGAGTGTGTCAATTCCCACATATAATCTGGTTTACATGCAATGCTTACTTCATTTCACTTGTAAAATATTCTATTAAACTTAAATTTCAACGTGTGAAGGATTTGTTGATTTTTTTCCCCTTGAAACAGTTATATATTATAGAAGACTATTTTAGAGCAGCCCTATCTCCCTAATCTATTCCAAATCTATACCCCAACTCAACTATTCCCCGAAACCCCTCCCTGGTGGGAGAATCCTACAAAAGCCTTCTGGACTCTACAGCTGTTCCTGGCATCCAAACTGCAAATAGCCCTAGGGTTGGAGGGAATCTGATTATGCTTTAGTGGAAACACCTAGAGTGGGGAAATAAGACATTCCAGTTCTCCTGACAGCTGCGCCCAAAGTGGTTTCTAAGAGAATCTTCCATTGTCTATGATATTACTAACAATTAAACAATTAGGTCCACAGCATTTAAAAGAACCAAGAGGTAATATTTGATTAAATACAGTGATAAAGATAAAAGCAAGTGATATAATTTTCTACTAAGGAGATACCTTCAAGTCCCATACTTAAGTTTTATATGCAATGGAAGTTAAACAACCCATATTCTGAAGTATCCAAATATATGTACTAGTTGTTCATACACTGATCTATGAGATGATAATGGGTGGTAACTTCCCTATTTATTAACACATAAACCAAATCAAAGATACCATACTCTTAGAAATTAACTAACATTCTTGTATTCTGTGCTCAGAGAGTAGAGACCCTATCCTCCCACAGATGGGCACCTTGAGTCATTAGAAAGAGGCAAAAAAATAGCAATGTCTTTTTACAAAATTAACATTTCTGTGAGAAGAACAATCCAACCACCACATTCTCAAAACTGACCAATAGTAACATTTTGACCTTAAAAACATATATGCTTTATCACTCAAACATGAAGTGGAAACAATGACTATAAAAAATAAGTATAATTAAGACTAAATAACAATTTGTATAATAAGTTATTAATGGTTAAAGAGGGTAGTAATGCATTTCAAGGAAATCATTAGACATGAAATAGTTATGATTTGCCACATATCAAGTAATTTAGGCTATTGTGAACATCACAGTGAAATACACATATATAAATATATATTTGTAATATATATACATACACACACATGTAGTTGAAATTATAGAGCAAAGATAAAAGAAGACATGCTGAATTATTTATAAAAATTTTTGAGCCTGGTGATGGGTATTAAAGAGGGCACGTACTGAATGGAGCCCTGGGTGTTATACACAAACAATGAATCATGGAACACTACATCAAAAACAAATGATGTAATGTATGGTGATTAACATAACATAATAAAAAAATAAATTAAAAAAAATTTTTGTGCTCTGAGGCTACTTATGATCATGATCCCAAAATCTGTACCCCCCCCAAAAACTGATGGAACAAATATGGTACAGTGATTCAAACATAATAGGGGACCAATATTTATATTTGTGAAATAATAGTATATTTTCTAGCTACCACAGATGTTGCAAACTATTCCTAAAAAGAAACTTATTTCATGAAGAAAATTTGTGTTATTAGTAATTTTCTTTTAATTCACAGGCACACCAAGAATTTTAGGATGCCTGGCCAGCATTGTTCCATAAATCAGTGATCTGTGGAAATATCAATAACCCTAATCTACATACAGGATAAATAAGATGTAAAGAAGCTAAGGTTACGTTTTTGTACGGTGATCTGTTGTAGGGAGAAGGTGGGGAAAGATCAAAAAAAATTTGTAGAGGGAATTTTGTTCATTTGAGAGTGAGAAGCACACACATACAAACATTGGTACTTATTGGTCATTATTTACTAGGATTACATATGTACTTCAAAATAATTTTAATTATACAAATTATAATTTGTATTTTCTATTACTTATATCTTCTAAAAATAAAATTTTCTATTAAATGTTATTTCAAATCTCAAAATCTGTAATAATTTTTGTCTCCATAACACATGCTTCTAACCACTAGGTGGCTCTATTATGAAAGTTCCCCCTTAATTTTTAAATTATGAATATATTTATATTATATTCTTTTCAATGTATTATATGAAAGTGACGAAAAGCAGAAAGGAAGAAGCAAGCAAACAATATTAGCTAAGTTTTCTGTGTCAGCTATTTCTTATCAGAGAACCAAACTTTGGCCCTAATAAGAGACCCCAAAAGTCAATTTATAATGGCCCAAACAAAAAGGATATCTATTGGTCTACATGGCAAGCAGCCCAGGGCTGAATAATCTGTCTGTTCTGTCATTAAGGATCAACTGCTTTGGTCTCTACATTCTGCCATCAACAGTTGCAACCTAAGGCATCTTCTAACCTTGTGGTTTTAAGATGGTTACCATTACCCATCAAAACCAAATGTTTCCTTGTCCATGACCAGCTCAAGAGGAAGAAAAACACCTCTGCCCTAACAGCACAACAAAATTCCATTGTATTGGATTCACTGGGCCACTTAGGTTACATGTCTGTTCCTAAACCAATCACTGTCACCAAAGGAATGCAATGCACTGGCTGGCTTATGCCCAAGTTCTTGAACACTGACAAGAGAAGCTGGATTTTCATAATTGCCTTGGACGGGTTGAATTTAGATAATTGGATAAACTGCATAGCAGCTACACTGAGTGTGAGGGATGCACAGATGTTGGGAGGTTGACTGCAATTTCAACTCCCCCATTAAATAAATATGCCATCTAGCCTAAATTACCCAATATGTACCATCTCATCAATTCTGAGTCAATACCTTTTAATATGTTTTTGTTTAGAAAAGGATTCCCCTTTGAAGCATTTTCTTCTCAATAAAAAGTTGCCTTCGAATCCTGAGCATATGCTTTTATAATGTAGAAAGAGAAAAACATGAACCCAATTTGATGAGTAGACATGAAGGAAATATTCAACTTTCAAAGTAGCAAATATATTTAATTCTACTCTACATACACATATGTATGTATTTATTGGTATACAAGTGTTTTTTCCAATAATTTAGATGTTAATTATCCTTTCTAGTTAAACTTAATTGTGCATCCCTCTAAATTATATCAAACAAAGTTAGTCGTTAAGAGGATATATGAAGATAATAGAGTCTACTTGGGGGTTGCCTGGGTGGCTCAGTCGAATAAGCATCAGATTCTTGATTTTGGCTCAGGTTATGATCTCGGGGTTGTGAGATCAAGCCCTGTGTTGGGCTTTGCACTGGGTGTGGAGTCTGCTTACGGTTCTCTCTATCCCTCTCCTTCTGTTCCTCCCCATTCCTACACCCTGCTTGCACTCACTTGCTCGCTCTCTCGCTCTCTCTCTCTAAAAAAAAAAAAAAAGAGTCTACTTGTGGTAAACATGAGTTTTGTAGGGCACCATAAAGTATTTGGGGTCCAGCTAGTTCAGGCATTTGCATGTAATGAGCATTGGCCATATTTTTCTAGCTCCTTTTTATTCCTCCGTTGCATCTACTATTTCTTCATATAATATTTGCTCATAAATAGTTAACTAGAATTTCTAATCCAAATATTTGCCTATTACACAATCATGATTATACTTAGAGCAAATTCATAGACTAATTTATTTTTCTCAATTGTTTTAAGTTTATTTCATTATGTAAATTTAAGAGTAAGATGATGTTAATGTTTAGCATTTCACAATAGAAAAAAAAAACTATACAGATTATTAGAGAGAGAGGAGGAAACCTATACTACCAGTTAAATTACCTTCTTCTCTGTATTATCAAAGAACTCTCTATTACCATTTCTTAATCCCCAGGGAGAATCAATTCCAATTTTATACCTCCATTTTTTCTTTTTGGTAATTTACTTGTATCTTTAATTTGCATGCTTTTACATCTATTTCTTGACTTTTTGTTAACATTATAGAAATTATCTATTTATTTCCCATAACAGTTTAATTCAAGATCAGGCATTTTCCATCCCTTCCTATTTTCTTGACTCTAGGGTGTGTGGGAACTTCACAAGCAAGGAGTAAATTCTTCATGCCATTCTGATAAAATTTATATTTATCTTTCACTGATACTCTGCAAAAAGAACATACGTCTTTATCACCAAGCAGCATTAAGTACTCTATTAGGTATTTATTCTTTTTTTCTTTTTTTTAAAATTTTATCTTATTATGTTATGTTAATCACCATACATTACATCATTAGTTTTTGATGTAGTGTTCCATGATTCATTGTTTGCGTATAACACCCAGTGCTCCATTCAGTACATGCCCTCTTTAATACTCATCACCAAGCTAAGCCACCCCCCAACCCCCCTCCCCTCTGGAACCCCCAGTTTGTTTCTCAGAGTCCATAGTGTCTCATGGTTCATCTCCTCCTCCAATTTCCCCCCCTCCATTTTTCCCTTCCTACTATCTTTTTCTTTTTTTTTGGCATATAATGTATTATTTGTTTCAGAGGTACAGGTCTGTGATTCATCAGTCTTACTATTAGGTATTTATTCTTAAAGGTAGCTGAGTAGCCCAAAGCTGGTAATCCGGTTGTTTGTCAAAGTTCTGTGGTCTAGTCTCAGTGACTGTTACAGAAATTTGTCCAGAGCCATTCAAGTATTATGCCTATATTACCGAAACTTTTACTTTCAGTTGAAGCTCCAAAGCTGCCAAAAAAAGAAGATAATTCTGCCTGTGTTTAAAATAGGGATCAGAGAAACTATGCTGAACTTGCTAAGTGACATCCCCAAAATAGTCGGGCACCTTAGCCCAACACCCATACAAGGATATATAAGAGGCGGTGAGAACATTCAGGAATGACTGGGAGAGAATAGATTTTTGGAGAGAATGGCCAAAAGACCATGCAATCTCCCAGCCCTGTGAGGAGGGGAAAAATATGTTTCTTACCCACAAAACAAGTGGGAGGGATTCACCCCAACCACCCGAAGAACTTGCTTTGGAGTTCACCCAGCCCTGGAGCCAGTACTTAGCTCTCAACTGGAGATCAGTGAAAGTAAGAAAACAAGCAGGAGTCATCTGAGCATATGAACTTTGAGTGTGAGCAAGCGCATGTGTGTTCCTATAGGCCACACTGACGCAAGGAGATCCCCAGGTGGTGGGACATGAATTGATTTCAAAAGGATCCAGTAGAAAACTTTGAACTATTCTAGGATATAGAAGCTGAAGGAGAGTCTAAATCATCAGGAAAGAATGACCTTTATATTCTGTGGTTACGCCACCAAAAAATACACAGATTCGTTTATTGCATTTTGAATTTGACTTTTTAGGGATTGAATTTTTCAATTTAAGTTAGCTTTAGAGTTATTGAAATAATATAAGTAGTAGAAAAGTCAGATCTATAGAACAAAGTATATTCAGTGAAGTCTAGTTGCCATCCTATCCCTTCTGCCCTGCTACATCCTAAATAGATAGATGAATATACCTATAGATGTACACATACATTTATATACCACATTATGTGATATACATGATATATGCATAGATATTACACACATGTACACATGCAGAGAGAGAGAGAGAGGGACAGAGATTCTACAGCTCCATAGTATTCCATTATGTGAATATACCAATTTCTGATTGATAGATATTTGGTTATTTCCAGCCATTATTTTTTCCATCACAAATAGTAGCTGGGTTTTAGAGGATACTCTGGCAAGAAACAGAATTTTGCAGGCCTTTGTAAGAATTTTGGAGTTTTTTTTTTAAGGGTGTCCATAAGCCAATGAAAAGTTTCAAACAGAGGACTGGTGGGAAATGGGTTTTGTTTTACCTAGGACTGCATGAATTGAAGAAGAGGGGCCCAGGAAGATGACTATTGCATGAATTGCAAAAGCAGTGCTCTGTTAGGAAAATCATTTCTATTTATGAAGTATGGCCTTTGCTTACCCTGAAGCCTACAATTTGAGATAATTTCCTAGGAGAGCAGATTGATATAGCAAACTAAATTTTGCAAGATACTTCAAAATAGGTTTCCAAGAATAAAATGTTGATATTATATTGCCTGGTTCCAGTGCTTATATTTACTTACCATATTTAGAGTATATTTAAAAATCCCATACAGATTATAAGTTATTTAAGAGAAATGCAGATAAGTTTTATATGTAAACAAAGGCTGAAATCTGAAACAGTTTTATGGTCAATGGGAATCGTGAAGTTCATTTAACTTTTTCAGAATCTATAAAGCTTTTTTGAAACCATGTCATTTGCTCTTCTATGGTACCACACATTAGAACTAATAATGCAATTATAACTTACATAATTGAATAGTGATACTGCTTTTTACCTCAGAAGTTCTTTTTAGACTTACATGGTCATCTTCATTGTGCAGTTGTATGGATTTACATTGTAACATCTGAGATAAAATTATCAATAAATATAGATTCTCTGTCATAGTAAATGCCAGATTTACCATCAGTTACCAAATACCGAACTTCATAAAAGCTCTAACACATTTTAAAAGAAAATATGTACTGTTTCCAGGCAAAAACTCAGGTTCTTTTCTTTCTTTTTTTTTTTTATTCAAGTGGCTTAATCTTGAATAATCTAGAATAATAAAGAATAATCTATAGAGGATGTTTTGTTTCCTTTTTGGTTTGTTTTTTGTGTTTGCCTTCTTTTATCTTGTGATAATGTGCAAATTCACTTTCTGCAAAAAAATGTAACTACATTTTAATATTCTAGGAATAAATAATAAATCTTACTGGGATCCCTGGTATATGAAATAAACCTTTATACTACTACTACTAATAGTCTCTATTTTGAGTCCTGACCATATGATAGGTGCCAATGAATCACTCTAAAACCTATCCTCTAAAACGCAGCTCCCTAAGTTTGGGGTTTCTGTCCTGTAGTTCAACTCACTGCCTGTGTATTCTTCTTCTTTCAAACCCCTTTTGGAATTAGGACTGGGGAAGCCAACACAAAAATGATGATACTCTGACTACTGCCACTGCTGTACATATTAAACTGTCTGTTGTCCCTAATCTAAGAGTCTCATGTCTTCTGCCAAAGTCTATGAAACTATGGGGCGCCTGGGTGGCTCAGTTGGTTAAGCATCTGCCTTCGGCTCAGGTCATGATCCCAGGGTCCTGGGATGGAGCCCCGCATCGGGCTCCTTGCTCAGTGGGGAGCCTGTTTCTCACTCTCCCTCTGCCTGCTGCTCCCCCTGCTTGTGCTCTCTCTTCCAAACAAATAAAATCTTTTAAAAAAAAATCTTAAAAAAAAAATCTATGAAACTATGGGAGGCTAATTTAACTTTCAAATAGATTCTTCACAGTTCTTGACAACAATACAACTCTCCTCTGTGAAGAGACCAATGGACCACTTGGAGGCATATTGACTAAATTGGTCCTTCCATGCTGGAAAGGCCAGCAGTCCATCCCTCTTAGAGAGATCGATGACTGTTCTGGGTATGGGTTTGCCATTCTTACTGCATGGTTTCAGTAAGCACCAGTATTGTGGAGTTTATGGATTTCATATGGCATGACATCAGACCAGGGGACCTACTTTGCAGTGAAAGAGATATGGGATGAGCCCAGTACCATGGAATCCAATAATCATATCATGTACCAAACCATCTAGAAGCAGCCAACCTCACAGAATGCTGGAACAGTTTTAAAAGTTTAACTTCAGTACCAGTTCAGAGGCAATTCTCTGAAAGAATGGAATACCATCCTTTTATATGTATTATATGCAATAATTCAGAGGTCTCAACATGGCATTGTGTTTCCAATAATAAAAATAGACTCAAGAACCAAAAGGCAAAACAAGAGTCACCCTATGTATTCTTACTTCCAGTGATCCAATGGGAATTTTGTGTTTTCCATCCCTACAATTGGTCTGTGCAGGAGTGGAGGTCCTGAAACCCAAAAACTAATATATTCTTACCAATGGACATGGCAAGAATACCATTATATCATAAGCTACAGCTGCCACCAAGATACCTTATCCACCAGAACGCCTTATGTCTGGGGACCAGCAGACAAGAATGGAAGCTACTGTACTAACAGGGTAAGTGACTCTGAGTGGCAAGAGAAGGTAGGGCTGCTTTTACACAGTGGGGAAGAGAGGAACACATGTGAAACCCAAGTTTTCCAGTTGGGCACTTCCTGGTACTCCCTTACCCCGTTGACCAGATATATACAGCAACTCAGGCCTGAGGAAGGTATGATCATTCAGCATTTAAACTCTCAGGAATGAAGGTTTGGCTCACACCACCACATAAGTAATCAAAATATGCTAAGGTGATAGGGGAGGGCAGGGAGATTTAGAATGGATTGTGTAGGATGAAAGGGGTGAGTAAGTACCAGTTGCAGCCTAAGATCAACTGCAGTGTCTGGGGCTATAGTTTATCAAATTTCACTCTTTCAAGTTTCCCCTCAGGAAGACAGACCCAGGGGAACCATGGAGGAGATTCTCCCCAAATAAGTATGAAGAAGTAAATTTGTGTGGAACCAGTGGTGGATGGTGGCAGGATGCTTCCAGCCAAAGACGGAACACAGAAGGGACTTCTCTGATGGGTGAGATTGGCTCAAATAGTCCTGATTGGTTAACTGAAACTTTCTTCAAACTGCAGTGTAAAACTTCCCTTCATTCCTTTCCTCCCTGACAGGAGTCAGAACTGCATTAGAGTCTGAAGGCTCTCCCCACCTTCTCCAGCCCCTTCTTATTTGTGCCTCTCAGGTTTTCTCCAGGACATTTTTGCACATCTAATCCCATGCTGGTGTATACCCAAACCAACACACTGACATTGTGAATAAGTACATAAAGAATAAATAACTTTATATTAGGTAAGCCACTAAGAGCAGCGTCAACACTGATCTTCATTGGCTTTCATGAATGTGATCATCATCAATTCTGTGAATGTGTGCCAAAAATAGAAACTGACTACCCTGACTTGCTCTACCACAAGGCAATTATATAGCTTGGCAGTGACATTTTCTTATGATTTTCTTGCGCTTAGAGCCAAGATTAAAACTTTTATGATCAAGAAGAACCACCCTCAGGGTGCCTGGATAGCTCAGTGGGTTAAGCATCCGACTATTGATTCTAGCTCAGATCATGATCTCAGGGTCCAGAAATTGAACCCCCTGATCAATCTGTGCTCAATGTGGAGTCTACTTGTCCCTCTCCCTCCCCTTCTGCCCTCCCTCTGCTTGTGTGAGCTTGCATGCTCTCTCCCTCTCTAAATTAAAGAAGTAAATAAAATCTTTAAGAAAAAGAAGAACCACCCTCAACCACTATGTTTGAATGCTGAATGGAGCTGGAAATAACTTTTTGCTATAGACTTGATAATATTTCATTAATGTGACCTAAAATTACAAGGCAAAATTATAAATACTAATAACAGTACTTACATGCAGAACTTATACTGCAGGAAAGTCATTTTGATGACAACTAATATTGTTTGAATCACAAGTAATGCCAAGCTGCTTTATATACTTCATAGATTGCCAGAAGTTAAGATAAAAATAAATACCTTCATTACCACAGTTTTGCAGAAGATATACATTTCAAGCTCAAATGAAGTTCCAATAGTCTAAGTTCAAAGGAAATTTCCATATCTCAAAGTTCATTTAGCTGCGTAAGTGAGGAGCTTCCCCTCAACCTTCAACTGGAAATGAATAATCAAATGCAATAACATGCTAAGAGGCAAATATCTAGAGAAGAATCTAACAGGATTCTGTAAGTGTCCTCCATATGTTCATGGGTTAATATCAATACTTGGCAGACCTATCTCTGTGAAAAGACATTTTCAAAGATGAAATACATAATATCTCATTATGGATCAGCATTGACATATAAACACTTGCAATTAATTTTGATGATAGGAAACACTAATTTGAATCCCAATTAAGCAAAGTATTATTTCTAAAGAATTCCATTCTCATTAGTAGACTTTTATTGTCAAAAATTTTCTTCAATTATTATGTTTTGAATGTCATCAATAAACTTTGTGTAATTCTGTTTCCTCCCTTGCTGTATACTGACTTCCATAAGATTCTCAATTTTGCCTCTTGGCCCACAAAGCCTAAAATATTTATTATCTGATTCTTTATGATTTAGGTTTTAAGTATGAAAGATTGAAAAACAGCAACCGTATACAAAATATTGGGGTTTTTTCTTGTATTCTGATATTAAGTACATACACTCTATTTTCCAGTGTTCTATTTGAAAACCATTCTAGGATGCCTTCAAATACAAGCCTGTTTGCAACAAAACGGATATGTAAGTGAAAAAGTTCTATGAGGAGTTTCAGAAGGATGCCATTTAGGGTTTTACAATCCAGTTCCCCTAATCTTATACCACCTGAAGCCATCATTTGTGGCTTGACATGAGACAGAGTTTAAAATTGTTCAGCATGCTCCATTATAGTAGTAATCTTAATATGGTACTAGATGTACTATTAATCTAATCTGTTAATTTAATTTTGTTTAAAATGTTTTAGCTGTATTTAAAATACAAGGATATATCAATAATAGGAATCTAGAGTAAAATATATGATTACACAGAAATTATATGTTTGGGCAGAACAGGGAGTTATTTACAAATTCTATGTGTTTTGTTCCTAGTTGTACTCAGCATATTCAGACACTTTCATAAGTTAGTGAGGAAAAACAGTAGGAGTGAAATAAATGTGAGGTTTACACTCAACAGAGAGTTTAATAACATAACCTATTAAATGAATTTGTGCTCACATTAATAATCTTTAAATGATACAATGTTAGAACTCTGGTACCACTAATAATGAGGCTTGTAAGAAATATGCACACCCAAAATGGAGCTTTAAATTGAAAATAATGAATATTAGTTGTATTATTCTTCTGGATAGAATTTCAAGACTGTTATTAAAAATATAAAACAAATTAGATTGAGATGGTTAGTGCTCTTCTTATTACTTTAGAAGATAAATGCTTTACTAGAATTAAATTCATCTCAAACTTATTCCTTCAGCATACTAATTAATAGAACAGGATCATGGTTTTGTTAATTAAAATAAGATACCTCAGGGAATTGAAATTAATTTTGATGTCCTAATAGATATCCTTATCTCAATAAATCTCCCAGATGTTTTGTTAACATTATATGAAAGTGGATAAAGGCATTTTGGGGCTGACTTTGGCAAAAGTGAGAGGGAATTATCCATTTTGGCTAGTCACAATACATGAGGTAAATTAATGTAGTTTTTCATTAAGACTAATCTCCATGGATATGTTAGAAAATTCAGAATAAGCTTTCAAACACTATATATCTAAGTCATTTGTTCAAATGTGATCCAGTTTAATAGGTACTGAAAGCTATAACCATCTGGCAGATGTTTTCTGGCCTATGTGAAATGAGTTGAGGGGCTCATTTCTGTTTCTATTGAACACATGTCCAGGTCACCAGAAATACCACCACAATTTGCACCCTAATTAGCAATCTCAAGCATGTTGTGGGCTACATGGTAATGGAAGATGGGCTACTCTCCAATTTTGGAAATGAATCTATTCAGATACAAATAGAAATGCCCTTGTAGGGTCAGCATCAAGAGAGCTTGCATTTCTGTGTAGTGTAAATTTCAAAAACAAAAAGATGGGTTTTTTTGGCTTAGGTATTCATTTGACATTTTCTCTGAGAAATTTTTCTTTTTTACTAATAATTTCCAGATATAATATAGAACAAAGAGTATATCATTGCGGTTCTTAACATTTTGGGAAAAAACAGATCTCTCTGAGAATCTGACAAAAGCTACAGAGCCTACCCCCTATAATTAAATTATGTACATATACGAACATTTGTATACAATGTCAAAGACTTTACAGAATACAGTTGCCTTAACACAAGTAAAAATCTTAGAAATTATGATCAGAATTTTTCACCGTAATTCATAGGCTAACATCAGTAAAGGAGTTTTTTCCATTACGAAAACAGACCCGATAAAAATACATGGTAAGAATTTTTTACAGACTCAACAAAATTGTGACTTCTTTCATAACCTAGCTGGAATGGTACAAAAAAATAAATTCTAGATGATTTCTTAAGTTGGTAGTCCTTTAACATCTGAGGTTATATTTCTATAAATACATTTCTTTGGTCCCAGAAGCCATACATTCACTAAAAGTCATCTGTGTTTTACATGAGTCTGTTTTGTTCATAAATATCAATGCATACTTTGAAAGTGGGAAAATGAGGTAAGGAATAATGATGTAATGTATGGTGATTAACATAACATAATAAAATAAAATATAAATAAATAAATAAATAAATAAATAAATAAATAAATAAATAAATAAATAAA